>NW_025767658.1:0-346342 GCF_003918875.1 Haliotis rubra | reverse complement strand
TGGCCAAACATGGCTAAAGGAGTAATAAGGCAACCCAAATAGTATGCCATCTACGTTGTGTTTGTAGGCGTTTTGGGTGAGTCCGGGAACTTGCTCGGACACTCTCCTGAGACGTATGGAGCTGTACGCCAACAACCTGGAGAAGCTGGTGGAGGAGAAGACGCATGAGTTGCGGGAGGAGAAGAAGAAGTCGGAGGAGTTGTTGTATCAGATCCTCCCCAGGTAGATAAACACATAAAATCCACCCAAGTAGAGCAAATCAAGCAAGACTAAGACCTACACAGTGCTTCTTCGAAATGTTCCCATTTTGACTGTAAGAGACCAGGAGTCCACAGTCACTATTAGTCGGATGCAGCCCTAACGCCTTATGGTCCTGATCTGTGATCACGCGTTGTTCCGATGTTTTCGCCCTGAAGGTTTCCCCATGTTTGTAAGCACGTCAACCTTGTTAATGTGTCATTCTCCAGATGTTTTGGGTTGAATGAAAAGTACACTGCCTCTTTCTCTTTGACTGGCATGCTAACCAAAACGCAAGCAACATTTTCAGATAAGTTAGAGCTGTTCTGGTATTGTAGCATGTGGAGTGTTCAGTAAATTGTTTTGGTTGTGTTCTGAAGAATGATCTTGGAGTCATTTTTGTAACATTCTGCTGCGTTTGGACACACAGTGTCAAAACCTCAAAAGACCCGTTTCTTTAGCTATTCAAATTAAGTCCGTTTATAGCATTACATGCTTATAAAATATGTCTACATTTGAATCTGCTACAGATCTGTAGCTGAGAGGTTAAAGCCGAGGCCTGAGAGTTGAGCCCGAGGAGTTCGAATGTGTAACCATCTACTTCCAGTGACATCTGCGGTTTCACTAACATCTCTGCCAGGTCAAGCCCCCATGCAGGTTAGTTCTTGATTAAACATCACGGGGACTCCATATTCCTCTCCACTACAACATCCATGTCTGACGACCGCCTCCGTGGTGTGTAGTGATTAGAGCGTCCGCCCGGAGAGCGGAAGGTCGCGGGGTTCGATCCCCCGACCGCGTCATACCAAAAGACGTTAAAATATGGTAATTTGTTGGTCCCTGCCTGGCGCTCGGCATTAATGGGTACAATAAGGACTGGTCGGCTCGGAGTCAGTATAATGTGTCTGGAGTGGGGTATTCATGCTTCACTGCGGCATGGTATCTCAGTGGGCTAGCACTATAAAACCAGCTTAAGTCTGGGCTAGTACAAACAGCCGCACATACACATACACACGTATGCATCGCCGTCATATGAGCGAAATATTCTCAAGCACGACGTTAAACCCAATTTCACCTCACCTCACCTCCACGTCTGACAGGATGCCATGGATAACGAACACAGAAATTTAATTCTAAATTTTAAAATCTTTAGAAAATATCCGGTGTATATTTATCCACATCTGAACTCTTCAAAGGTAGAAAAATGTAGAAAAATTCATAGACAATGATGCTCGTCCACAGACTGGATAACGCCATCACGTGATGTTCAGAAGAGTAGAACGGTCTTCTTGTAATTACCGTATGTCATGTACTACAAAATACTCGCCTACGCGACCACATAGACGCAAGAAAAAATACGCAAAATGTAATCAAACAATCACAATAATTTATTTTTTTTACGGTTACATGTTTGTCCTCAGGTGGTGGACCTCCTCAACGACCTCTACTCCTGCTTTGACGCTGTCATCGACGCATACGACGTCTACAAGGTACCCGTTTGGTACCTTCATTAGGATATATAAAACAATAACCAAACAGTAGTATGATACACGTAATATTTATGCTGTGTATCAAGTGCAACCATGGACATATAGTGGTGAGATTAGTTTTACGCCACACTCAGCAATATTCCAGCTATATGGCGGCTGTCTGTAAATAATCGAGTCTCGACCAACCAATCCGTGATCAACAGTACGAGCATCGATCTACGCAATTGGGATACGATGGCACGTGTCCACCTAAGTCAGCGAGATTTAACTGCTCGATCCGTTAATCGCTTCGTACGACAAGCATGGGTTACTGAAGTTCAATTCTAACCGGATCTTCACGGGTCCATTATAGAATATACTGCTATATATCATCTACACTGGAGAATAGCCAGTCTGGATTAATTCCTGAAGCAGATTATGTGTATGGATCACTGAAATCCAGTGTTGACATAGGGGTGGCTGCGAAATGGGTATGTTCTGCCTCACGACAACGAATACTTAATGTGAATCAATAACCCGTCGCTTTTTTAGCCTACAACGTTAGGATTTATGAGTGAGAGAGTTTAGTTTTACGCCGCTTTTAGCAATATTCCGGCGGGGAAAACCAGAAATGGGCTTTTACATATTGTACCCATATGGGGAATCGAACCCGGGTCTTCGGCGTGACGAGCGAACGCTTTAACCACTTGGCTACCCACCACCCTGAAGTTATGAGTAAAATATGTACAACCTGACGGACATATTAAGATTTCCCAGATTGTGAAAGGTAGAAATCTTTGCTAGAACGGAATGAAAACACCAGCTTGTCGGGTCACTGACAATGGCAGAGAAAAAGAAAGGGAAATATGTAGCCCAGTGGTCAACATAGGGATGAAGTTGCCTCGCTTAGCCGCGTACAAGAATCCGACAACGATAGTTCAATGGTTCCATCCCCAAGTTCGTCCCAATGTTGGCCATTGGTCTGAATCAAACGATATCATTTGAGAATAATATTGCGTACACCAATTTCTAATGGTATTGAGTAAAGCAAGCAGGAATAACTGATCGTGTGTGAAACGCTAATGAGATTGATAACGTAATGTCTTCATACCCTCTCCCAGGTGGAAACTATCGGCGACAGCGTGTATGGTTGTTTCTGGCCTACCACAGAGGAACGGAAACAAACACGCCGAACAGATCGCCCTGATGTCGCTGGCTCTTCTGAGGGGCGATAGACACGTTCAGGATGCGCCACCTACCGGGGAGAAACTCAATCTGAGGATTGGCTTGCATTCAGGTAGGAAGAAGCGGCTGTAAATTATGTCCGTTGATGTACTTTAGATGTATCATTCTATGTTTCAAAATCACATGAATTTATCTCCAGACTTACCAACTGGAAACGTAGTGTGACGTTTGTTCTGATGTATATAATGTCTATTTATATATGTTTTATATATTTTTCACTACCGAGGTCAACAAGGAATTACCCCACAACAAAGTTGTGTGTGAAACTAACAAAGTTGTGTGTGTGAAACTATGCGACAAAATACTAATAGACTGACCTCTGACATAGCGACAGTGTGTTTTAAGGGTAAGGGGAGTGGGTAATATACTATGCCAATAATGGTTTGTCACCCCCTCCCCCACCCCAACCCCACACACACCTTACACACCCTCCTCCCAATACAAAAAAGAAGGGGTGACAACCATTATTGGCATGAGTTTATATACTTTGTCACGTACGCAAAATATGTTTTATCAAATTTCAGTTTTGAGCCCAATTATTGCCCGTTAAACGAAACAAACAACCAAATCTGTCCGTGATGCTAAGTAATATTCTGCAGGCGATGTGGGATGTTTGATGTTTTCTCCAAAGACAATGATTGTTGTTTTACTCCTCCTAATATGCCATATTTTATATGTTTATTTTTTCTACACATGGTAGAATATTTCTCTCATGCGGATCCGTGTGATATTTATGTTTTACACAGGGTCTGTGTGTGCGGGAGTGGTTGGACAGAAGATGCCGAGATACCGCTTATTTGGAGACACCGTAAACACGGCGTCTAGGATGGAATCTCATGGAGAGGGTGAGGACATCCCCTTAGTCAAGGGCGTTACGAGACTATGAACGTTCTGCGCCCATCATTAAAAAGACTTTCTAATGTTGTGGTTTCGTCATGGCGTCACTAACTAACCAGACGGATTCCGCCTTTCTTTGTTTCAGACAGGTTGGCGTCGGCCGGTAAAACAGTGTCGTCGATAATGAAAAATCATTTTTGTAACCATACATATCTTACATTTGCGAAATGCATCAGGTGACAAGAGTACCTTGAAGACGTTGGTAAGGACACTTGTAGACAGACAGCGAAATGGACTCAAAAACACGGAGCGAAACTCTTCTCCCACAAACTTTCAAAATAATATAAACCTTGAAATTATATTTTTCACGAACATGTTCAGATATTCCATATGTTGTTTTCCGACACTCTACACAATCTCACCACTTTGGGGTTCTCATAGTATTCTTTAGAAACAATTTCGGAACTTTTGGAATTTCAAATTATCGTCTTGTACGATTTACATCTGAGGGTTCATGTCATTTGCTCGGGATTTTATGATGCACACGTAAAATCGTAAGACGCTGTGAGGGTATGTGTTTTCATCACTTGATGTGAAGCAGTTTCATTGCAGCTCTGAAGATCCATATCAGCGACCCCACAAAACTGATTCTGGACAACTTCCTCACATTTAACATTCAAAAGAGGGGCGACATAGAGGTGAAGGTCAGTATATCAAATTTACCATGAATATAGGAAAATACGGCTTTGGATTCGTCAGGGAGGTCACATGTATCAGAACGGCATTGATGGCGTTGTGAATCCTTAATGATCCGGGTTATAAATTGTCTTCAGTACCCCATGCTTGTCGTAAGAGACGACTAACGGGATCGGACGGTCAAGCTCGCTGACTTGGTTGACACATGTCATCGTTAAACAAACAAACAAACACTGGCCCGAAGCTCATTCTGCTGATCACTGGATTGTCTGGTCCAGATTCGATTATTTATAGCCCGCCGCCATATAGCTGGAATATTGCTGAGTGCGGCGTACATCTAAACTCATTCACTCACTCAAACACTGGCCTTGTGAGCAGAACGTCTGCAATTTGAAAAATTACCCATAGGACGGCATGTCAAAAGGTTTTGAAGCAGTAATAGTTCTTGAAATATCCATGTACTTCACAGGTAACATGATCAGTCTCACAATGTCGGTAGAACGACTTGCTACAACAAAAATATATCATATACCTGGACTTACCCAATAAGGGTTGAAAATGTTAAACACCTACGGCGTCCTCCTGTGGCTTGCACGGGTGTTCTGATAAATATTGCGAATTGAAACTCACACCAAAAGGAGAAATTTCCTGTTCATTTAGGAGCGTGTGGTAGCCTCGTGGTTAAAGCGCCCGCTCGTTCGGCTGAAGACCCGGGTTATACTCCCCACATGGGTACAATGTGTGAAGCCCATTTCTGGTGATATTGCTCGAATATTGCTAAAGGAGTCGTAACACCATACCCACTCACTCACTCTGTTCAATTAATATAACAGTAATGCATGCAAAGCTTGTTGATATGGACTCTTGTCCTCTTCTGCAACAGCGGTTTAAGGATTTTACTTTTATTACAGGGGAAAGGTGTGATGTCTACATATTGGTTGCTGGCGTCCTCCCCTAGTCTCCTGACACTGGCGGAAGATCTCCCCCAATCGTCTTTTGTGACTAGTGATTATTGTCAATGTCAAACTTTCCTGCCTAACTTATATAAACATTAAGTGTTCATTCTTACAAAGTATTGAATAAGCACGACATGGCCACTAGCTTTGGGAGGGAGTAATTAAAGGAAGCCACAGAACTTCACCCTGAGGAAATTGGAAACGTGTGAAATCCCTCAATCAGTTAAGATTTCAAGTAACGTGAGAAACGAAGCCTCGTTTGGATACAGAGCAGCAGTTGAAATCACCGCTCGATGACTACCCTCAAGTGCCTCACCGATGTGGTACCAACAGAGACAGATTGTAATAATGTCGTCATATACTTGCATGGTTCTTGAGACAGATTGTGATGATGTCATGTGAAGCCACTCCTACCTCAAATGTCAATTATATTCAAAGGTCGACTTAATCTTTGAAGAAAACTTCAAACGGAGAAACGTTGTAATTAAGTCGTTTCATGCATATATTTGCATAAATCTTTATCAGTCCTGCCTGAGATGTCAAGTTCATTCATTGGTCGATGTAAACTTTGATAAAAGAAATTCCGTGGTTGTGGTAAATATGGCAAATGATTTATGGCCACCATTGAAGTCGAACTCTTGTCCGTGGGGTGAGAATGTCAAGGTCATAATCAAACAGAAATCATGCTAAAGCTTGTGCCGCACTTTACAAAACAAATGTTACAGCACATGTGATTAAACGATTCTGATTGGATATTACATTGAAAAGGTCAAGGTCAAAATGACTTACTGGTCAACTTCAGCTTTTGTTGTGTAAACCATAATATCTTTGTCATCATCTGAGATAAAGGATACTCTCTACAGCCTATACGCCTAAAGCAAAGCTTAATAGGAAACTCTCCATGGAGAGGACAGCACAATACAATTTAAAACGAATGACATCGGAAACCAAGCTAACTTTAAGCTTTTATTAGGATGCCTGTTAGTAAAAGAGTTTTAGTGCCCGAAGTCCATCAAGCTGGAATAGAAAGGAAAATAGATAGATAAAAACAGACAAAAATAATTTGAAAGATTTCATAAATTAAGCCTAGGCAGTCCGCCTGTCTTAAATCATTCGTCCCAGATTCTCTGATTATAATACCACAATATATATACACATTGAAGTGAATCACGATATTCCAATGAATATGTCTCGAAGATGACGACGATACTCACGTGTGTTTTGCGGAACGACACACATGCTTCCTCCGCAGTTGGTTCCGCAGCACAGCGTTCCTGTTGGCATACACACAGCAAATGGGACGTCATCGGTTATACCACAACGGGGAAATAGTTCAGTAGTTACATCACTCTTATAAACAGAGATATAGAGATACTAGCCACAAAATGACATACATGCTATGGATCATGTTTTGATATATACTCATGTCAATAATGGTTGTCACCCCCTCCACCCCACCCCACACCCCTCTCCAACTAAAACAAATGAAGGGGGTGACAACCATTATTAGCATGAGTATATTATAACAAATCGACAACGAGGATCAAAATGAACTAATACGTAATTATCTGGTAACCTCTTTTGGGCCTAAGTTTTATGATGAACTGAAAGAGGCCTGCAATACTGGGCACGGTTTTGAAAATCCAGCGTATGACAGGATCATTGCACACGCTTATCCGTGTGCAACATCAGCTACTGAAAATTGCACCTAAATGCACTTTTGCCCCGTGGTAATCCAGACAGCATGACTCAAACTAGGTCAAAGAAACATGCCATTGCAAACCACTTTCTTTGAGTGATAATAGGGTATACTATCAGTATTGGACTTTCGATCAGCTACTCGGCGACATGCAGGTGGTCGACAGTGTTCCAACCTTTCAGCGTAAAGACGGGTTTCTCATGATTGACATCACGTCCATACACACATCCAAGCATACGACAACAGCAGACCTACCTTGAGGGCACCCCGCACATCAAGCATGCGGCAACAGCAGACTTACCTTCTGGGCAGCCTGGTAGGTCATCCCGTCCACACATGATAGGGCAGATGCCGGAATAAGGCGAACGAACGCGAGGACAACCTGTTGAAAGGGGTGAGAGCTGATAGATATACCCTGCAGATGAATTCCAAGTTATATAAAAATTATAATAAAAAGGTAAGCGAGGTAATGATATCCACATGTAGAATAGGCATTCACAGAGACAGGTGGAGACTTTAGACTCATTTCCTTCCGAGGATTGCACCAAAATGCACTTTTGTCGCTCTATCAAGCGAGGGACTATTTCAGGGCGATTCCTTGAGTCCTTTTCTTCTCTGTTTGTCAGTCAATCGTAAAGAGGAAGGTTGTCGTTGCCAACCAGGAACCCATTCAGAAGAGATCTCCAAAATCTCACCTCAACTCCTTCACATAGTACCTTGAAATTATTGCCAGGGTAGAATCCACCTCGGGAAGGCGATTCTTCCTTGTCGGCTCGCCGCGAATAGCTGCTCACTTGCTGATACGGCGTTAAACAACATTTACTCTCACCCAATCCTTGTTGAGTCTTTCAAGCTCCACAAAACCAACATCATTCATCATCATTCATCTGAAACGTAGCAAAGCACAAAGAGTTGATCGGCAATTGACCTGGTGCAGAATTGATTGACTATCTGCTGGGTGGTCAAATCTGTAATACTTATGGAGACAGGTTAGAACGTCCTACCATATTCATGCGGTGTTTTTGATTGGACGAAACAGGAATTTGACACACTGACACAAAAACATTCACGTTAGACAATATCAAAATCTGTTTGAGTTTGATCTTTCCTTTGACTGCCGAAACATTAACTGAGAACAATAATATATAATATAAGGACGGGGTTCGGCCTCTAACACCAGTTAAGAGGGTGAAGCATATTCTGTCTGTCTCTCGCCGTGACAATGCTGAGGGAGTGGTGAGCTGTAACATCTCAATTCAAGTCTCTAATTTTCACAAGCTTAAAATATATTACATACTGATTATTTACATTAGATTAATCTAAATATGTATTAATATTCATACTGAAAATATCCTACTTACCACCCGTTGTTGGCCATTGCGGAAAGTTCACGCTTGCTGTAATTAAAACGAAATTATTGAAGATCTATAAATGCCAGTGCACCTGAAATCATCAAATAATTACAGAGTGGTTTACAAATATACTTACGTTATTGTTTGTGAGCATATCTTAGACGTTTGCATATGGCAACACATACCCGATGTAAGGTTATACTCTATATTACATCGTGTAACAGAACCGTTTCTATCTGAGTGAGTGAGTACGATTTTACGCCGTTCCTAGCAATATTCCAGCTATATCCTGGTAGAGGCACCAGGAATGAGCTTCACACATTGTATCCATGATGAAAACCGTAGCCTTCGACGTGATAGACCAACGCTATAACCACTAGGCTACTCCCACAGCCCCTTAAATAGACGATGTTATCTGAGACGATATTATCTGTGAACTATGTTCATCTTTTACACCAAAACTATTTGAAAAAATGGCAATAAATTCCATATTGTTCAGTGAAGCCTATTCGGGTGTCCCCTGCTGTGATATTGCTGGAATATGGCTAAAAAGCGGCGTAAAACTAGACTCACTCACTCGGTCACTCACTCCATGTTGGTCCATGCTGATCCTTGTCCTTAACCTAAATCTACTGTCAAAACCTAAATAGGGTGCATATAAAATTAAATTCACTCACTCACTCCATGCTGATCCCTATACAGTCTCTATTACAGTTACATATAGACGTTGTCCTTAATCTCTATCTACTTTCAAAACCTAAATAGAGTGAATGTAAAACCGGGGATCGTTGCGGAACGAAATATCATCATAATTAGAGGTAAAGAAAAAGGTTGTATTCATAAATTTCATTCCACCTTGAAATCATGTGATTTTGATATATATATACTCATTTCCAAAAAGAAATTTGAATCACGTGAAATTGAGACAATGGTGAATAAGGAGACTCTGTGCTCATGATAACATGCTTAGTGAACACTGCCATTACATTACATTGTAAGAGTCCTTACATTGAACACACGAATGATGTTTATTCATACTATGTAAATAAGACGTCGTATTGCGCTGTTTAGTAACGTCATTGAAGACTCATGGAACATGGCATTCCAGTCTCCATTAGCAGTCCCTACCGCCTTGATTTATGTTTCATGTCAATATGAACATTCTCGTATCTTTTGAAATTCAGTGTACTATCACAGTAACCTTCTGATCAGCAACCAATGTTAGCCGTAAAAATCAAAACAGAGTAGCGGGTGGTCATTCTCGCTGATTTGGTTAATAGATGCCATTGTATCTCATTTGCATAGACCCGTGAAGGTCCGGGTTAGAATGAGCCTTCAGTAACCCATGCTTGTCGTAAGAGGCGACTAACGGGATCGGGTGGTCAGGCTCGCTGGCTTGGTTGACACATGTCATCGGTTCCCGATTGCGTAGATCGATGCTCATGTTGTCGATCACTGGATTGTCTGGTCCAGACACGATTATTTACAGACTGCCGCCTTATAGCTGGAATATTGCTGAGTGCGGCGTGAAACTTAACTCGAGCATGACCATCGATCCCGTTAGTCGCCTCTTACGACAAGCATGGGTTGCTGAAGATTCATTCTAACCCGGGCCTTCGCGGGTCTTCTCATAACCGAACACAAACAAGTTTGGAAGTTATGGAACACTTGTTTGCATTAACAATATTTTTCACAAGGTTGTTTTTTCTGTTGCATTTCATAAGCACTACAAAGCTCGTTCTAAGTCATGATTGAAAACATCTTATAGACTAAATTTATATTCATAACATACCTGTCTTCATTTAAGGATGTGAAAATTGCAGATGCTTTTGTGCAATTTGCAAAAGAAATGGAAAGAACTACCTGTATCTATCTTCTTTATTGTAGGTGCACTGACAAATATAACCAGGAAAAAATTTGATAAATGACGCTAACCATTTATCTTTGATGATTGATCGGTTGTATTGAACCGATCACCATTTATAAGATTTTAATCAAGTCCCAACACTAGTGTCTAACACTGCGGACATGTTGGAATATCACTATGACAGACGTGCATCCAGTTTTACTGCAGAAAATAAATGAAATATGTTACCGGACAGAGCCACAGAACAGAGGCACAGCACACACCAGTAGAATCTTCATGACTTTAATAACCACTGTCTTGAACAGTGGTAAACTGGCAGATGTCTTTGTGATAACACATGCTGATTAGACATGCCTCTCATATTTCGGGTTTTTTTTTCTAAATAACTTGATAAAGGGTTATTTAAAGGCAACTAAATAAAGCTCGGTTGGAAAAATGGTAACTAATGTTAGGGTACGATGACCCGCAAGGAAGAAGGTTTTCAGGCTACCCGTGGTAAACCTGTGGGAATTTGTCATATGCATAGAGCCATACTGACTGCTATTACAGAGGTCACTAGGAACCGTTAATAATTTATGGCTAGGGGGGCTGATGATGATTTTTTAAAGGGGATTGGGGTGGGGGTGTCATCCGTATTGTTCTGGGGGAGTCAGGGGGTCATCAATTTTGTACACATGTACCTGGGGGCAATTTTGTACATAGATATATTAAAAGATATACTAAAATTATCGGAAGGGAAGGTGGGGGAGGGGATGATTGTCTTTGTACATGACATGTAGGGCGGGTGGCTTACTTTGTGTCAAAAAAAGGTAAAGGGGATGGGGTCATTCCCATTGTACACGCTTCTCCATGAAATTAAATATAGTCAAATGAACCAAATCTAAGGTTCTTAAAACTTCTTTTTGCGATTCCCGGACGCCATAAATAAACAGATTCATTTAGAAAGAATATTAACCACTTTCTGTCACGATGGAAGAACTACGCACTGCATGTCCAAGGTTACAGCAAAAATATCTGACATTCCATCATATAGATAAACATGTAGATGTCCCACACCTGTCCCATTCTATTTAAGTCCTTATCATGGTGTACAACTCAGCCAACTGACGTGGAGGTTCATTTGAACGCCTTCAGTGACCAGTCCCAGTCGTTGTTTTACAACATGAAGGTTTTACTGTGTGCGCTGCTCTCTGTACTGTGGTATTTTTCAGGTACCACATTGGCTTGTTTTGTACATCAATATTGTCAATATCTGGTTTCACGGCACAGCTAGATGTTGATACAGAACCAAACGTTCAAAATTGTCTTCGCATCAAATCTCTGTTCTTTGGTATTATTTATTTAGCTGATGACCAAAGTCTGATATTGACAAGGCAAAATGAACATTAGTTCAAATTATATACGTGGATCGGGTTATTACAGGCCCCGTTCCACTAAGCGATATCAACTCTGCGACAGGGGGCGTTGGGTAGTCAAGTAGTTAAAGCGTGGGTACAATGTGTGAAGCCCATTTCTGCAATTGTCCCCATCGTGATATTTCTGGAATATTGCTGAAAGCGGCTTGCAAAACACAACTCACTCATTATAACTTGACTCTCTTAGTGAAGGAAGGCACGACGGTTTCTGCATGCTGTACCTTTCATGCCACTGGTTACAGTCCTAGCCTTGTTATAATGCCATGTGGCATTGTGACCTGGTTGAACCCACAGTCCGCCTGTCTGTCAATAGTGCCAGCAGCAAAGCAGCAACCAGAGCTGTTAACGTATCCTTGAAATATTGGGGTTTAGAACTGGCTGTAACTCAAGCTCATGACATAACTCCATACTGAAATTCTGTCTTTTTATACAAGTGTATCCATTCTTTTTCAGCCCTGATTCCGAGTCAGTCGAATGGTCGGTATCAATTAGCTAAACATACATATATATATAAGTATTAAGTCAGTAACATGACAGCACTCAGCAATGTGATATATATATGTTGTGTGGCTTTGAGTAAAATTATAATACAATGTGAAACAGTGTGTGAGATTGTTGCTGTTATTGATTCAGTAATGGACAGTGGGGTGGATTTGGTGTGAATGCCTGCAATGTCCAAGATGGAAATGTCAGGATGATTTGCAACCTTAGAGGATCCATGTCTGCATTACACTATCCACTTATTCCACATACAACAGCGCATGCAATGTTCCATTTTGTAGGTATTTGTGAGGGCGCATTTCTGGTCAACTGTTTCTGTTGACCCCTTGCATGTTCGCCAAACGTCCATCGAAGACAACAGCAACCTGCAGGTAAGGCTATCCGACGTTATCTGTCCAAAGATGCAGGTTGAGCTAGTTTGGCGTAAGTGTGCAGTGTGTACCTGTACAGTTAGGCAGGTTAAACGAGTTTGGTGTAAGTGTGCAGTGTGTACCTGTACAGGTAGGCAGGTTGAGCTAGTTTGGTGTAAGTGTACAGTGTGTACCTGTACAGCTGGAGGCAGAGTTGAGCTAGTTTGGTGTAAGTGTGCAGTGTGTACCTGTGTACAAGGGGCAGGTTGAGATAGTTTGGTGTAAAGTGTGCAGTGTGTACCCTGTACAAGGAGGCAGGTTGAGCAGTTTGCAGTGTAAGTGTGCAGTGTGTACCTGTACAAAGGGGCAGGTTGAGCGAGTTTGGTGTAAGAAGTGAACTGTGTGTACCTGTACAAAAGGAGGGCAGGTTGAGCTAGTTTGGTGTAAGTGTGCAGTGTGTACCTGTACAAGGAGGCAGGTTGAGCTAGTTTGGTGTAAGTGTACTGTGTGTACCTGTACAAAGGAGGCAGAGTTAAGCTAGTAGTTTGGTGTAAGTGTACTGTGTGTGTACCTGTACAAGGGGCAGGTTGAGCTAGTTTGTGTGTAAGTGTGCAGTGTTTACCTGTAAAAGGAGGCAGGTTGAGCTAGTTTGGTGTAAGTGTGCAGTGTGTACCTGTAAAGGAGGCAGGTTGAGCTAGTTTGGTGTAAAGGGTACAGTGTGTACATGTACAGGGGAGGCAGGTTAAGCTAGTTTGAATTGTAAAGTGTACTGTGTGTACCTGTACAAGGAGGCAGGTTGAGCTAGTTTGGTGTAAGTGTACTGTGTGTACCTGTACAAGGAGGCAGGTTGAGCTAGTTTGGTGTAAGTGTGCAGTGTGTACCTGTACAAGGAGGCAGGTTGAGCTAGTTTGGTGTAAGTGTGCAGTGTGTACCTGTACAAGGAGGCAGGTTGAGCTAGTTTGGTGTAAGTGTGCAGTGTGTACCTGTACAAGGAGGCAGGTTGAGCTAGTTTGGTGTAAGTGTACTGTGTGTACCTGTACAAGGAGGCAGGTTGAGCTAGTTTGGTGTAAGTGTGCAGTGTGTACTGCCTGTAGAGGAGGCAGGTTGAGCTAGTTTGGTGTAAGGGTACTGTGTGTACATGTACAGGGAGGCAGAGTTAAGCTAGTTTGGTGTAGTGGTGTACTGTGTATGCCTGTACAAGGAGAGCAGGTTAAAGCTAGTTTAGTGTAGGTGTACTGTGTGTGTGTACCTGTACAAGGAGAGGCAGGTTAAGCTAGTTTGGTGTAAGTGTACTGTGTGTACCTGTGTGTACAAGGAGGCAGAGTTGAGCTATGTTTGTTGTAAGTGTGCAGTGTGTACCTGCCTGTACAAGGGGGGCAGGTTGAGCTACTTTGGTGTAAGTGTACAGTGTGTACCTGTACAAGGAGGGAGGTTGAGCGAGGGTGGTGTAAATGTGCACTGTGTATCCGTGTATGTCCATACGCTAAAAAACTTGGGTTTAACCACTGTTCAGTATCTAATTTAATACGTAGTGTAACTGTATACACTTTTATCTCTTCCTGCTCAACTCCCAACGTGACATTTGAATACATATAATACGGCATAAAATCGTGTACATTCTCAATACTATTGACAATGAGGTTTAATTTAATGTTTAAATTTCTTCCTTTTTGAGATCTTGAAAGAGTTTAAGAAGTAAGGTACTGAAACACGATGTAATACATAACTGTAAACCTACTGTAAAATGGAATATATTTATGTCAAATAATTATTTACTGTTGAAATGTCATACATATGTACATAATCAATCTTCTTCCTGTTGTATTGGAGCGGGCAATAAGATAGGCCTTTGGCTTGTTGGCCAATCCTTTCATTACGCAGAATGAATAAAAATTCTTTACATCAAATATTCCTGTTTTCAAGTCTTACAACTCGATAGCTTCCCTTCTATACCTGCTTTTAGCTCCCTAATACAGCACTGACATTGACATAGGAATATTCAGTCACCATCTTACTGGCCTTTAATGAGTTCATCTTACCAACCAAATACCCGACGTGACTTTGGTTATATACACGGCGTAAAATCACAATCATTCTCGATAATATTGACAATGAGGTTTCATTTTAATGTTTGAATTCTCTTTTCTGTTTTAAGGTCTAACTACTGTGGCGGTTGTAATGCCGACTTCTACCTGGGAGGTAAAAGCGATTGCGGCAGTTCAATCTGAATGACATATGACAATTTGAAAAATAAAATGGTCTCTCAATGACCACATTCTTTTTTATCGCCTTTGTCCGTGGTGTGCCAGGTGTATGGTACATCTCCCCATGGAAGCAGACTGACACGGCGGAAGACACGAAGATCCGGGCTATAATTGGTCTTCAGTAACCCATGCTCGTCACGTAAGAGGCAGCTAACGGGATCGGGTGGTCAGGCTCGCTGAGCTTGGTCGACATATGTCATCGTATCTATTTTACGTAGAACTATGCTCATGGTGTTGATCACTTTGGTTTGTATGGAGACTCGATTATTCACATACTGCCGCCATAAGAGCTTCATTTCTATGTTCAAATGATAAATGTGTGTAGTTATCGTACGGATATATGCGGAAGAGAGAACCATTAATTAGTTCACAACACGTTAACACATACAACGGAGAATTGCAAATTATATGAAAATATGTACGCATTTATTATATGGACCCGTGGCCTACATACCGAATAAAATACTTGACATATAAGGAAATGGCGGTCCATAATAACTTATGTCCCCTAACTGAACTGTTCTAGGACCATAAACATTTTCGTTGCTGACACAAGAGCACTTAATTCATACCAGTGTAAATATCACACTCGGTAAGAACCACAAATTGATATGGAAATGTTGGAGTCGTAACACTGAAGGACTGTTTTCGGCTGCCAACATTTCATGCAAAGATCCTTGTCAGGTATATTATTCCGCCATGATTCCTGGCACCGCGTTCTGAGGCAGGTTTAAGCTTAAACAACGCGTATATATGTATGAAGGCCGGCTCTTACTGCATGACATACTTTCCAAGCCTCATCAAAGATCACACTAGTCATAATCCGCTTTGTTTATGCTCCAGGATTCACTATCTCTTTGTTGTTTATAGTGCGGGCTTCACTATCCCGTTGTTTATACTCGCAGGCTTCAATATACTTTGTTTATAGTGCAGACTTCACCACTACCTGTTGTTTATACTCGTATTTCACTATCCCTTTGTTTACTACTGCAGGCTTTATTATTCCTTTGTTTTATACTCCAGGATTCACTATTCCTTTGTTTATAGTACAGGTTTCTGCTTCATGGAGTTGTTTATAGTGCAGGCTTCGCTAACAGTTGTTTATAGTGCAGGCCTTCAAATATCCCTTTGTCTATATGCTGCAGGCTTGCAACTATCCCTGTTTTTGCTCTGGGCTTCACTATCCCTTTGTTTTATACTGCAGGCTTAGCTCTCCCCTGTTTTATATCAAGCAGGCTTCACTCATCCCTTTGGTTTATGCTGCGGGCTTAATCCTCTGTTTTTGCTACTGCAGGCTTCACTATCCCTTTGTTTATGCTGGAAGCTTAACTATATGATGTTTTATACTACAGGCTTAACTATACCATTCTCATCTCTGCAGGCTTTCACTCTGTAAACGCTTCTATCTACGGAAGGCTATGCCTTGCAGTCCTAATCCCCATTGTATTGTATTGTGGCCAACCTCCGCGCACTTGTCTGCTATGCCTCCTCTATATTCAAATTCTCTTCTTCACTTGTTTGATAACGGTGTTGTGAACTCTACACCGAAACGTTGCCTCCCACTGTCCTGTAAAATTGTTCATCCATATATTGTCATCCTTTCTAGGAGCTCCAACTTCTAACTACTGCCTCTCAAGTAACATGATCTTTCTTGAATACTCCCCACATTCATATTGCACATACTGCGCCATGCGAGTAAGCGAACCCTATATAGGTTGCTCTGTTTTGCTGGTAAAGATAAACTTGAAACTTTGGCACACATTTTCATAGAAATAAGGGCTATGACACGTTTTGTAGATAACGACGCCTATTTATTCTTTATCATGACGCTATACCAGTCTACGATGGATTAACCTTGTGCACTGACTCAGCATTTACCCAATGAAGGAACTAGATTTAGCCTCAAAACGTCGTGTAAAGAACAACCAGAAGTGGTTAATATATCCATTAAACATGTCTTCAAAGCCCAAATGTACTGTTGCGTCAGATCTACAAACACATTTATTGTCGGTACATGTTCGTTATCTCATGTAAGCTGTGTGCATGTCACGTCTAGCAACAATACAAATATGGCAACCAGGAAATGGCATTGTACAACACCTCCTGGGAGCAAGTAATGATATTTGGAGAGGAAAGTTACACCAACTCAACAACTTCAGCTTGTGTAAACTGGCCATTACAGCTGTATATAGTTCAGGTATTTCATTGAAGGCAGCCAAAGTTATACCGTATATACTAATTTATCATAGAACATGCAATGTTTTACAGAAGTATTTGTGGGATCAATAAAGTTATACCAGTATATAGCTCAAATTTATCATGGGGCAATGGCTTTACCGTATATTACTCAAGTATCTATTATTATAAGTTAGAGGAGAATTTATGATATTTATTATATAGAACAGAATTTATAGCGTATATACATAGAGTATTTATTAGCATAGAGACAGGAGAGGGTTATATACCGTATATACCCTCAATTATTTTATTATAGAACAAGACAGGGTTATGCCGTATATTACTCAAGTATTTATTATAGAACAGAGGTTATACCGTATATACCTCAAGTATTTATAGGATTATACAGTATATACCTTAAGTATTTATTATATGGACAGGATTATACCGTATATACCCTCAAGTATTTATTATAGAACAGGAGAGGGTTATACCGTATATACCTCAAGTATTTATTATTATAGAACAAGGACAGGATTATACCGTGCCTACCTCAGTATTTATTATAGAAACAGTAGACGGTTATACCGTATATACCTCAAGTATTTATTATAGAACAGGACAGGTTTTATACCGTATATATACCTCCGTATTTATTTATTATAAGGTATACCGTATATACATCAAGTATTTATAGAACGGATTATTCCGTATACCATAAAGTATTTATAGAACAGGACAGGATTATACCGTATACCGCAAGTATTTCATTATAGAACAGGACAGGATTATACCGTACCGTATATACCAGAAGTATTTAGCTTATAGAACAAGTCAGGTTTATACCGTACATACATCAAATAAATATTATACCACATTTACCCTCGAGAATTTAATGCATGAACAGAACGGCATTATACCGTATATACCTAACATGTGGTAATCAGTACACAGGATTTTCTCTTCCCTTCATAATCTCAGTTATTCTGACATAGGTCATACATGGATCTACTCCCTGATTTCCACCCGCAGTTAATCCGACCATAATTAACGAATATCGGATTATAATTAATCCCTCTAATTTGGGAGAGTTCTTGGCTGGCTGGATATTGCCAGTTTCGGAGCATGTGGTGGACCTCCATAATTTATGTTCCTTCTGGTTTCTTTGCCAAAGAAGTACGAGTCACAGGCCAGTTTTCAAAATGTGCAGCTTTTAGTGTAGGTGATTAGCAATGTTCACCAATAATTATTAAAGAACTGTCCTATCAAATGTCATCTATAACAGTACCATGTACATTTTTATATATACTGACATATGGGTAAAGTGTAGAACTGGACTTGCGTTTTTAATCTCCTACTAATCATTTTTCTATCCCCACACTAACTTTGTTGCATCATAATCATTTTTAATCAGTTTATTGACAAAGGTGCCATTAAGGTAATACGTAAGCAAACTGACATTGCCCCTTTGGAGGTTCGACTCTATTGCAGCTAATCGTAGTAGTGTAAAGCTTCTGATTATTGTTCAAATCGGCTTCAACAATTCAAATTCGGCTTAAAGGATCAAATCAATAAATAAATAACATCTGATTAGAAACTAGTTGGGTTGGCGACAAATCCCCGCGTAACCTTGTGCATGGTCATCTTTATCTCACTATTGACATTGATCATGTATGTTGTGTGATCGTTAAGCATTAAATCCACCCCCGTCATAAATATAACGGGTTTCAGGATATTAGCTTTGGTTGGCTTATCACTGACTGCTACCGCTTGGTAATGGGAGTGATTCTGTAGGCCTGGCATGGACTGCACGTAGGTAAGTCGAACACACACATTCACAATAGTTGTTATCCGTGAGAAGATCCGGTTTATAGTGTTGGCTAGGTGAAGCTTACTATCCTGCAAGAATATCGGAGCCGTCGGTTTCAGTCTTGGGTCCTTTGGTTTCAGTGCCGATTCCCCTGAAACATGTGTTCCTGAATTAAGAATAAGTGCCAATTCCAATGTGTAAAATAGAGAGGTTTCAGCGACCCATAGAGAGGGCGACTAACGGGATCGGGTCGTCATGCTCTCTGACTTGCTGGTTACGTGTCATCAATTAATCATGATGTTGATCACAGGATTGTCTGGACCTCAGACTCGATATATTGAAGTAATTATGGAATATTGATGAGTGCGGCAGTAACCAACAAAAGAAACACATTTTGCGAATTGCAATCCATACTAGTGAAGCTAGTGCGCCTTAGGCGAGTGAAAAGTTGTGTCCGATTAGCGTAGCCTCAATCATATGACCGAGGGTTCGATGGTCCCGATTCGCAGTTCCAGGTCGGTATCACCTCGAATTCAGAAAAGCCGAAGTCCTTTTATTACTTCCGGTATTCAAACGCACACCAAGCCGACACACAGCGATGTAACGGGGACACTGTTCAAGACAGGGTGGCACGATTTAATTCACACCTGGTCGTCTGGACATACAGCGATATAACGGGGACACTCGTTCAAGATAGGGTGCACTATTTACCTCACACCGGCCGTCTGGACAACTGAGGGGTAAACTTATCATTATCGTTACAGTTATTAGTGTTAAGCATATTGATAGATTATTATCATTATTACTTTTACTGTTATCATTATCATTTACAGATTAAAATGCATAACAACAGCGGACTTTCTTAACATATACAGTGTCCTAGTTCATCATTATGCGCTCTCTTAAAATACCCATATAAACGTGAACAAGAACAGTGTATTTATTTTATATTTTTTAAGAATATTAAAACTTCACTACCTCGTCCCTTGCGCTGCAAAGCACAGGGAAGATGTCTGTTAGATAAACTTAGTTGATCTTGCGAAATCTTCATTACCACGGGTGGGTAATAAATTACCGTTAATTCTGGTAAATATCTTGAAACCGATTGGATACACACGCGTCTATGAAAGTCGAATATAAGGACTCCTCTGAGTTCATTGTCTACACCAGCAGAGTATGTGGCTCGCCAGGTGGCGGAGTAGCCCTCCGTGGTGTAGTGAGTTAGAGCGTCCGCCCGGAGAGCGGAAGGTCGCGGGTCTGATCCCCGACCCGCGTCATACCAAAAGACGTTAAAATATGGTAATTTGCTGGTCCCTGCCTGGCGCTCGGCATTAATGGGTACAACAAGGACTGGTCGGCCTGGAGTCAGTATAATGTGTCTGAGTGGGGTATTCATGCTTCACTGCGGCATGGTATCCCAGTGGGCTAGCACTATAAAACCAGCTTCAGTCTGGGCTAGTACAAGCAGCCGCACATACACATACACGCATGCATCGCGTCGTCATATGAGCGAAATATTCTCGCTAATGACGTTAAACCCAATTTCACCCTCACCTCACTCATAGCACGCTAAATACCACTACATCGCATGGTGGGAACAAAGGAAGAATTTAACAGCGTCTGTGACAAACACCTCCAGTCTGTTATTAATCGCAGTCTCAAAGCCATAAGGTCATAGGTTGAGTCAGGGTAACGCCTTGACTTGCTGCGGTGTATGTAAACAGGGCGTAATGGTCTGCATTTACAACTAGCCAGCCCGATGGTCTGGTTGAAGAAATTTGAATGGCATCATTCCATGCATCTGAGTAAATTCACCAAAATCTATTTTTTTTCAAAATTGGGCGTTACATTTAGACTTGATAATTACTGTTTGAACATTGGACTATCGCATCACAAGCTCCGTAAAGCACTGCGTTGACATATATTATCGCTACAAACAGAGACACCTGTAGCAGATGCGTGGAGTCAGATTCTCTGAAGAAAAAAGACTGTTGTAAATAGGACTTTTAGACAGAAAAATACATGCCCTCAGGTTCATTAAAGAGTATATTCATTGTAGGATGGATTGATTTAAACGACATGTATTGTTCACTGTAGAAGGCACTGTGTTCTTAATCTGATTGGTTGAAAACGTATTGATCAAATGGTATTCGATTCCCGGAAATTCGCTGCGTATTAATACATTCAAACATCGCTCACACCATTGTATTGTTATTGTCAGTCAGCTGTGATGACGTAATTAAATCATATTGTGACGGCGTAGGTCGGAATGACGTCACAATAGAGCAGCGTTCCAGATGTCTACCATGGGAGACAGCTGAAATGGCCGGCTGATGACATTCTCTCACTGCTGTCGATGTCAATGGAGCAGACACAAAAAACGTGCAGACCTTTGGCTACTTTTGTATACAATGTCGATAACATCATAAGTTGAAGCTCTCCGGGTCTTATTGGAGCATTGGAAGCACGGGAATATTTCCATTTGAAACCTCCCGCTGACGAATCTGGTTGCCAAATGAATCTCCATGCTGCAAATGTTCAATAACACCCGCAATTGGCCAATGCAGTGTTTATCTCCTAAATATGTGCAGCAGTAATAATATATTAACAAAATGGAGTGGACCTGCAAAATAAGCGCAACGAAACTATCGATGCATTTCCACGTTGCCAGAATATACAATGACGGTACACTCACATAATACAAATATATTAAAAACAAATATACACGACAAACATAAAACATAAATTCTAGTGAGCATGGAAGATCAATTTTGAATACGATAAGATGATAGATGTTAGAATCACACATTTTCTTAACATGCACTTATTTTGGTGAAATAATGCCGTACACGTGGCGGATACAGGGAAAGTGTCTTCTTTATTCAGTTTAAAAGATTAATCATCGCAACAGGAAAGAATAAAACTTGGAAAAGAAACGTGTCAGATGGATATTACATTTTGATTTCCTCGTACATTTTTATGATACTTCTTTAATGCATATTTGTAACAAAGTGTGCTTAGAATTAAATAACATTTCTACTTTGACTTCATTGTGCTACATTTCTGATTAATCTATGGACTTTCTCAGCGTAATGTTGAATTTGACTACTTCTACGTATAACGATACATGTATAATATTCCAGCTGCATCTAAAGGACTGTGAAACTAGGAATACTTACCAAATGCCTAATTCTGGTCAGTAGTTTGTAATGTAATATAGAAGAGGTGCAATGACGCAATAAAACACCTGCTGATTTTATTGTACATTATCGCATGCAAAGGAACGTACTTTATGTGTATCTAGTTGACAAATTAAACCTGGAACAATACACACATGTGTATTGAAGACTGTGCATATGACAAATTGAGAACTGGTGATTAACTAGGCAGGGAGCAAACCCTAGTTTAGAATGTGGAAGGCCGATCGCTTCGGGCTGATTTCATAGCATATGCATCATGAGATACATGGTGTAATCGAAGCTGTCAGTGTTCTTTTATTCTTTATTCTACATCGCCTTTGCATGTCCCATACATATAAAACAAGCATGAGCTCTTCTCATTTATTTTCCCAGCGAAATAAATCCACAACCATGCCGACATTCATCATTTGGCCACCCATTGATAAATGTCGCGCTTTGAATATCCGAACAAAGAATCGGAGGTCATCACAGGCATCGAGATTCCGTGGCCCTGCACGGAGATCTTGGCCTTTCACGGGAGGTCACGGGAGGGTATTGGCCTTTGATCAGGATCTTCACAGGAGGTTTGGGCCTTTGAGGGAGGTCTTGCCCTATCACAGGAGATTTGGCCTTTAACAGGACGGTCTTGCCCTATCACAGGAGATCTGGCCTTTCACAGGAGGTCTGGCCTTTAGCAGGAGGTCTTGGCCTGTCACACTAACTCAAAGCATGTTCACGGGCCAGGAAGCTGTTTCTTAGTATATCACCCAATGTTCTGAATTTTTTACAAAGTCCACAATTGAAGCAGCATATATTTGACAGAGGCCCGTCATGCATATTTCCATGTTGTATTAATAAAATGATAACTTGAAAGGCGTGTTGGTTGTTCTGGAAAATAATAAGAAGACATGAATGGCTGCTTTACACGTTCCGAAACTTCATCATTTGTGTAATGATGTCCCCGTTTATTGTGTGTTTGGTTTTAATTCTAGACATCAAGATATTCTACTGCAAGAAAAGCACATGTATATTTCAATCATTCTGAAATACATAATTGGACCCAGGACTGATCAACATTTCATGTAAAGATCTTATTTTAACTGGACCAAGCTTCAACAACACGATGCTTACTGATGTCGTCCAGGACCTGTTGTTTTTCTCCAGGAGCGAACAACCATTGCGTGACAACACTCTGCGTAACAATTGCATCTCGGTCGTCGTACAGGAAGTAATATCTTGAATAATATATGCCTCATTGCTAGGAATTGCTGTCAGTACAGGAAAAAACAGCCTCATATTCCAAAAATCAAAAGAACTCAACATACTCTTTAATATATCTTTCACCGGGGACATCCACAATCAGCCTTCGACGCGCGTGTTTCGGAGAAACAATATAGCGCTTGCGACCACCAAGCTCCTTTAAACTGCCTGATGGAAATGTTGAAGTCTGGGGTTTCTTCAATCATGGAAGTATTTCCACTGCGGCATCAGAGCCTCAATAAAAAGAAGTTCATCTTCAGACAAAAAATACATCGATCCAGTGCGGGACAGTGTTTTGAAAAATACACAAATAAGCATACAAAACCGAAGACTGTTATCGGGATTCACGTTCGGCGCCGCACGCGCCATGACTTCTGGAGGAAAGAAAAGTTATATGGCTGCCCCCTTTGTCGTATATTAAAAGGCCATTACGGCACATATGAACACAAAGTTTCACAACCCTCTGTTCCTTTATAGCTACTGGATGACAAAAATTGGTGCAGAAAATATGTTGTTTCCTCGGACATTATAATACTCATGGAAAATTCAGATCCTTGTAGACTTTGCGACCTTGACCTTGTGCGACCACAGCATAATAAATGACTGTGGGGACATTTGGATGGTGGGCTGCCTTGGCTTGGAGACGGTGCGCTGTATATTACAGAGATTTTCCCCAGGCCAGGATCGTGAGTTAGCTAAGGGATATCTCATAAAGGAAGACTCACTTTCTGCCCCACTGGGTTCCTCTTGGTGCTTGATAATGTCTCATGTGAAGATCCAGGAATAAAGCTGAGTCTGCGGCGTAAAAGTAAAGTCAATTCGCTTACTCATTTGCTGCCACTCGAATTGCCAGCTCTGTATTTCCTGCTTGTGTGTTGTGTGTTAATCGACTGCATGTGCCAGAATATGTTCCTGAAACTCTATGAATACAGATATCACTACCACATATCATTAATTTATGTGTTTAGTACAGACCCGAGTATAATAACATTCTCTGGAAACCCCCAGACAACAGTACTTACAGTATCCTCAACATAACATGTAATTTAGTGGGCTGTGGGGGTAGTCTAGTGGTTAATTTAAAGCGTTCGGCTCGTCACGCCGAAGACCGGGTTCGAATCCCAACATGGGCACAATAAGGTGAAGCCCATTTCTGGTTTTACACGCCGTGATGTTGCTGGAATATTGCTAAAAGCGGCGTAAAACCAAACTCAGTCAGTCAGTCAGTCGCCAATTTAGTGATTGTCTGAAATTTTTTAATGATAATCTTTTGACAATGAGAGAACTTCATGTTAGTGACTTGTTCGAAAGGATAAAATATTCTTGTCGTGGGAAGGAGGCGATTCACGGGATCGGGTGGTCAGGGGCTCGCTGACTTAACCCCTTGTCATCGTATCCCAATTGCGTAGATCGATGATCATGATGCTGATCACTGGATTGTCTGGTTCAGTCTCGATTTTCATGGGTAGACCGCTGCCATATCGCTCGAATATTGTTGAGTGCGGCGTTAAACACCCAGCCAACCAACCAAAGCCAACCAACCAACCAAACTTCAAAACTTCACAAAACTTCCAAGCCAAAATCGTAAAATGGCACGTTTCTTTGACTGATTCTGAAATAGCCAATGTTCATCACCAGTTGAAGTAAAATTAATCTGTGGTAACGAAAATAGCATAGCATGAAAATCTTTGCGAGACAGTGTTCCCTATGTGACAAGTATGTACAAAACTACGTAAAATGTATATATACAATATCCCTGTACATCCTAAAGGACTTGTAACTGACTGTATATATATGCCAGAGTTGCCATTTATATTCCTAAACATGATGACGACATTTGTCTGCAGTTGGTGCAGCTGCGTCATTACAAACCATGGAACCTGTATGCTGCTTGAATGTCCCTCGGTGATTGGAACCTGGAAGATTACAGAAAACACACATACGCAGACAGTTACCTTTAAGGGACTAATAAATATGTCACATTAACAATCATTCAACGTAATGTGGTAGTTACGAGAGTATGTTACGAAACATACCCAGTTGAAATGTCAATGTAAGGTGAGGAAGTGAAAGTGAGACTTAACGTCGCACTTTAAGAAGAATATTTCTCTCATATAAGGACGTGCATGCGTGTGTATGTGTGGCTGCTTGTACTAGCCGAAAGACTTAAGCTGGTTTTTATAGTGTGCTAGCTTACTGCGATATCATACCGTTGTGAAGCGCATAGAATACCCCACTCAGACATATTAAGTACTGACTCCGAGACGACCAGTCCTTGTTGTACCCATTAATGCCGCCAGGCCATATTTTAACGCGTCTTTGGTATGATGTGGCAGGGGATCGAACCCACTGACTTTCAACTCTCGGGCGGCGCTCTAACTCACTACTCCGCGAAGTCGAACAAATGCCTGTAATGGTCTACATTTGCTAATAACTTCAAGTATCAACAGCATATTAAAATTGAACTTATAATGTTGGCATATTTTAAGAAGCTGTGTGTTGCTGTGTTGTAGCATAGACACAGTTTTCGACTCTCGCTGTAAGTTTAGTGATGAGTACTGAATGAGTATAGTTTTACGCCGCTATGCAGCAATCTTCCAGCAACATCACGGCGGGGACATTCCAGAAATGGGCTTCACATTGTACCCATATGGGGATTCGAACTCCGGGCCTTTGGCGTGACGAGCGAACACTTTAACCACTAATACTCCCACCGCCCAAGTTTAGTGATGAAAGCAAGCGTTACGTCAGACATAACAGTTCCATGGTACGTCTGCAAAAAGATTGAAATATTGTGTGCAAATATTGGGAAAACTTACAAACTGGCTGATAAAACAGGTCAGTAGGTCAGTAGAGGGGAAGTAAGTATTAAAAGGTTCGGTTATAAACTTTACACAAATGTGTTTTTTTGTTTCCATGTAATGTTACCGAAAAACGATATAAAAAAAGAGACAGCCCCCTCTTAAAAGACGTCAATTACAACACACGAGCTCATAATCTTGAAAAACTGAAGATACGAACTTTAAAATTTTAACTTATTTTCACAAAGTGTCTTGAAAATATAACGTGAGCTTACATTGCATTCCAGGTTTTTGGCTTGCTGTTTTCTTCTTGCACATGATGCCTATAGATGGAGAGTTGGACTAGGAGATACATGAATTATTACGTAATGAAAATATGAACAGCTGTTGTTCATAATATCATTCACTAGATTGTATCGTACATACTGAGCATACGCTAAATACAGCAAATTATATAATGTTCGTATTGTGCCTACAGATGGATAAAATGACTTCATAGCACGAGAAAATATTAATAGGATGTCGTAGAATCAACCTCCCATTGCGGGTACCGGGTGAAGGTCGAGGTAAAATTGGTCTTCGGTGAAAAACCCATGCTTGTCGTGAGTGAGGCGACTGACGGGATCAAGTGGTCAGGCTCGCTGACTTGGTTGTTACATGTCATCGGTTCCCACGTGTGTAGATCGATGTTCATGCTGTTGATTACTGGATTGTCTGGTCCAGACTCGATTATTACATATTGCCGGCGCTATGGTTGGAACATTGTTGAGTGCGGCGTTAAACAACAAACAAAGATCTCTTCATCAGCTTGCGCAAGAAACGGACTTGTAAACAATGATCCCTTTAGTTTTAGATGAGTGGTGAGTGACTTTGGTTTTACGCCGCTTTTAGCAATATTCCTGTAATATCACTGCAGTGGACACCAGAAGTGGGCTTCATATATTGTACATATGTGGGGGAATCGAACCCGGGTCTTTGGCGTGACGGAACGAACGCTTTAATCCACCATACAATACCAACGCCCGTAAGTAACAAACAAACTGATGACGAAGTCCTACCTGGTTGCAGGAAGGCGGAGAATATTAAAGATGGAAAGGGTCATTGGGTCCTTAGGTGATATTTACGAACACCACTGTTTCAAGCTAACTTGCGCTGAAAAGGAAACACAAGATGAAACATTTAAACATATGTTATTAGATCGAGTGAGTTAAGAGTGAGTTGAAGTAACATCGACAGTATTTCCCCAGAGACATCGTGACGAAAACAAGGTCATTCTCAAGTGAAACCTAAACACAGTCTACAAATTCCTGTCGACGAAGGAAAGTTAAAACGACTTGGAAAATCATATACACGTAAAACAAAGCTCTATCAATCTAAATATTTTACCAGTAGAGAAAATACAATGTATACTCATGCCAATAATGGTTGTCACCCCCTTCATTTGTTTTAATTGGAGACCATGATTTGCATGAGTATATATAGATCATAGCCAACTGAAGGCAGATTGAGTGAGTTTAGTCTATAGCCCATTCAAAACTGACACTCACCACTGATGTGAAATATATCCGTTTCTTTGAGACATTTTGCTCAAAGTTCCATCTCCGGTACTAATCGATAATCTATAGATGTGTAGTTAAGATATCAGACTCTGTGATCTATATCGATAGACAGCCACCAAGATGGGCATATTACCAGTATTTACTGTTCCAGTAGCGACTTGGCATACAGGGTAGCAGTAGGTGCCGTCTGTGGACACGGTGGTAAGGGCGATGTCGATGTTGACATTGAGGTTTTCTCTTTCCAAAATATGTATCCTGAAGTCGGTTCTTCCGCCACCAACATGCACAGACCCCACCTTTCACAGCGTTGGCTGGATATAAAGAGGGATACAATTTAAATACATTGGACTAGCGATTCATTTAATGATCGTCACCACCTTCTGTACCATGTTCTATTCATTCACGTATGTGCATCCTAAGGCTGGAGTAAGCGACTATAATGGTTTACGCTGCTTTAGCATTATTCTAATAGTAATATCACTCAGGGAAATCAAAATGGGCTTCACACATTGTAAAAACTTGTGATTAATTAATACCGAGCGATTAAAAGTTGCCAAAAGCCGTCTGCTTCACTCTTTGCCCGCCAACGAAACCACAGAGAGGTTCCATAACACTGCAGTGAACCGGAAGTGACGTCATTCGAGGAAAGATTTTTAGTCAGTTGTATATAAAGCGTGCCAATAAGCTCGTCATTTTTGCTGATTTCTCAAGTTAAAATAAGCAACTTTACCAGTTGTTGTGAAATATGTAATATGATTGATAACCAAATTGATTTTGCATGACACAACTTTGAAACAGAACGATTTTCTTGTTCAGAAGCGAAGGTTGTGGTCGAAGTGGCAATAATATTGTAAGTAGTATTGACACCCACCTCGCTTCCAAGAGAGAAAGTGTTATGGTATAAGCCATGTCATGCAAACTCTAATATTAGCCATCAATCAACTACATAATTACTACAAGTACAAAGAAGTTTTGATTATGGAACTCGGTGAAAACAATCCTAGTAGCATTTATTCTCTGACTGTCGGATGTTCGGAGACACTACGCCGCCATGTTTACCAAAATCGTACGTCACGGCAAAAGTGTGTTCGAGAATAAATGAAATTATGGTTTGTTTTCATCCAGTCAGAAAATCAAAACTACTTTCTACATCAGTTAAATAATATTTGAATCAATGACGAAAATGATTTTGCTTGACACAACTTGTAACATAACGATTTCTTCCACGGAAGTGAGGGTGGGGAGTCGAAGCGACAATATTGTGATATTATGCGATGAATTTCAATTGTGTATCCAGGTATATTGGGAACCGTGTACTGGAGTGTCGTTTATGTAGCCACTTGGCTGTTCGCCTATCCGGGTTTTCTGCATTGACGGATTAAAATATGTTTAAAAAAGAAGTCTTGCTTCATTCACGTGGTTAACGTCCACTCCACCACTATGTAGATACTAGTCGATCGTGATGAGCGAGGCTGATCATCGTTTCATCTATCACTAGCGTCTGGGCTGGCCAAACAAATAAGACTCTAGCGTTGTTTCTTCCATTGAAGATTGAATGGAAATATTGTCGCTGTCTGAATTACTTCCGACATGTCAGAGTCTGCTTTTGTACCGAAATGCCAACCCAACTGAATTAATATATTGAAATCACTCTGGACATAAATTGTTTAGCACCTGAGTAAATTGTAGAACAAGAGCCAGACTAGCCAACAGAAGCAGGTAACCGTTATGACAAACGTGATTTTGATACAGAATCAGTCTATGAAAAACAAGCTCTAACTCGGAAGCTAAGCAAAGCAGGTGACAAGATTAAAATGACAGTAGATTGTGAAAATATAAAGCTTTATTTCTCACAACAATTGTCACGATTTCACGTTCAGACAAACCTGTAAACAAGATAATTCTACCCCTGGAAATGTATACATGAATTCTACAGTGCCCCTCATATCAATGCCTCACATTACGTCACGGAACGGGCCCTCTGATTGGTTGAAATTTCGTTCACGGGGAGAGAATTGTGCAGTGTTGTCAAAAAAAGGTCGATTTAAGTTAATTTATGGTCGAAATGAGTAGTTTTAATGACGGGGTTTCATTTATAACGATGCCATTAAATGATTTATGCATTTGTATACTCTTGAGTATATGTGTGATCTTTAAGTGAAAAAATAGCATATATTCAAATTCGATTTGATTCCATCACATTCAAGCAATGTTCTGTTTAACACTCCGCACTATATTCAGAAGCTATATGACGGCGGGGAAGTAAACAATCGAGTCTGACCAGACAATCATGTGATCAACAGCATGAGCATCGACTCACGCAATTGGGATATGTTGACATGTGTCAAACAAGTTAGCGAGCTGACCGACCACCCGATCCCGTTAGTCGCCTCTTACGAAAAGTATGGGTTACTGAAGATCAATTCTAGAAATGGGCTTCACACAGTGTACCCAAGTGGGAATCGTACCTGGGTCTTTCGGCGTGACGAGTGAACGCTTTAACCACTGGGCTACTGGACTGCCCTTCGGCGAACATAGCGAAAAACGAAAACTATTATGTAACGATGAAAGTCACACAGCTGAATCTTACCTGGGACACACGGTGGTGTAATCGGTCCAACGATCTTTTGTTTTTTGCATATTTGTTGGCCAGAGATTAGTCAATATTATACTGGATCCCTGTAGTAAAAAGTAGGTGATCATGAAACTAGATTGTATATTGATATTAAGGAAACTCTTGTGCATAGAGAAATACAATGTACTTAACCAATATTGATGTTAAGAAGAACAGAATTGCACTTAGACATTTCCGTCTCAGTTCCCATATGCTTGTGATTGAAGAAGGAAGATGGAGTGTACCTCAAACTCAACTTGCTGATAGATTATGTCCATTTTGTACATAACGACATAGAAGATGACTACCAATTACTCTCTTGATTTGTCCAAAATATGGAGCAATACAAAAATAATATTTAAGTAATATTTCATCATTGGAAAATATAATTGTGTTTAAGTTTACTAAATTGTAAATATGTGGAAAAGAGTTTTGAAAGCATTAAAACTGCGTAAGTATATTTATAAGTTTAAGTTTCATTTTTGGGATATTTAGTTTTCATATATTCTCATTCTTGGGGAATATTATTATGATTGTTGTCTATATCAGTACCTCGCCATGTGTGCACAAAACAATATGCAAATATTTCATTGAGTTGAAATGTGCATTGGTTCTTGTATGTATCTTGCCTCCTTGGCTTAACTCTTGACTTAACTACCTTTGACTTAACTACTTTGACTTAACTACTCTTGACTTAACTCTGACTGAACTCTTGACTTAACTCGGCGAAAATGTAAATAGCGTGAATCGTCTTCGGATGGGCACCATCATGATTACATCTCATTGGGTCTCGCTTTTGAATTTAAGCAAGGAATTGATTGTTTCTATCCATATATATACATACATCGAAAATCTCACCCGACTCTCTTTTGATATCAAATAGACAAGTTGATAAAGATGCACTATTTCCTTTTACTGTTATCAACTAGTGTTGATATATTTGATATCAGAAGACACAAGAGGAGATCCCATTTATTATAAAAAAATCATTCTTCAATAGTTTCCAATGAAAAATGTCCATCTCTGAACACGGTACTTCCATTAGACTTGCAGTGCAGCGATGTCATAGCATTGTAACGTCATCAGAGTTCATGACGTCACAACATTGTCAGGTATTGTACAAAAATCTACTATCAAAACGATATTCAAGGAGATATCGTTTGATCTTACACAAGCAATATTCCAGTGGAACTCAGTTTTATATGATACATATACTGAGAGACCAAGCGTTAGTTTATTATAAACGTCATTGTAAACAGGTTTGTCAACCGTGTAGTTCCCATGTTAGAATTTCTCTTCAGCAATCCATGCTTGTCGTAAAGACGCGACCACTAACGGGATCGGGGGTCAGGCTCGCTGACTTGGTTGATATACATGCCATCGTATCCTAATTGCGTGTATCATGATGTTGTATCATCGGACTGTCTTGGTCCAGACTTGATTACGTACAGACCGCCCCATATGACCTTGAATATTGCCCAGAAGTGGGACCAAACAAAACCATAACATTAACCAAACTTTGTTGCTGGTAGTCGTTAGTCGCCTTTAACGACACGAATGGCTGCTAAGCATCAATTCTAACCCGCATCTTTACGGGTAGTTCATGTTATAAATGTTATATGAAATATACCTCAATATACGTATTTCTGCCACGATAAAGAGTGACATTACTGTATTCATATCAAATTAAAATTGATATATAGCTATTCGTATTATTATTACTAAACATGGGTTTGTGAATACGGAAACAGACGTACTGGTGTACTGGCTTAGCGGATCCTGATATCGTAAGGGTAGATTACTGAAAGTACCCACCTTGTTGTAGTTTTGTATGACTCGAGTCACTGTCTGGACGGACCCATTTGTGCTGTTCACGATAAGAGCAAGTCTCGATTTTTGTTCCGTCATAGGAGATGACATTTGTGACCTGGAACAGATATACAATAAAACAGGATAAGGCAGATGAAGATTATTACACTTATGCAGCGATGGGTGCGTGTGTGCGTGTGCGTGTGCGTTCACTAATTCCACTGTCTTGTATTTCGAAATTGCTTTGGAGGACGATGGGGTAACCTAGTGGTTAAAGCGTCCGCTCGTCACGCGGAAGACCCAGGTTCGATTCCTCACATTGGTATAATGTGTAAAGCCCGTTTCTTGTATCCTTTGATATTGCTAGAATGTTGCTAAAGGTGGCGTACAAACTAAAATCACTCACTTGAGGACTTGCACTTCAGTAGACGTACACTGTCTCATAATCCAATGCCGTTGATTGTGTAATATTTTGCCTCTTTGATTTTTGCTAACGTTTTACCGATACACCTAACTTGGAGTTAGTGAACGGCAGTCGGTGGGTAGCTTTGTCACATCGAGGATCGGAGGCTCGATTCCCACATGGGTACACAATGTGAATGGGTACAATTCCAGTTATATGGCGGCGGTCGACCACCAGACAATCCAGTGATCAACAGCATGAGCATCGATCTGCGAAATTGGGATACGATGACATGTACCAAGTCAGCGAGCCTGACCACCCGATCCCGTTAGTCGCCTCTTACGACAAGCATGGATTACTGAAGATCAATATTGGTAACCCGGACCTTCAAGGGTAAGAATCACAAATATAACATGTGTCAATTAAAATAACTGTATCTTTTACGAAGCGCTGGAACTTGCGTGTTCACGTATTGGGGGTTTATGACGAACGCTAATTGTCAACTCCGAATTGAGCTATTTTTGAGTTCTTTTCGTCAGGAAAAACCCACAAACCAAAACCAAACCAAAATACCAGAAAATGTTGCAGCCTTCCACTCGTGACTGACTGTCCAATTTCATTCTGAATTCCCTTCCCATTGTTTTGGCATACAGCAACTTACTCCAGCAGCACGACACGAAGGTCAAGAGAAGGATTCCTCGTAGCATATTGAAGGTCTCGACAATCACAGTCTTCTTTGCTAGACTCCAGGTACTCTTTATCAATAAAGTCTGGACACGTTGAATCAACTCTGATATAGAAGCACGTGACTCACCTTGAAGAGGTCACCTTGAAGATAATACGCATTATTTTTCCAGAACAGTCCCTGCAATGTGTTGGTTGGTTTGCTCAGCAATGTTCCAACTATATGGCGGAGGTCTGTAAATAATCGAGTCCGGTCCAGACAATCCAGTGATCAACATCATGAGCATCGATCTACGCAATTGGGTCACGATAACATGTGTCAACCAAGTCAGCGAGCCAGACCACCCAACCCCCGTTAGTCGCCTCTCACGAAGCATGGGTTACTGAAGACCAATTTTTACCCAGACCTTCACGGGTACCCGCAATGGAGGTTGATTCTACGACATCCCATTAATATTTCTCATCATGCTATCGGCCATATATCCATCTGTGGGCAATACGACCATATAATTTGTTGTATTTAGCGTCTCAGTATGTACGACAATCTAGTGAATGATATTATGAACAACAGCTATTAATATTTTCATTACGTTATCGGTCATAATTCATGTATCTCTTAGTCCATATCTCCATCTATAGGTCATCATGTGCAAGAAGAACACAGCAAGCCTGATTCAATACGAGTGCACTTGCTCCCCGTCATGTCACTAAAGTACTGTCGGAAATAGAAAAAAAAAATGTATTTAGGGCTGTCACTCTATATCACTAAAATGTTCACAAAATGCAAATAGCATATGTCGAAATAACCCACTTTGGCCTAACTTGGCATTCAGTGGGATGCGTAGTAGGATATCCAGAAAAGCATGTTTACTCGTAAAATCGGGCAAAACTTAGAAAAAATACAAATAGCTGCTGAAAACTTAGATCAGACTATAGATGGCAATTAGGTCGCTCAGCCAGGTATGACGACGGACCGTCGACTCACCTGGCATGAAATGCATGTGCTGCCTACGGGTACGGGGGGTCACGTCAAAGATATTTTATGCTTTTTCATGTGTGTTGACTATGCCTCATCTATTGATTAACATCTTACGTGTCTTTCTTTCATGAAGTTTATGTTAAGATATGTAAAAGAGTATGATACCTGATAACCATACAAATGCATCGTCTTAAATGTCTCAAAATATATAGATCGACCGGACTGGATATTATTTGAAAATTGTTATGACATGCCGTGTACTTCCCATTATAATTGCCCTAAAGGATTATCTTATCTTAGCTGATATCTGTTTCCCCCAGCCCGACCCCAAACGATCGTATGCGACACCCGTCCAGGTTTTCCTTTTGAGACGAACCCTCCTATCTGTTTCTTTTTATAGTGACAGTGAGACTCCATGGTAGCTACATCCTTAATTGTTTCAGGATGAAAGTTATTATTTTTTACGCCAGCTATCGTTTATAATGAAGCTACGTCTAATTTCAAATTGGGCATTTAAAAAGTGTCATTTGTAATACAATATCGTTGCACACTAATTTGCATAAAGCCATGGTCTTTCCAAATAAATCGTTTTGGACTTAAAACCGCATTGCTCATTTTGCACTAATTACCCTCAGTAAAGTCCTATTTCTCCGCTTCCTATCTCTACCACTGAGACTGTAGTTAGGGCCGAACTTAGATTAACAGATATTTCACACTTTCACTTATCAACCACACAAATTGTAGAGGCAAATGAGCAAATACAGCTCTTTTCTATTTCCGACAAAGTACTTTGAAGTGAGTAGCGCCGTGTCTCACGCATCGAAGATTCCTCGTCATTTCAGTAATACCATCGAGGGTTGTTCAAAGAGATCCATAGCCGTGAAGGTCCGGGTATTGGTTAGCAGTCTGTGCGGATCTTACTCACAATTCGTCTGTCTCTCGTGCTCACGCCTTTATCAGAAACAAACAGTTTATTCTTAATTGATTCAAATAATTTACTGCCACATTGCCCTGATACACACAGGAGAATGACTGTGTTTACATACGTGACGTCACGCTCTATCCTTGATCAGCCATGCATGTCGCCTGTGTTGTTTCCGTGGTTCATCGATATGTATGAGAACTATTTCTCCGGAACATGTGATCAAACAAACACATCTTACAACCGAACGATGTGGAAGAAAACCCAGGCCCTGCTGTAAACCATGATTACTTGAAAACAGATATTAGAAATGATATGCGGACAGAGTTAAGAGATTTCAAAGAGATGTTTTTACGTCAGAGATGAATGCAATTAAAATTCAACCAAGTGTGCTGACTAAAAAATGCACCACATTAGAAGAACCCATTTCCGATATGCGTGATGAAGTCGAGAGAATCAAACATGAGCAAGCGATGCATATACGGACATGGACACCTGCGTACAGAAAACCGATAATCTCTAGAAAGTAGTGGCAGCTCACGGGGCTCCGCTCACGAGTCAGACATAGACAGACTAGAGCTTGAAGCGTTCAGTAGAAGGCACAGTATATACTTCTATGGTCTACCTGAAACAGCAAATGAATCGTTTGAGTCGTGTAGGATTATATCGTGTTAGTTTCTGAATTAACGTGAAAAATTAAAGATTGAAATAGGGCGATATTTTGGCGAGCGCATCGCATAGGTAGACGACACTCCAGACCTGATAAATCACGCCCACTTATAGCCAAGTTTAATCTCACTGATGAGAAGATCTCCGCACCAAACATCAAGACACGTTGGGAAGTTGTGGATAGGCGTGGCTAACGATCTCCGAGAGACACGTTGAGAAGTACTCGGATAGGCGTGTCTAACGATCTCACAGAGAGGCATTTAGAGAAGTAGTGGGATAGGCGTGGCTAACGATCTCACAGAGAGACACGTTGAGAAGTAGTGGGATAGGCGTGGCTAAGGATCTCACAGAGAGACACGTTGAGAAGTAGTGGGATAGGCGTGGCTAAGGATCTCACAGAGAGACACGTTGAGATGTAGTGGGATAGGCGTGGCTAAGGATCTCCGAGAGAGACACGTTGAGAAGTAGTGGGATAGGCGTGGCTAACGATCTCTCACAGAGAGACACGTTGAGAAGTAGCGGGATAGACGTGGCTAACGATCTCACAGAGAGACACGTTGAGATGTAGTGGGATAGGCGTGGCTAAGGATCTCACAGAGAGACACGTTGAGAAGTAGTGGGGTAGGCGTGGCTAACGATCTCACGGAGAGACACGTTGAGAAGTACTGGGATAGGCGTGGCTAAGGATCTCACAGAGAGACACGTTGAGAAGTACTGGGATAGGCGTGGCTAAGAATCTCACAGAGAGACACGTTGAGAAGTAGTGGGGTAGGCGTGGCTAACGATCTCAGAGAGACATTTTTGAGAAGTACTGGATAGGCGTGGCTAACGATCTCACAGAGAGACACGTTGAGAAGTAGTGGGATAGGCGTGGCTAAGGATCTCACAGAGACATTTTGAGAAGTAGTGGATAGGCGTGGCTAAGGATCTCAAGAGAGACACGTTGAGAAGTACTGGGATAGGCGTGGCTAACGATCTCACAGAGAGACATCCTGATGAAGTAGTGGATAGGCGTGGCTAACGATCTCACAGAGAGACACGTTGAGAAGTACTGGGATAGGCGTGGCTAAGGATCTCGCAGACACGCTGAGATGTAGTGGATAGGCGTGGCTAAGGATCTCACAGAGAGACACGTTGATATATAGTGGGATAGGCGTGGCTAACGATCCTCACAGAGACACGTTGAGAAGTAGTGGGGTAGGCGTGGCTAACGATCCGGCCAGAGAGACACGTTGAGAAGTACTCGGGATAGGCGTGGCTGAGGATCGCCACAGAGACACGTTGAGAAGTACTGGGATAGGCGTGGCTAAGGATCTCACAGAGAGACACGTTGAGAAGTAGTAGGGTAGGCGTGGCTAACGATCTAACAGAGACACGCTGAGAAGTACTCAGGATAGGCGTGGCTAACGATCTCACAGAGAGACACGCATTGAGAAGTAGTGGGTAGGCGTGGCTAATGATCTCACAGAGAGACACGTTGAGAAGTAGTGGGATAGGCGTGGCTAACGATCTCACAGAGAGACACGTTGAGAAGTACTGGGATAGGCGTGGCTAACGATCTCACAGAGAGACACGTTGAGAAGTACTGGGATAGGCGTGGCTAACGATCTCAGGAGAGACATTTTGAGAAGTAGTGGATAGGCGTGGCTAAGGATCTCACAGAGAGACAAGTTGAGAAGTACTGGGATAGGCGTGGCTAACGATCTCACAGAGAGATCACCGTTGAGAAGTAACTGGGATAGGCGTGGCTAAGGATCCGCCAGAGAGACACGTTGAGATGTAGTGGATAGGCGTGGCTAACGATCTCACAGAGAGACACGTTGAGAAGTAGTGGGTAGGCGTGGCTAACGATCTCCACAGAGACACGTTGAGAAGTACTGGGATAGGCGCGGGCCCATGATCTCACAGAGAGACACGTTGATATGTAGTGGGGTAGGCGTGGCTAACGATCCTCACAGAGACACGTTGAGAAGTAGTGGGTAGGGCGTGGCTAACGATCTCACAGAGAGACACGTTGAGAAGTAGTGGGGTAGGCGTGTCTAACGATCTCACAGAGACACGTTGGAGAAGTACTTCTGGATAGGCGTCACAACGATCCTCACAGAGAGACACGTTGAGAAGTACTGATAGGCGTGGCTAACGATCTCGCCAGAGGACACGTTGAGAAGTAGTGGGTAGGCGTGGCTAACGATCTCCGAGAGACACGTTGAGAAGTAGTGGGTAGGCGTGGCTAACGATCACAGAGAGACACGTTGAGAAGTAGTGGATAGGCGTGGCTAACGATCTCACAGAGACACGTTGATATGTAGTGGGTAGGCGTGGCTAACGATCTCACAGAGAGACACGTTGAGAAGTAGTGGGGTAGGCGTGGTCTAACGATCTCCGGAGAGAGACACGTTGAGAAGTAGTGGGTAGGCGTGTCTAACGATCTCACAGAGACACGTTGGGAAGTAGTGGGATATGCGTGGCTAACGATCTCACAGAGAGACATTTTGAGAAGCATTGGTAGGCGTGGCTAACGATCTCCGAGAGAGACACGTTGAGAAGTAGTGGGGTAGGCGTGGCTAACGATCTGGCCAGAGAGAGACACGTTGGAGAAGTAGTGGATAGGCGCGGCTAACGATCTCGCCAGAGAGACACGTTGAGAAGTACTGGGATAGGCGTGGCTAAGGATCTCACAGAGAGACACGTTGATATGTAGCGGGTAGGCGTGGCTAACGATCTCACAGAGAGACACGTTGATATGTAGTGGGTAGGCGTGGCTAACGATCTCACCAGAGACACGTTGAGAAGTAGTGGATAGGCGTGGCTAACGATCTCACAGAGAGACACGCTGAGAAGTAGTGGGTAGGCGTGGCTAACGATCTCCGAGAGAGACACGTTGAGAAGTAGTGGGGTAGGGCGTGGCTAACGATCTCACAGGAGAGACACGTTGAGAAGTAGTGGATAGGCGTGGCTAACGATCTCACAGGAGACACGTTGGAGAAGTAGTGGGGGTAGGCGTGTCTAACGATCTCACACAGAGACACGTTGAGTAGTGTGGGTAGGCGTGTCTAACGATCTCCCACAGAGAGACACGTTGAGAAAGTGATAGGCGTGTCTCAACGATCTCCGAGAGACACGTTGAGAAGTAGTGGGTAGGCGTGGCTAACGATCTCCGAGAGAGACAACGTTGAGAAGTAGGGGTAGGCGTGTCTAACGATCTCCCAGAGAGACACGTTGAGAAGTAGTGGATAGGCGTGGCTAACGATCTCACAGAGACATATTTGAGAAGTATTGGGGTAGGCGTGGAAGTAACGATCTCGAGAGAGACACGTTGAGAAGTAGTGGGATAGGCGTGGCTAAGGATCCCCACAGAGACACATTTTGAGAAGCAGTGGGGTAGGCGTGGCTAACGATCTCACAGAGAGACAATTTGAGAACCCGAAGTGGGGTAGGGCGTGTCTAACGATCTCACGAGAGACACGTTGAGAAGTACTTGATAGGCGTGACTAACGATCTGGCCACAGAGACACGTTGAGAAGTACTGGGATAGGCGTGGCTAACGATCTCACAGAGAGACACGTTGAGAAGTAGTGGGATAGGCGTGGCTAACGATCTCACAGAGAGACATTTTGAGAAGTATGGGATAGGCGTGGCTAAGGATCTCACAGAGACACGCTGAGAATACCGGGATAGGCGGCTAACGATCTCACAGAGAGACAACGTTTGAGAAGTACTGGGATAGGCGTGGCTAACGATCCCACCAGATATAATAACGCCGAGAAGCACCGACAGGCGTGGCTAAGGATCTCGCAGAGACACGTTGAGATGTAAGTAGGACAGGCGGCTAAGGATCCCGCCATATATATCGTTGCCGATACATGGTGGGGTAGGCGTGGCCAACGATCCTCACAGAGACACGTTGAGAAGCAGTGGTAGGCGCGGCTAACGATCCTGCAGAGACACGTTGAGAAGTAGTGGGTATGGCGTCCAACGATCCACAGAGAGACACGTTGAGAAGCACTGCTGGATAGGCGTGGCTAACGATCCTCACAGAGACACACGCTGAGAAGCAGTGGATAGGGCGCGGCCAACGATCCCGAGAGACACGCTGAGAAGTAGTGGGTAGGCGTGGCTAACGATCACAGAGAGACACGTTGAGAAGTAGTGGATAGGGCGTGGCTAACGATCTCACAGAGAGACACGTTGAGAAGTAGTGGGTAGGGCGTGGCTAACGATCTCCGGAGAGAGACACGTTGAGAAGTAGTGGGTAGGCGTGGCTAACGATCACAGAGAGACACGTTGAGAAGTAGTGGGATAGGCGTGGCTAACGATCTCACAGAGAGACACGTTGATATGTAGTGGGGTAGGCGTGGCTAACGATCTCACAGAGAGACACGTTGAGAAGTAGTGGGATAGGCGTGGCTAACGATCTCACAGAGAGACACGTTGAGAAGTACTGGGATAGGCGTGGCTAAGGATCTCGCCAGAGAGACACGTTGAGAAGTACTCGGGATAGGCGTGGCTAAGGATCTCACCAGAGACACGTTGATAAGTAGTGGGTAGGCGTGTCTAACGATCTCCGAGAGAGACACGTTGAGAAGCAGTTGGTAGGCGTGGCTAACGATCCTCTGGCCAGAGAGACACGTTGAGAGAAGTAGTGGGTAGGCGTGTCTAACGATCTCACAGAGAGACACGTTGAGAAATAGGTGGGTAGGCGTCTAACGATCCCACGAGAGAGACACGTTGAGAAGTAGTGGGTAGGCGTGTCTCAACGATCTCCGAGAGAGACACGCTGAGAAGTAGTGTGGTAGGCGTGTCTAACGATCTCCGAGACACGCCGAGAAGTAGTGGGATAGGCGTGGCTAACGATCTCACAGAGAGACATTTTGAGAAGTATTGGTGTAGGGCGTGGCTAACGATCTCCGAGAGAGACACGTTCGATGCCGAGTAGTGGTGGTAGGCGTGGCTAACGATCCTCAGAGAGACACGTTGAGAAGTAGTGGATAGGCGTGGCTTAACGATCTCATAGAGAGACACGTTGAGAAGTACTTGATAGGCGTGGCTAACGATCTCACAGAGAGACACGTTGAGAAGTACTGGATAGGCGCGGCTAACGATCTCACAGAGAGACACGTTGAGAAGTAGTGGGTAGGCGTGGCTAACGATCTCCGAGAGACACACGCTTGAGAAGTAGTGGGTAGGCGTGGCTAACGATCACAGAGAGACACGTTGAGAAGTATGGGATAGGCGTGGCTAACGATCCTCACAGAGACACATTTGAGAAGAAGTAGTGGATAGGCGTGGCTAACGATCTCACAGAGAGACACGTTGAGAAGTACTGGGATAGGCGTGGCTAACGATCCTCACAGAGACACGTTGAGAAGTACTGGGATAGGCGTGGCTAACGATCCCACAGAGAGACACGTTGAGAAGTAGTGGGATAGGCGTGGCCATGGATCCGCAGAGAGACACGTTGAGATGTAGTGGACAGGCGTGGCTAAGGATCTCCGAGAGAGACACGCCTGAGAAGTAGTGGGGTAGGCGTGGCTAACGATCCTCACAGAGACACGCTGATATGTAGTGGGTAGGCGTGGCCAACGATCCCTCACAGAGAGACACGTTGAGAAGTAGGGATAGGCGTGTCTAACGATCTCACAGAGAGACACGTTGAGAAGCAGTGGGGTAGGCGTGGCTAACGATCTCCCGAGAGACACGTTGAGAAGTAGTGGGTAGGCGTGGCTAACGATCTCACAGAGAGACACGTTGAGAAGTAGTGGGTAGGCGTGGCTAACGATCTCACAGAGAGACACGTTGAGAAGTAGTGGGTAGGCGTGTCTAACGATCTCACAGAGAGACACGTTGAGAAGTAGTGGGTAGGCGTGTCTAACGATCTCACAGAGAGACACGTTGAGAAGTAGTGGGTAGGGCGTCTAACGATCCCGAGAGAGACACACGTTGAGAAGCAGTGGGTAGGCGTGGCTAACGATCTCCCGAGAGAGACACGTTGAGAAGTAGTGGGTAGGCGGCGTCTAACGATCTCCCGAGAGACACGTTGAGAAGCAGTGGGATAGGCGTGGCTAACGATCTCACAGAGAGACATTTTGAGAAGTATTGGGGTAGGCGTGGCTAACGATCCCGAGAGAGACACGTTGAGAAGTAGTGGATAGGCGTGGCTAACGATCCTCACAGAGAGACATTTTGAGAAGTACCGGGATAGGCGTGGCTAACGATCCTCAGAGAGACACGTTGAGAAGTACTGGATAGGCGTGGCTAACGATCTCACCAGAGACACGTTGAGAAGTAGTGGATAGGCGTGGCTAACGATCTCACAGAGAGACATTTTGAGAAGTACTGGGATAGGCGTGGCTAACGATCTCACAGAGAGACACGTTGAGAAGTACTGGGATAGGCGTGGCTAACGATCTCACAGAGAGACACGTTGAGAAGTACTGGGATAGGCGTGGCTAAGGATCTCGCAGAGAGACACGTTGAGATGTAGTGGGATAGGCATGGCTAAGGATCTCACAGAGAGACACGTTGATATATAGTGGGGTAGGCGTGGCTAACGATCTCACAGAGAGACACGTTGAGAAGTAGTGGGGTAGGCGTGGCTAACGATCTCACAGAGACACGTTGAGAAGTAGTGGGTAGGCGTGTCTAACGATCCTGCCACAGAGACACGTTGAGAAGTACTTGGATAGGCGTGGCTAACGATCCACAGAGAGACACGTTGAGAAGTAGTGGATAGGCGTGGCTAACGATCTCACAGAGAGACACGTTGAGAAGTAGTGGGGTAGGCGTGGCTAACGATCTCCGAGAGAGACACGTTGAGAAGTAGTGGGGTAGGCGTGGCTAACGATCACAGAGAGACACGTTGAGAAGTAGTGGGATAGGCGTGGCTAACGATCTCACAGAGAGACACGTTGATATGTAGTGGGGTAGGCGTGGCTAACGATCTCACAGAGAGACACGTTGAGAAGTAGTGGATAGGCGTGGCTAACGATCTCACAGAGAGACACGTTGAGAAGTAGTGGGGTAGGCGTGTCTAACGATCTCCGAGAGAGACACGTTGAGAAGTAGTTGGGTAGGCGTGGCTAACGATCCTCACAGAGAGACACGTTGAGAAGTAGTGGGGTAGGCGTGTCTAACGATCTCACAGAGAGACACGTTGAGAAATAGTGGGTAGGCGCGTCTAACGATCTCGCCAGAGACACGTTGAGAAGTAGTGGGGTAGGCGTGTCTAACGATCTCCGAGAGAGACACGTTGAGAAGTAGTGGGTAGGCGTGTCTAACGATCTCCGAGAGAGACACGTTGAGAAGTAGTGGATAGGCGTGGCTAACGATCTCACAGAGAGACATTTTGAGAAGCATGGGGTAGGCGTGGCTAACGATCCCTCCGAGAGAGACACGTTGAGAAGTAGTGGGTAGGCGTGGCTAACGATCCTCACAGAGGGACACGTTGAGAAGTAGTGGATAGGCGCGGCTAACGATCCACAGAGAGACACGTTGAGAAGTACTGGGATAGGCGTGGCTAACGATCCTCACAGAGAGACACGTTGATATGTAGTGGGTAGGCGTGGCTAACGATCTCACAGAGAGACACGTTGATATGTAGTGGGTAGGCGTGGCTAACGATCTCACAGAGAGACACGTTGAGAAGTAGTGGATAGGCGTGGCTAACGATCCTCACAGAGAGACACGCTGAGAAGTAGTGGGGTAGGCGTGTCTAACGATCTCCGAGAGAGACACGTTGAGAAGCAGTGGGTAGGCGTGGCTAACGATCCTGCCAGAGAGACACGTTGAGAAGTAGTGGGGTAGGCGTGTCTAACGGTCTCACAGAGAGACACGTTGAGAAGTAGTGGGGTAGGCGTGGCTAACGATCTCACAGAGAGACACGTTGAGAAGTAGTGGGGTAGGCGTGTCTAACGATCTCACAGAGAGACACGTTGAGAAGTAGTGGGTAGGCGTGGCTAACGATCTCACAGAGAGACACGTTGAGAAGTAGTGGGATAGGCGTGCCTAACGATCTCACAGAGAGACACGTTGAGAAGTAGTGGGTAGGCGTGTCTAACGATCTCCGAGAGAGACACGTTGAGAAGTAGTGGGATAGGCGTGGCTAACGATCTCACAGAGAGACACGTTGAGAAGTACTGGGATAGGCGTGGCTAAGGATCTCGCAGAGAGACACGTTGAGATGTAGTGGGATAGGCGTGGCTAACGATCTCACAGAGAGACACGTTGAGAAGTAGTGGGGTAGGCGTGGCTAACGATCTCACAGAGAGACACGTTGAGAAGTACTGGGATAGGCGTGGCTAACGATCTCACAGAGAGACACGTTGATATATAGTGGGGTAGGCGTGGCTAACGATCTCACAGAGAGACACGTTGAGAAGTAGTGGGGTAGGCGTGGCTAACGATCTCACAGAGAGACACGTTGAGAAGTAGTGGGGTAGGCGTGTCTAACGATCTCACAGAGAGACACGTTGAGAAGTACTTGGATAGGCGTGGCTAACGATCTCACAGAGAGACACGTTGAGAAGTACTGGGATAGGCGTGGCTAACGATCTCACAGAGAGACACGTTGAGAAGTAGTGGGGTAGGCGTGGCTAACGATCTCCAGAGAGACACGTTGAGAAGTAGTGGGTAGGCGTGGCTAACGATCTCACAGAGAGACACGTTGAGAAGTAGTGGGATAGGCGTGGCTAACGATCTCACAGAGAGACACGTTGATATGTAGTGGGGTAGGCGTGGCTAACGATCTCACAGAGAGACACGTTGAGAAGTAGTGGGATAGGCGTGGCTAACGATCTCACAGAGAGACACGTTGAGAAGTAGTGGGGTAGGCGTGTCTAACGATCTCCGAGAGAGACACGTTGAGAAGTAGTTGGGTAGGCGTGGCTAACGATCTCACAGAGAGACACGTTGAGAAGTAGTGGGGTAGGCGTGTCTAACGATCTCACAGAGAGACACGTTGAGAAATAGTGGGGTAGGCGTGTCTAACGATCTCACAGAGAGACACGTTGAGAAGTAGTGGGGTAGGCGTGTCTAACGATCTCCGAGAGAGACACGTTGAGAAGTAGTGGGGTAGGCGTGTCTAACGATCTCCGAGAGAGACACGTTGAGAAGTAGTGGGATAGGCGTGGCTAACGATCTCACAGAGAGACATTTTGAGAAGTATTGGGGTAGGCGTGGCTAACGATCTCCGAGAGAGACACGTTGAGAAGTAGTGGGGTAGGCGTGGCTAACGATCTCACAGAGAGACACGTTGAGAAGTAGTGGGATAGGCGTGGCTAACGATCTCACAGAGAGACACGTTGAGAAGTACTGGGATAGGCGTGGCTAACGATCTCACAGAGAGACACGTTGATATGTAGTGGGGTAGGCGTGGCTAACGATCTCACAGAGAGACACGTTGATATGTAGTGGGTAGGCGTGGCTAACGATCTCACAGAGAGACACGTTGAGAAGTAGTGGGATAGGCGTGGCTAACGATCTCACAGAGAGACACGTTGAGAAGTAGTGGGGTAGGCGTGTCTAACGATCTCCGAGAGAGACACGTTGAGAAGTAGTGGGTAGGCGTGGCTAACGATCTCACAGAGAGACACGTTGAGAAGTAGTGGGGTAGGCGTGTCTAACGATCTCACAGAGAGACACGTTGAGAAGTAGTGGGGTAGGCGTGGCTAACGATCTCACAGAGAGACACGTTGAGAAGTAGTGGGGTAGGCGTGTCTAACGATCTCCGAGAGAGACACGTTGAGAAGTAGTGGGGTAGGCGTGGCTAACGATCTCACAGAGAGACACGTTGAGAAGTAGTGGGGTAGGCGTGTCTAACGATCTCGAGAGAGACACGTTGAGAAGTAGTGGGGTAGGCGTGTCTAACGATCTCCGAGAGAGACACGTTGAGAAGTAGTGGGATAGGCGTGGCTAACGATCTCACAGAGAGACATTTTGAGAAGTATTGGGGTAGGCGTGGCTAACGATCTCACAGAGAGACACGTTGAGAAGTAGTGGGATAGGCGTGGCTAACGATCTCACAGAGAGACATTTTGAGAAGTAGTGGGGTAGGCGTGGCTAACGATCTCACATAGCATTTCCCCAACTAAATGCGTATGAGATGTACGTAGCAAAAGCCCATTATATTGCCAAGGCTGGGAGACTCTCGCGGGGAGTTATGGTGTTTGTGCACAACTCAATTGCACAATACTGTCAACAAATGGAGACCAGCATACATAATACTTTGAATAGACACATCTATGCTATTCAGTAACCGATGCTTGTCGCGCGATCGTAAGGGGCGACTAACGTGATCGGGTGGTCAGGCTCGCTGACTTGATTGACACATGTTATCGTATCCCAGTTGATCAGATCGATGCTCATGCTGTTGATCACTGGATTGTCTGGTCCAGACTCTATTATTTACAGATCGTATAGCTGGAATATTGCTGAGAGTGGCGTTAAAGAACAGAAAAACAGAAAACAAATCCTAGCAAACCTGTACATTGGTTTCATGAGAAAGTTGGGACCATGATTTTCTGATTCAAACACATGTTCATTTTTTTTATTATCAGTGCACACTGTACTGATAATTGATTACCCGCACGAACCGACTGCTCGCCATGCTCTTATTAAACACAACAAAGTGAAGCTTGTGGAAGACCAGGAAAATGTTCAGTTAATTAGCTGTATATTTTCAAGTTGACCACACCTTAAAAGAATATAATATCACCTTAATAACATTGAACCAGTGAACGCATGGTATAATAACAATTTGATGGTGATTCATTAGCACGTGAAATGGCTGGACAGGTAAAGTAGATTCATTTTGAAGCAGGTGTTTCTTAAAATGGAATTAATTTTGTCGCTTTTATCGATATTATTAGTAGTCCTTTCACATTGTAAATAACTGTATGGGTTATGATTCAAATAAAAATGAGACTGATATTTTGAAATAAGTTATTTCCAGCCATGTCGCATTATTTAAAATATAAATGAGTTTAGATTAATAGAAATGGGATGGTCACGGATGCTTTTTGATTCAAATAGTTGATTGATACCAGTTATTCCAAATGAAAGCATTTCATTCATAAAATATATTGACCAGGATTAATATAAACCTGATCACGTGATATTTTAAGGGTATATAAAGTAGGGATGTTGAGAGATGACCTGTGTGCCAGTTGACATTTCGGTAACAGAGTGACCAGCAGCTATGATGTTTGGGTTGATCTGTATTGCTGTCGTGGTCGGTTGTTCCGTCGCTGAACAACTTTGTCCACCTGCTTCATGGCGTGCAGAAGAAGTATCCGCAGCTCTGTTTCTACCAAAAGTCGACCACGAATACCAGCCGAGAAGAGAAGAGGTGACTATTTTAACCATATCCAGTTTCTGTATGTCCTGGGCTCGCGGGAGGTGGGTGGCCTAGTGGTTAAAATGCCTTTGCTCGTCACGCCGAAGACCCAGGTTTGATTCCCTACATTGGTATAATGTGTAAAACCCATTTCTCGTATCCCTTGATACGATATTGCTGGATTATTGCTAAAAGCAGCGTAAAATCTAAAATCCCTCACTTAAGGACTTGCCCTTCAGGAAACATACACTATCACATAATCCATTGCCGTTGATTTTGCGATCTTTTGCCCTTGATTTTGCTGACAGTTTTACCGATAGACCTTAACATGGAGCAAAAGAAATAGTTCAAATGATAAAGAAATAGTTCAAATGATGAAATGTAACATCGCATTGACATTTGTCAGCCACGTAATCAGCGATGAAATCAGCGAAATAAAATTTCTTCGGAAAGCTCGGGAAAACAAACTCAGGCCAACTTTTACTCGTCCAGCTGGCGCCATTTGAATTAGCCCACGTAATCACCGGATGCCAATCAGCGACTCAATAAAATTGGTTTCGGACCAGCTGAGTGAATAAGTATGGAGCCACTTTTACAAATAGCAATAACGGCAGGGGGTATTCCACATATTTGGTGATCAGCCAGACCACAGGGTCAGCCCCTGACCAAAACATAACTTGTAATTCGTGGATCTGTTGAGAGACAAAAGCGTTATAATATTTGCATTGCCAAATCGTTATAGAAACAATATCAAAGATAAAATGTCTGTTAACTGGCTCATTTGTATATCTTATCAAAGATAAAATGTCTGTTAACGTGTATATCTTATGTAAAGTGAGGTAAGTGAAGTTTATTGCCGCACTCAGTAATATTCCAGCTATATGGCGGTTCTCAGTAAACAATCGACCACCCGACAATCCAGTGATCAACAGCATGAGCGCCTATCCACGCAAGTGGGATACGATGACATATGTCAACCTAGGCAGCGAGTCTGACCACCCGATCCCGTTATCCTCCTCTTACCACAAACATGGGTAGCTGAAGATCAATTCTAACCCGGATCTTCACGGGTTCGTTAGAAAGCGGTCAAATGTATAGGAAAGGACAGTTTCAATTACCGCTTTGGGCTGGGTCCCGTCCGGGATTCGATCACACATTGTCATAATTATTACATATAAATTATGTCTAAAATATTATTTTTTTGGTGTGCATTTCTTGATCGTAAAGCACGAAAACAATTTAATCTATGTTTTTATTGTAACCATATTATACAGTATTCACTGCCATGCATATCATATATAAATGATATGTGAAATAGTATTTATTTAATCAAAATTTCATCTTCGTTTATATTGTTAAAATATTATACAGTATTAAGAATGTCATACATATTATAGACAAATTATATCTTAGATAATATTTGTTTACATTACTTGATCGTAAAGCAAGGATACAATTTAATTGTTTATATTGTTACCGTATTATACAGTGTTTATCTTTAACCACAGGACCACGCCCTAGTGTACTATGACGCTGATCAACAGAAAACTGCCCTCGTCGCGAACTATTCCGGTGCCACTGGGAATGGGGACATCAAAATCATCTACGACTATGCAGCGGTGAGTAACGTCAGCAGATTGGACAACGGACGACGATGGGACAGTTTTCTTTCCTGTGCCCAATTTCACCCCACTCCATATTGTGCAACACCTGTTCTTCTTTTGTTGTTATTTGTTCATGCCCCTTTAATCTTATTGGCCCACTCACTACCCGTCAGTGACGTTTGTATGGAGGCCTAGATTTACATTTTTATGTGTTCAGAAAAAGGAATACAGGATCGATCTGGCGAAGAACACATGCAAGTCGAAGGCCCTGACAGACCCTTTCAAGAAATGGTGCATCTCAGGTAAGTCTAATAATGATACTAGTCCATTATTCCAATATGGATTTGGTTTCTTATGGATATCTCAAGACATAGGCTGTATATCCACATTCATGGTAATTTTTAAACAGAGATTCTATGACTGCTTCACTCAAAACTGGCATGCGTCTCTATTTTCGTCACCCAAATGTAAATACTATTCACAATTTAAATCATCTCTAAGCGTCGAACCATATTTAACCAGTGAATTGCTACCAAATCAACGTAAAATTATAACTCAGTTTCGGTGATGTAACTTCAGACTCGCAGTGGGATGTGGCCGTCATACAAACACCCCGTATAATGAACGTCTCTGCCTCTTTTGTCATGCTGCTGGCCTTGATTACATCGAAGATGAACTCCATATTTTATTAATATGTCCAAAATATTCCAAACAAAGATGATTGTGTTTCAATACAACTGACTCAACCACCGACAATTGAAACCTTCATCCGATTTTTGTCATCGGACAATATACATACTTTAAAATCATTGAGTAAATATCTTTCACAAGTTCGCCGTAGAAGGAATGAATAACTGTAAAACAAAAATACTAAACTTTACTTAGCTTTACTCAGTATGTATTAACTTTCGTCAAATGTATGTATTATGGGCCTTGGGCCTAAGGGCGGCATGGGGTAGCCTAGTGGTTAAAGCGTTCGCTCGTCACGCCGAAGACCCGGGTTCGATTCCCCACGTGGGTACAATGTGTTAAGCCCATTTCTGTTGTCCCCCGCCTTGATATTGCTGGAAAATTGCTAAAAAGCGGCGTAAAACTAAAATCACTCACTCACTCACTTGGGCCTAAATTACCGAATAAACCTGTCTGTCTGTAATAGTCTGATACCCAGTCCAGATGATCACTCAGTGACCCAAACGTTATCTGTCGCTCTGCCGTTAAACAGCCAACCAGCAACCAGAATCACACGTATTTTCAGACGACGCAACGTTCCTGTACGACGCCAAGATAGGTTTTTCTTCTGACGGCTCGGACACAGTGACTGCTAAGGTCTACTACGTTGAAAACGTCTACTCCAGCCACACAATCGGCCACGTGATCGCCATCACCAGCGACCTCAACGTGCCTGTGCAGTCTTCAACATTCGGGCGTGGTGGTGGTACGTACTATCGTATTGGTGAAGCTGAGGATGCACTGGTCGTAGAGAGTATTACACGAGCAAGTGTGTCATATGACTTATACGAAACGATTGTGAAATTTTGTAGAGCGAGGGCAATGCAAAATATTGCACGAGTTTCGTATAGGTCGTGTGGCACAGTTTCGAGTGTAATAATTTCTTTATTATCCGTTTTATTCATGTACATTTGTGCAGTAAAACACGGTAAGCAAGTGTGACTGCCCTGTTCATTGACGTCAAGTTCGGTTGTTTAATGACGTCACAGACGACGAAATACAAACAAACATTTGTATAGCGCACAATATCCAGTACAACTGCTCAAAGGCACTTTGTTTTCCCTCGATCATTGGATGTCCATCACAGCGGCACATCGTATTTTGAATCTCAACTCCCTGGGGATCATACAACTCTTGCTGCCTACTAGGCGCACCGAGTTAATGTGGCTTTCCCATCCTAACGAGGTACCCATTCACAGCTAGGTGGACTGGGACACATAGTCACAATACTTTGTCCAAGTTTACTGCACGTTGCTGTACCTGCAGCTAGGTGTTTGCACGTATTCATGTGGGTTCTTTTAAGTGCACAGGGTTGTGTACTGTACACTAGGGGTTGTGACAACACTGAAAGAGTCTGCACACAAAGTTGACTCCAAGGTTTTTTACACCCGGTCACAGGTGGGCTCGATCCCGGCACCTCCAAGCTCGCTGGATTACTAGCCTGACCCCTTAGACAGCTCGCCCACCGAATGAATTGTGTTGTCTTTACCAATGACCAGTGGTCAAGGGATCGAGTGACCAGGTAGCATTGAGGCACAGCCGCCCAAGGTGCTTCGATATGCCAATGCAATAACATCCTTTAAAATATGCTTGTCTGAAACTTATGAGTGCGGATTCGAATCCGATAAACTCGGTGATCTTCAGCCACCAGTGCTAGTTGTTATAGATGACTAATGGGATCGAATGGTCAGGCTCGATGACTTTTCTGACACATGACATCATATCCCAGTTGCGTGAATTGATACTCATGCTGTTGATCACATGATTGTCTGGTCCTGACTTCATTATTTACAGACCGCCGTCATATAACTGGAATATTGATGTGTGTAGCCTTAAACAACAATGAAACAAACACCACTGCAAACTGTAAGATCATTTTGGACTTTCGTCCCGAATCAAACCGACAGTAGTGATCTAATGTTCAGCCTGGGGACGGTGGGGTAGCTAGTGATTACAGAATGCCATTTAGAAAGTGGTCAAATGCATCATATGTGATATTTAGGATTACACTTTCTAAATGACATTGTGTAATCATAGCTTTCGGCCATGGGAGCAGTTCCGATTTACACTTATCAGAGGGGTACACAAAGTCCGCAGTCTAGACTACCAGTTGTCCGACTTCCATTTTTGTGGAAGCCGCGGTGGCTGAGCGGGTTAGGGGGCTGACTTTGTGTGCAGGCGATTAGGTGCCTTATTCTGAGATGGGACTCAACCCCAAAAGTACTAAAATCTGTACTTTACTGGAAGTGTAATTCCAATATAACATATGATGGGTTGCTAGTGGTTAAAGCGTCCGTTCATCCCACCGACAATTCGGGGTCGATGCCCCACAAGGTTAGAATGTGTGAATCCCGCCGTGATATTGCTGGAATATTGCTAAACGCGACATAAAACCAAATCCACTCACTCATATCAGCATGATTTCAGAGAGAACAACTCCAATTTTGTTTCCACAGATCTCTACCTGGACATAGCTCTGACAGGCAACATTGCATCTCCGATACCCGAAGCTGATGCCAACGTCTTCACCCCTCCGGATAGTTGCAGCAGTTCGGTGAGACGTTCATGGCGATGTTTATAAATATGTGTTCGTCAGGGATTTCTTATTTCTTTTCAGAAAGAATACACGAAGAGAGAATTTGAATTATCATGATCAGGTTGTAACGTCCGAGTAAAGGTTTTCATCAGTAATCAATGTTTGTCGAAAGAGACGAATATCAGGATAGGGTGGCCGATGACCGCTGATCAATCACGTGATTGTATGGTCCAGACTCGATTATTTAGAGCCGGCTATCCGGTTGCTGGAATATTGCTGAGAAACATGACGATGACCAATCATCCCCCCAAAAAGATGAACTCACATTAATTTCGACTCATTAAAACAGACCGTCTTTGTCACTAACGGCCATTGAGACAATTGAATGTCAAGATTAAGGTCAGTTCTCAATATATTGCATGGTCATATTCCACAACTGTAAACAAATACTATTATGAGTGAGTGAATTAGTGCGTATGAATTTAAGCCGCTTTAGCAATAAGGCAGCAAAATCACGGTGGGGGATACCATAAAATGGGTTTCATATTATAATATCATGCGTAGAGTTCATATATAAAGAAGCCGTTTGGTTTCCATACAAAGTGTCATGTATTCCCATAAGTCGATGATGAATTAGTACCCTAACACTGTGGTTTATCCTTCAGTATTTCCCTGAAGAAGAGCTGGAAGTGCTACGAGTGGGTGCTCTGAGGAGATTGTTCCAGTGAGGACTGATCAATGATGGCCGCCTTTCCCCAAAGACTGAAAATGTGTTTTGTATATGAGATTGTTCTCCGGCTTTGACATGCGTCACATATTGCTGTATCTGTGTGTTTATCTATTGTGTTGATGTTCATTTTGTTTATATTATTGCAATGTCAATAAAACTACTCTTGTAGTAAAGCAAGAGCTTTGTTCCGTGTTTGATTAACTGTAAACTACCCGTGACGATCCGGATTAGAATTGATCTTCAGCAACCCATGCTTGTCTTAAGAGATCCGCCTTCCTGACACAGTATCCCATTTTGCGGAGGACTAACAGGATCGGGTTATCAGGCTCACTGACTTGGTTGACACATGTCATCGTAGATCGATGTTCTTGATGTTGATCACTGGATTTTCTGGTCCAGACTCGATTATTTACAGACCGTCACTATATAGCTGGAATATTGCTGAGTGCGACGTAAAACTAAACTCACCCACACCCTCACTCACTCTTAAAAGCATACCATCTGACACTACTTCAGCCAAATAGTCCGTTCTAAGATATTTGTTCAGCTCTGTTTTGTGAACGAAGGTTTTTACCAAAGAGTAGGCAGCATTATTGAACTGATGGTAATAGGGTGGCATTTCAAATTGGAGTTCCTGAAGATGTAGTTTGCTACCTTGATGTTCAATGGTTGTGAGGACACTGTTTATTCCTGCTCCCCTGTCGGTGGCCTATGGGGTAAATCTTGCGAGTCATCAGTGTGATACACCTTGAACAAAATCACACCCTGGGTTGAGTATTTGAGGGCCCTGATGTCATAGACTTGTGGATCTCCAACGTTGTTACCTGGACTGATTTTAGAATAAGTGAACCTTGGAGGGAAGTCTTCGAAAAAGGCAAAACTACCATACTTGGCTTCACAGGGCTTGCTTTCTTTGGCATGCGAATAACATCCATTTGAAGTATTATAGATAGATTTGTGCCTCATATTTGAGTCTGACCCTTTTCACGGTACCTCTGGATGATAGTCACCTGCTTCTCAGATGCTAGGCTCAACGGCGCATTGGTTGGGGTTGTTTTTCTACGCATTGCATTGTGACTGTGATCCAAAGAAGTTCTGATGTCCGTGATGCAGGAGGAAACACATGAACATTTAGCTCCCCTTGACCTTCATGCCAGAAGTAGCACATGATGTCATGTGAAGCACGATCAAAGACCTTAAAGTCTCACCTGGTGTTATATTACAATGCACTGGCATTCTGTGATGACGATCTGTTTTTAATTGTTGGTAAAATTTATAAACTGTTTTTAAGTTGTATTACCTCCTATAGTTAAAAATATATTTTTAGATTTTCATAATAATTTTAAATCTCTATCTGTCATCATCTGAACATTTTACACACAAACACTCATTCAGTGACGGCGCCATCGACACAGTTTGTAGATCCGTGGTCGGAACGCATCATTAGCTTAGATTTTGTTCTGTATGTCAGATTCCTTTTCAGTTCTGGCTTCTTCATTGTGCTTCATGTGACTTAAAACACTTCATCAGATACATTGCCTGCTTTATGACCCATACATGGACCTCAAAGCTCGTTTGTAGGCCTGTTCGTTTGCCGAGTGGGGTTTAACTGTGCAGTCTTATGCGTAGATACGTTAGAAGATTGGGGTTTATGTATACGGTGTATAGTGTGGGCAAATGGGCTTAAATTCTGCAGTATGTGACTCTCAACGTAGATACGTTGTTGTTTTTTAGTTTCGTGTAAATGTGCAGTGTGTATTTGTACTGGTAAATACATTGGCGTTTAGTTTTGCTGGGCGAGTGGAGTTTAAGTGTGCTGTGTCTAAAGTTACACTTATGTACGCTGTGCGAGTGGGGTGTAAGTGTGATGTGCCTACAGTTTCACTTAGATATATTGGATGTTTATATAGCGCAACATATCCACGCACTAGTGCATGCTCAAGAAGCTGGTATTTTATTTTCCTCGATCATTGGATGTCAATCTCAACGGCACATCTTATTATCATGCGCAGCTGCCACAAGGCGCACTGAGTTATTGCGGCTTTCCCATCCTTATGAGGTACCCATTCACAGCTGGTGGACTGGGACACATAGTCACAGTACTTTGTCCAACTTCACTGCACGTTGCTGTACCCGCAAGTAGGTGTTTGCACGTATTCATGTGGCCACCATCTGGTCATATACCAACGGATTCGTGTTAAATGCACAGGGTTGTGTACTGTACACTAGGGCTTGTGACAACACTGAAATAGTCTGTACACTAAGGTTTTACACCCGATCACAGGTGGGCTCGATCCCGGCACCTCATGCTCGCTGGATCATTAGCTTGGCGCCTTAGCAAGTTCGCCCACCACGCCCAGCGCTGGGCAAGTGGGGTTTAAATCTGCAGTGTACACACGTACAAGTAGATAGTGGGGGCCTTAGTGTGTAGTGTTTACCTGTAACTGAACATGTAGTAAGTGTTAAAACGCGAGAGTTGGGGAATCAGCTCGCTTGGCAAGAGGTATGACTACACCAACCCACACACAACACAACACCTGAGTAAAATAAACAAGGAGTTTATTACACAGCAGTCACAGGATCATTTCACATAATCAATCAATAATTGTGTGGTTTATAATTAATCATTAGAACATGTTAACACTGTAATCATCTATCAAAGTACATAAATATCACACTTGGATTCGTTACACATACTACATTAATCATGATACACATTCAAAAGTATACCACGTAATGTGATTGGTCAATACTCAGAGGGCGTTCATACCGCACAAAACAGCATATTGCTCATTCATACCGCACAAAACAGCATATTGCTCATAACGCAATGTACTAGTTAGGATACACACTCAATACAATCTAGACATCACGCCAGTGGGCGTTCATACAATCTGCATTCTACAACAGTCAATAAACAACATCGTGTTTGCAAGTAATGCAACAGTTAGGATGCCCGACACACTCTATACAATCTAGACATCACGCCAGTGGGCGTTCATACAATGTGCATTCTACAACAGTCAATAAACAACATCGTGTTTGCACGTAATGCAATAGTTAGGATGCCCGACACACTCTATACAATCTACAATAGCCACATAACAACGTAGAGTTAATCATTATCAAATAAAGCAGATTAAAGAAGATCGTTGGAAAGCCCCCCCCCCCCCTCCCCCAGACGTTTTCAAGATTATAAACTTATAATTACTAGCTTGAAGTAATGTAATATGTGTAATATGAATTGTGACTCTCTAGTGATATCGATAAAATAATTAACCATGCCAGAATTGAATTGTACATGTTTGGTGCAATATTTGATACATTGATATTTCATATGATATGTATCATCTTGTGATTAATTGTGGTAACACCAAATAAATAATGTCATGCAATGTAAAATATCAGTTTAGACTTATGTCATTTCTTTACCACTTCAACTTTTCTTGTCAACCTTGTTCCTGTAAAAACATGGAATGGCCCTTATTCGAGATCAGATCATGAAGGTAATCCCCCCAAGCTCACTCCTGTGTTTTTAGAATTCTACTTTCTTGGGAACTTAATCCATAATCCTATTCCCTAACTCGACTGACGATAATGTGCCTACTGAGAAGTTAAGTTAATCTATCTTGAAAGGATTATCTAATGTTTTTGATAACGTTTTGAAGACAGCGGTGTTGATGAGTGAAGTTCACGACCAATTCGATAAGCCTATCTCAATCTGCCGACACATACAAGACACTCGTCTCGGACGTTCGTTATCAATGTGACCCTTGGCAGCTTGCAGATTGTGACACGTGGTCAGTTAGTCTGTAACATTTCCGTATTTCAATAACGTATACTGTCATGAAATATGTTAAAACATTGTGCGTTTCTATGTTAATATAAGCATGACTGAATGAATATGCCTGAGGGACTTTTGTGTGGGTGAGTTGTTTTTTAATGTCTTCCAACTTAACACCTATCCTATTACATCTCTAAACGATGAGACCCGTGAAGATCCGGGGTAGAATTGGTCTTCAGCAACCCATTCTTGTCATAAAAGGCGACTATGCTTGTCGTAAAAGGCGACTAACGGGATCGGGTGGTCAGGCTCGCTGACTTGGTTGACACATGTCATCGGTTCCCAATTGCGCAGATCGATGCTCATGCTGTTGATCACTGGATTGTCTGGTCCAGACTCGATTATTTACAGACCGCCGCCATATAGCTGGAATATAGAGTGTTGACCCTTTTGTTTGTAAACAAACTTGTTGGACATAGACGATTTCTATTTCGGCAGTATCATTGATTTTTGTAAATTAAAAATTATTAAAGCAAATCGTTTGAACCTAATACCAGTGAAGAAACTACGAAGATAGAAAATTTCGTCAGCAGCGTTCGGGTTTTAAATTAGCGGTCTTAAATATACGATAAAGGACCGCAAAATTTAAAACAGACTAGTTTCATCTTCTAATTTCAATTCAGTCACTCGTACGAATCGTGGATTTTACAAAACACGAAAAACGTAATTGTTGGACATTATCCATCCGGTGTAGTATTGTAACGCACAATGTGATTGATATAATACCGAGTCCGTACCAGACCGCCAAACCTATCTTGCGGCAGAGCCTCGTTTTGAGATTTCCAGATGTCCGTTTGTCAGAGCCCGCTGTACGACAGAGCACGATGATCCCAAACTTATTTTGTCCATTATGTACTAACTGATAAAGCGCTAGTGTTAGCAAAACACAATTTATATGTTTGAGTGAATAGTCCACATTGTCCTCCCGAACACAGACACAGTTGGCCCCCATTGATTGTCATCAATATTCCAGTTATATATTAGTAGTCAGTAAATAATCGAGTCAATCCGGTGAATAACACGATGAACATCGATCTACACGAGATGGGATATGATGACATGTGTCAACCAAGTCAAGAAAGCATGGGTTGCTGAAGACCAATTCTAACCAGGATCTTCACGGATAGTTTACAGTTAATCAAACACGGAACAAAGCTCTTGGTCTACTACAGGAGTAGTTTTAATTACAATGCAATAATACAAACGAAATGTACATCAACACAATAGATAAACAAACAGATACAGCAATATGTGACGCATGTCAAAGCCGGAGAAGAATCTCATATAACAAAACACATTTTCAGTCTTTAGGGAAAGGCGGCCATCATTGATCAGTCCTCACTGGAACACTCTTCACAGAGTGCTACCTTCACGACTTCCTTCCAGCTCTTAGTTAGGGACACCCTGAAGGATAAACCACAATGATAGGGTTCTAATTGATCATCGACTTATGTGAATACATGACGCGTTTTATGGGCACCATCCAACTTCTTTATATTTTACCTTTAAGTATGGTATTCTATGTATGTCCATACCTGTAATTTTGCTGGATACTTGCTAAAGTTTATTATTAATCATACTCACTATCATGTTCATAGTTCTAGAATCTGACAGGAGCCATGCAATATATTGAGAAAAAAGATGGCCTTCATCTAGGCAATCAATATTTTCATGTGAATCACAATGAACCTTCGCGAGTGATAAAGAATTGTTATCTATTTATTGTGAGCTGTTGATTTTGTAATATAATACAAAAAGGATACATCTCTCTTTTGTAATATAATACAAAAAGGATACAATCCTCTTTGGCGTTTCCGTTTTTTTCCTGTGAGTATATTTTCATTTGTCAGTATTACGCGTCTACCGTCTACTGACGTCCTCGGTCTGTTATTCTGATAATTGTGTCTTTCGATCAATATATGATAGTTCAAATTCCCTCATGTTGTATTTTTTCCAAAAAGGGAAGTCCCTGACAAACTCTTAATTCTGTTCTGAAACATCGTCATGAACGTCTCACCGAGCTGCTGCAACTATCCGGTGGGGTGAAGATGTCGGCGTCCGCATCAGGTATCGGAGATACAACGTTGCCTGTGAAAGTCTGGTCCAGGAACTCATCTGTGGAAACAAAATTGCCGTTGCTCTGAAATCACGCTGTTTTGAGTGAGTGAGTGAGTTGGGTTTTACGCCGCTTCTAGCAATATTCCAGCAAAATCAAGGCAGGACACACCAGAAATGGGCTTTACACGTTGTAACCGTGTGAGGAACAGACCCTGGGTCTTCGGTGGGATGAACGGATGCCTTAACCGTTGACGGCGCTATATGACGGTGCTACAGAACACAGACCCATTTGGTCCCCGTTTTACAAGTTTGTTTGTTTGATTGTCAGCAATATTCCAGCTATATATTATTGTCGAGACCGGGCCAGACAATTCAGTGATCAACAAAATGAACATTGATCTACGCAATTAGGACACGATGTGTCCACCAAGTCTGCGAGCCTGACCACCAGATACCGTTAATTGTCTGTTATGAACAGGATAGGCTGCTAAAGGGCAGTTCCAACCCGAATCTTCACGGGATTGTGGGGCTGTCAGGCTGGGAATATAACAGAGTTTACTCGATTCGAACCCGTACTGATAAGTTTCAGGCATTCATATTTTAAAAGAAATGATAGCATTGGCATATCGCAGCACCTTGAACGGCTGTGCCCCAATGCTCCCTGGTCACTGGATCCCTTGACCATTGGTCATTGGTAACGACAACACAGTTAATTCTGGGGACACGCTATCAGTGCCAGATCTTAATGCAGTTGACATTCCATGTATTGTACCTTTTCAAAATGACATTTATTAAATAGCTTATTGTTTTAGTAAATGCAAGCAAATGTGAAATGTGTAGTGACCAATTTTGGTCAGGCTCCCTACGAATGGACGAGTAATAAGAATGAGACCATATCTTCACCAACTCAATGCGACAGTACATACCTCCTTTACGTCCGAGTCTTGTAGACTGTATCGGAACGTAGGAGTCGCTGGTGATGGCGATCACTTCTCCGATTGTGTGGGTTTCGTAGACCTCTTCAATGTAGTAGACCTTGGCAGTCACCGTGTCCGAGCCATCAGAAGAAAAACCTATCTTAGCGTCGTACAGGAACGTTGCGTCGTCTGAAAGGACATGTGGTTTGTTGGTTAACGCGGTCTGTAAATAATGAAGTCTGAACCAGACAATCCAGTGATCAACATCATAAGCATCAAGTCAGCAAGCCTGACCACCCGATATCGTTAGATAACTCTGAAGACAAGCATGGGCTGTGAAGACCAGTTCTAACCCGGATCTGACTGGCACGGCAGGCTGGCAACCTAATCACCGGTGTTTACTGGATTCGAACCCGTACTGAAAAGTTTCAGTCCAGACCGAGCAATAATGCGATCTGAGATTGAATATAATTTTACGCTGCTTTTAGCAACAGACCAGCAATGTCAAGATCAGAAAATGGCCTTTACACAGTGTACCAATGTGCGGAATCGAACCGGGACTTTGGCGTGTGGAGTGACCGCTTTAACCACTAGGCTATCCTACTGCCCATGTCAGTGTCAGTTTACACCGAACAGGCGCTAATGGTCCATTCCAGACATTGTTTAAGCGTCAGTTTCTCAATAGAATCCAATGATGGAATTGGGGAGCTTCGTGGTTAAACCGTTCGCGCGTCACGCCGAAGGCCCGGGTTCGATTCTTGTGGTGTCCACCGCCGTGTTATTGTTAGAATAAGCAGCGTAATACTTAACTCACTCACTCACCATAGATTGGAGTACTGTTTTTCTGATTTCGGTATGTTTCAGCAACAGACAAACGACATACGCGTCACTTCCTCGCCCCTATGTGGCTAAATCGTCATGATCCGGATTAGAATTGGTCTTCACACGAACATCGTAAGAGGCGACTAACGGGATCGGGTGGTCAGGCTCGCTGACTTGGTTGACACATGTCACCCTACCCCAATTGCATAGATCGATGCAATCGCTTAAATGTCTGCACCAGGCTTCATTAATTACAGACTGCTGTCATACAACTGGGATATTGCATTAAACAACCAATCTTAAGGTTGATAGACGCACATGATGTCAATCACTGAATTGTCTGGTCCAGATTGAATTAATTAAAAACCGATTTCATACAGCAGGAATATTGGGTTAAACAACCATGCTTTAGGTTGATAGACGCACATGATGTCAATCACTGAATTGTCTGGTCAAGACTCAATTAATTAAAAACCGATCTCATACAGCAGGAATATTGCGTTAAAGAACCATTATTTAGGTTAATCAATGTCAATAGTTGGATTGTATGGTCCAGACTCGATTATTTACAGACTGCGGTCAAATATTGTACTACTGAGCTTGGACGAACTAAAAGCTACGTTGATGTATACATCCAAAACGTAGTGCTCATAATATCACCGAGACTTACCTCCAATGCACCGTTTCTTGAAAGGGTCTGTCAGATCCTTTGACTTGCATGTATTCTTCGCCAGATCGACCTCGTATTCCTTTTTCTAAACACATAAAAATGCATCAAGGCGTACATACAAACGCCACTGACGGGTAGGAGGTGGACTGATGAGATTAAAGGTGTGGAAGTGTTGGTAGGGGGTGGAGGTGGGGGTGGTGGGTTGGCTGCGCAGCAAAAGCAGTTGCAGCCATATTACTTACCCCTGGATAGTCTAAGATGATTTTGATGTCTCCATTCCCCGTGCCACCCGTATAGTTCGAGACGACAGCAATTTTCTGTTGACTAGCGTCATAGTAGACTAGTTCGTGGCCCTGTGGTTACAATTAAATACTGCATACTATGGTAACAATAAAAACAAGAATTACATTATGTCCTGGTTTTACGACCAAGTAATATAAAAAGGATCAATTTTGCATATATTTGTATGCAATAAATCCAAGCGCAATCAATCAACCTATTGTCGATTAATCCTTTGACTAAACATTTTTACACCAACATGCAAGACATTCGCGACATTATTGCTGAGTGCGGCGTAAAACTAAACTCACTCACTCAATTAGAGATACATAAATCTTATCTGATGGTATTTACCCTCCTGAGAGGTTACATAAGTCCCAAAACATTTCAAGTAAATTTAAATCTACCAGGTTTTTAATCGTAGTATTTTTGTCATTTTAATGTATGGCTAAATCTCAGCATAAACGCCAATGGTTGAAGGGATGGTGTAAATCCAGCTAGGGTCAATGCAGGTAGCAAGGCACTGTAAGTCCCCATGGTCCCTAGGATGGGTATCTACCTTTAGTTGTTGGCTTTGGTCTACTTTTAAAGATATATGCTAGCTAGTTTTAACTCAATCTGTGATAATCTAGTAAATTTACTGTCCTTTGCTGACAGGGTTTTATATATTACATGTATGTATTATGAATTTAGACTAGTTTTAGTCACGATATGGCTGAACTATTGCCGCTGTTACTTTAACTCACTCACTCACTCACTCAATGATGGTATTTACCTCTTCTCTGTCAGGCTCGTATTCGTTGTCTTTTTTGGGTAGAAGCAGGGCCACAGATACTTCTTCTCCGCGCCATGAATCAGGCGTACACAACTGTTCAGCAACGGAACACCCGACCAGAACGGCAACGAACATCAACCCAAACATCATGGCCGATGGTGATTCTTTAACCAAAATGCCAACTAATACATTCCTACTTTATATACCCGTAGAAACGCCATGTCACCTGGTTTATATTAATCCTGATCAATTTATTGAGTGAATAAATTATTCTTATTTGGTATAACTATCATTTTTATTTCAATCATGATGTGCACCCTGTGACGTTTCTATTCTGACCCGATTCCTTTTAATCAAAAAAATAATATTTATTGACAAAAGTGGTTTGAATGGAAATAGCTAGTGTAAATTTAAAATATTAATTTCATTTTTATTTCAGTCAAAACGCATACTATGTGACCCCTCGATGTTAATTACCATTAATTTAATTTGTCCTTTAATTGGTTTACATGAAAACCAAACCTACCCACTCGCTCCGTAAGGTAAAAATCATATGCTGAAAAACAGATTTAGGAATCAAACCTATTTGGGGGAAATTCGTTATGCAGTTGTATTCTCACTCACTCATCAAACGGAAAGTTTAGCAAAATATAATCTTTAAACCAAGGTTCCTTGGAAATATGAATAAATACGTCTGAGTGAGCCGAACAGCTTCTGAAAAGTACCTGGCTTATTACAAATATGAATAGTATCTCATGACCTTATGTTGAGATGTACTAGCACATGATCGCATGCTCTTAATACTTATGTTGTAAATACACGAGCACATTATCGTATACTGTTAATATACCAGCACAAGCTCGTATACTGTTAATATACCAGCACGTAACCGAATGCTGTTAATATACCACCACATGATCGTATGCTCTTAATATAACAGCACATGAATCTATGCTGATAATAAAAGCATACGATCGTATGCTCTTAATGTAACATCACATGAACGTAAAGCTGTTAATATTCTAACATATTATCGTATGATGCTAATATACCAGCGCATGACAGTTTGCTGTTAATGTACCAGAACATGGTCGTATTCGTTTAATATTCTAGCAAACAATGGTATGCTCTTAATATATCAGCACATGATGGTATTCTATTAATATACTAGCTCATGGTGGTATGTTGTAAATATATTAAGACATGATCGTTTATTCACGGTTTAGGGTCATTCTTCAATAGTCCAGGTAATTATCGGTGGTCTGTATATCCATGGTCGGGGCCATATTACAATCGTCAAGGTAATTAACGGAGTCCTGTAGATCCATGGTCGAAGCCATATTACAATCGTCAAGGTAATTAACGGAGTTCTGTAGATCCATGGTAAGGGCCATATTACAATAGTCAAGGTACTTAACGCCGGTCTGTATATCCATGGTCAGGGAGTGAGAATACAACTGCATAACGAATTCCCCTAAATAGTTTTGAGTCATGAATACATTTTTAATATATGATTTTCACCATCCAGAGAGAATGAGCCAATTTGGTTTCCATCTAACGCAAGTCATTTACGAGATAAATTAAATTTATGTTAATTCAAATCGAAGGGTCATAGAGTAAGCGTTTTGATTGAAATAAAAATGAAATGGATGTTTTAAAATTATGCTACTTACTTCCATTCAAACCACTTTATTCAATCCATACATTCTTTTGGATTGATAACAAGACAGCCTTCACGGTGTATGCGTCGTCATTGAAATAAAAAACAAAATGATACCAGTTATTCCAAACGAAAGCATTGTATATAAAAAATGATTAGGAGAAATTGACCAGCTTTGTCCACCTGCTTCCTGGCGCGGGGAAGAAGTATCTGCAGATCTGCTTCTACCCAAAAATGATAACGAATACCAGCCCGACAGGGAAGAGGTAGACAACATCAGATTTGGTTTCTGTATCTCTATGGTTCGCTTCGGTAGTTTAGTTTTGTTAAAGCATTTCTCGTCAGGTGATCGGAAAAAGGAAAAAAGTCGCAATAACAAAATTAATTAAATTCAATAATTTAGGTTAATATCATCATGATCATAAATCATACATTTATAATTAAATAACAGATTCAAGCACTCAGGTATTTAATTAGATAATGGAAATTGATATAGTACTCACAGTTCTACTAGCTTTCATAAATCGATAAAAATTCTTTGTTAAGTCGAATGGCTGCTTGCTTCTTCTTTTAGAGTCGAACTTTGGTCATCTCAGTATGTATAATAGCTAATTGTTGTCAAAGTGTCATTATGACCCGTGAGAAGCCACAGAGTAACTACTGTATTAACAAAGCATAATCAAAGTAATATACCAAATAATTGATTTAATTAAGAAACAGTTCAATAGCGTTTTTACAACCAACTAATATATACAGATTGTAATGTGACTTATTTCCTGTGACTTTTTCCGGGACTTTTTATCATGTGACTTTCCTCTCGTGATACGTTCGTCACGCCGAAGACCCAGGTTCGATCCCCCACACAAAAACCAAAAATTCAAGAAACTCTCCGCATTGTGGCCAGTTTCTGACAAATGATTTGACGAAATTCAACATGCAGTTATAATAAGTGTATGCTGAGGATGAACAAATAGAAACTTGAAAACAAACAGCGACAAAGTTAAACTACCTCGCTAAGAATATTTACTTTTGCTTAAAAAATCATGTTTTTACCAGGTTTGGGAGGTTGTAAGTGAATGAAAGTATTTTAATAAGTATCATGGCACAAATGTCAACTCATTTTGACTTAATTTGGCTAATGTAGAGCCCATGGCGAGAATATTTACTTTTGCTCACAATTCATGACTTATTATCATGTATCGTTGCATCGAAGAAAAACGATAAATACTTTGTTACAGACTTACCAATCGCAATATTAGTGGAGGCCAGTTTATTTTCATCAAAGAAGATAAACGAAAAAAAACCCTCCATTGTTTCACATGCCCATCCAGCGCCATTTTCTAACGGTCATCTTCTCTCAATACTGTCCATTACCCCTGTCAGATTCCAGAACAGCTAATCCCCTGGAGTTCCAATGTTTGATCGCATTATGCTCGCGAAAACCCTTCGCCTTGCAGACCCGTATATGTGTTTAAATCGGAATGTATATTTATGTAAACAAGTGAATCTCAATGTCTTTAGTTACTGTACTCAAAACAAGTTACGAATTGTGCGGACTGTACTGACAACAATGTTTTCAGCTGATGTACTCAAAACAGTAACAATCACATAATACAGCAAATTACGGATTGTGCTGACTGTACTGACAACAATGTTTTCAAATGTACTCAAAACAGCAACAATCACATAATACAGCAAATTACGAATTGTGCGGACTGTACTGACAACAATGTTTTCAGATGATGTACTCAAAACAGTAGCAATCATATAATACTACAAAATACGAATTTTGCGCATTATACTTAGAACAATGTTTTCAGATGATGTACTCAAAACAATAACTATCACATAATATAGCAAATTACGAATTTTGCGCATTGCACTGACAACAATGTTTTCAGATGATGTACTCAAAACAGCAACAATCACATAATACAGCAAATTACGAATTGGGCGGATTGTACTGACAACAATATTTTCAGATGATGTACTCAAAACAGTAACAATCATATAATACAGCGAATTACGAATTTTGCGCATTGTACTGACAACAATGTTTTCAGATGATGTACTTAAAACAGCAACAATCACATAATACAGCAAATTACGAATTGGGCGGATTGTACTGACAACAATGTTTTCAGATGATGTACTCAAAACAGTAACAATCATATAATACAGCAAATTACGAATTTTGCGCATTGTACTGACAACAATATTTTCAGATGATGTACTCAAAACAGTAACAATCATATAATACAGCAAATTACGAATTTTGCGCATTGTACTGACAACAATATTTTCAGATGATGTACTCAAAACAGTAACAATCAAATAATACAGCAAATTACGAATTTTGCGCATTGTACTGACAACAATATTTTCAGATGATGTACTCAAAACAGTAACAATCACATAATACTGCAAATTACGAATTTTGCGCATTGTACTGACAACAATGTTTTCAGATGATGTACTCAAAACAGTAACAATCACATAATACTGCAAATTACGAATTTTGCGCATTGTACTGACAACAATGTTTAAAGATGATGTACTCAAAACAGTAAAAATAATATAATACAGGAAATTACGAATTTTGCGCATTGTACTGACAACAATATTTTCAGATGATGTACTCAAAACAGTAACAATCAAATAATACAGCAAATTACGAATTTTGCGCATTGTACTGACAACAATATTTTCAGATGATGTACTCAAAACAGTAACAATCACTTAATACTGCAAATTACGAATTGTGCGCATTGTACTGACAACAATATTTTCAGATGATGTACTCAAAACAGTAACAATCATATAATACAGCAAATTACGAATTTTGCGCATTGTACTGACAACAATATTTTCAGATGATGTACTCAAAACAGTAACAATCAAATAATACAGCAAATTACGAATTTTGCGCATTGTACTGACAACAATATTTTCAGATGATGTACTCAAAACAGTAACAATCACATAATACTGCAAATTACGAATTGTGCGCATTGTACTGACAACAATGTTTTCAGATGATGTACTCAAAACAGTAACAATCACATAATACAGCAAATTACGAATTTTGCGCATTGTACTGACAACAATGTTTAAAGATGATGTACTCAAAACAGTAAAAATAATATAATACAGGAAATTACGAATTTTGCGCATTGTACTGACAACAATATTTTCAGATGATGTACTCAAAACAGTAACAATCACATAATACAGCAAATTACGAATTTTGCGCATTGTACTGACAACAATGTTTTCAGATGATGTACTCAAAACAGTAACAATCACATAATACTGCAAATTACGAATTTTGCGCATTGTACTGACAACAATGTTTAAAGATGATGTACTCAAAACAGTAAAAATAATATAATACAGGAAATTACGAATTTTGCGCATTGTACTGACAACAATATTTAAAGATGATGTACTCAAAACAGTAACAATAATATAATACAGCAAATTACGAATTTTGCGCATTGTACTGACAACAATATTTTCAGATGATGTACTCAAAACAGTAACAATCAAATAATACAGCAAATTACGAATTTTGCGCATTGTACTGACAACAATGTTTTCAGATGATGTACTCAAAACAGTAACAATCACATAATACTGCAAATTACGAATTTTGCGCATTGTACTGACAACAATGTTTTCAGATGATGTACTCAAAACAGTAACAATCACATAATACTGCAAATTACGAATTTTGCGCATTGTACTGACAACAATGTTTAAAGATGATGTACTCAAAACAGTAAAAATAATATAATACAGGAAATTACGAATTTTGCGCATTGTACTGACAACAATATTTTCAGATGATGTACTCAAAACAGTAACAATCACATAATACAGCAAATTACGAATTTTGCGCATTGTACTGACAACAATGTTTAAAGATGATGTACTCAAAACAGTAACAATCATATAATACAGCAAATTACGAATTTTGCGCATTGTCCTGACAACAATATTTTCAGATGATGTACTTAAAACAGCAACAATCACATAATACAGCAAATTACGAATTTTGCGCATTGTACTGACAACAATGTTTTCAGATGATGTACTCAAAACAGTAACAATCATATAATACAGCAAATTACGAATTTTGCGCATTGTACTGACAACAATGTTTTCAGATGATGTACTTAAAACAGCAACAATCATATAATAAAGCAAATTACGAATTTTGCGCATTGTACTGACAACAATGTTTTCAGATGATGTACTCAAAACAGTAACAATCATATAATACAGCAAATTACGAATTGTGCGCATTGTACTTAGAACAATGTTTTCAGATGATGTACTCAAAACAGTAACAATCACATAATACAGCAAATTACGAATTTTGCGCATTGTACTGACAACAATGTTTTCAGATGATGTACTCAAAACAGTAACAATCATATAATACTGCAAATTACGAATTTTGCGCATTGTACTGACAACAATGTTTAAAGATGATGTACTCAAAACAGTAAAAATAATATAATACAGGAAATTACGAATTGTGCGCATTGTACTGACAACAATATTTTCAGATGATGTAGTCAAAACAGTAACATTCATATAATACAGCAAATTACGAATTTTGCGCATTGTCCTGACAAGAATGTTTTCAGATGATGTACTCAAAACAGTAACAATCACATAATACAGCAAATTACGAATTGTGCGCATTGTACTTAGAACAGTTTTCAGATGATGTACTCAAAACAGTAACAATCATATAATACAGCAAATTACGAATTGTGCGCATTGTACTGACAACAATGTTTTCAGATGATGTACTCAAAACAGTAACAATCATATAATACAGCAAATTACGAATTGTGCGCATTGTACTGACAACAATGTTTTCAGATGATGTACTCAAAACAGTAACAATAATATAATACAGGAAATTACGAATTTTGCGCATTGTACTGACAACAATGTTTAAAGATGATGTACTCAAAACAGTAACAATAATATAATACAGGAAATTACGAATTGTGCGCATTGTACTGACAACAATGTTTTCAGATGATGTACTCAAAACAGTAACAATCATATAATACAGCAAATTACGAATTTTGCGCATTGTACTGACAACAATGTTTTCAGATGATGTACTCAAAACAATAACAATCAAATAATACAGCAAATTACGAATTGTGCGCATTGTACTGACAACAATATTTTCAGATGATGTACTCAAAACAGTAACAATCACATAATACTACAAATTACGAATTTTGCGCATTGTACTTAGAACAATGTTTTCAGATGATGTACTCAAAACAGTAACAGTCATATAATACAGCATTAACTTAACAATTCGGGTCATCTATGTTTCATCATATGTGTCCTATATTTAAGTTAAAAAAATGACTCATTACAAGTATCAATTACTGATGACAGCACTCAGATTATATTCTTTCTACTTCACCTTGACTGAGAGGGTGTGCGTGAATGGGGGAGTGAGTTTGCTTTTACGTCGCACTCAGCAATATTCCAGCTGTATGGCGGCGGTCTGTAAATAATCGAGTCTGAACCAGACAATCCAGTGAACAACAGCATGAGCATCGATCTACGCAATTGGGATACGATGACTTGTCAACCAAGTCAGCGAGCCTGACCACCCGATACCGTTAGTCGGCTCTTATGAAAAGCATGGGTTACTGAAGATCAGTTCTAACCTGGATCTTCACGGGCTGTAAGGATGTACAGCAATCACTGTTTCTCATTTGGCATTGAACATGTCTGGTGTAATTATTCAATCTAAGACTGGGTTATGAAAGGGTTAATGCCGTGAATGTCTTGCATGCTATGCAATATGCACGTGACAGCACAACAAGAAATTAATGGCCAGTTGAGGTGTAAAAATTCACTCAAAGGATTAACCAATAGTATATATACTCATGCCAATAATGGTTATCACCCCCTTCAATTTTTTTAATTGGAGAGGGGGTGTGGGGTGGGGGTGTGAGGTGTGGGTGGTTAGGGTGGGGAGGGGGGTGACAACCATTATTGGCATGAGTATACATACATTGATTGATTGCACGATGGATTTTTATTTATGAATAATATCTAAAATAGTATTGTTTAAGCTACTTGAAAATAATTTAATATCTCACCTACCCGTAAGTGACGTTTGTATGTATGCCTAGATACATTTTTATATTTTTAGAAAATGGAATATGAGATCGATCTGGCTGCGAATACATGCATGTCAACAACCCTGACAGACCCTGTCGACAAGGGCTGGTAAGTCTCGGTAATATTATGAGCACAACGTTCTGAATATATACTTCCACGTAGTTTTTTGTTCGTCCGAGCTCAGTAGTATTCCAGTTATTTGACCGCAGTCTGTAAATAATCGAGTCTGGACCAGTCAATCCAGTGATTGACATTGGTTATCCTAAAGACTGGTTGTTTAAAGCAATATTCCAGTTGTATGACAGCAGTCTGTAATTAATGAAGTCTGGTACATTCAAGACATTCAAGAGATTGCATTGTCCAACGCTTTTGGGATGCGACATGAGTAGTATTATAATGATGGTTCTATTACAGGGTACCCTATGGTATATTTTGGTTTAATTCCGCTCCCACCATCCAGTGTCCCCCGACCGTGAGACATCGTTCGATGTTCCCCATCTTATTGACTACACAACTGTCTAGGTCTCGATGTGCAGAGTGGAGTTTCTTTATAGGGGTTATAAGAATCTCATTTTCGCTAGGGTAACCCATTTTTTCAGCAACCACAAATCCATTTTCAACCAGCAAACTATATAGTTCTAGTCCATATAGTGTGGGTGCCTGAAGGGGTCCGTGGAAACTGGTTTGGGCGTTTTTGTCTTCGTCTTGTCGGCCTGTCTGTCGACTGGTCTGTCGGTCGGAAAGGTAGGTCCCCTTTTGGGCCACTTCTAGCATATGCCGCACCTTATGGATATCCAGACGCGTCTCTTCTTGTTCCTCCTCTATTTCCTCGTCGTCGTCGTCGTCCTATTCAAGCCTAGACAAGATGTCGACCAACAAATGCGCGGTTTGGTCCGCACGAGCCGACAACATGGTCGTGTTTTGCTGCACACGAGCCAACAACATCGTTGCGTTTTGATCCACACGAGCCTCGAGCCTTCCGAGACGATCGTAAAAGTCCTGGATGGTAGGCGGAGCTATCTCGCCGGCGGGCAAGAGGGCCGACGGTTCTGCAGCAGGCAATACATCTGTGCTGGAGGGTGGAGCTATCTCGGTTGAAGGTTCTGTAGCAGGCTCTTGCCATAGCTCGTACAGCATTGGGGACCCAATACCGAACCGGTTTTTTTACCAGGCTTGCTGTGAGCAAACCGTGAATGGAGCATATTTCTTGTATCTGGTCTGAAGACAAATCTCTTTTTGGTAGCGTGGTTGTTTTTCTCCTGTATATATCCCATACTCCCCATATGTCTATATGGAAATCCCAATCCTATCCCAATCCTCTCCCATTTGTTTCCTGGGGAATCCCCTCCTCTCCCAATACTATCCTAATCCTATCCTATTTGTCCTGGGAAATTCCATCCTGTCCCAATCCTGTCCCAATCCTATCCCAATCTTATCCCATTTTCCCCCAGAAAGAACTAGCCAGACTCCTAGCAAACTCCAAGCAAAGCGATAGCCTAGATCGATATCTCTGACCTACTTTTCTGTATAATGCTGTGGCTGAGAATGAAATGTGCATGGACGTTTCAACATTCATTTAGAGATTTGACTTTGCATATGGTATACAACATTTGGCCCTTGGGAACTTATTTTTGCAAATGGGTATTGCTCGGCAAGCCCACAACCTGCGCTAAACGCTATACAGATGAATATTGTCTCTTGCATGCCCACTGAGGGTCATTTCAATTACGTGTGCAAAGTATGCCGTATAGGGGTCAAATGTCATTATGGCTTGTGCAAAGCCCACGGGGCGAACATAATTCGAAATAAACTTATTTACGACAAGAAGAAAGATTATCTCAACGAACGTAGCCGACTACTCAGAATAGAAAAATAAAAAAGATTTTATGTGGGCTTCATTTCAAAACGCGTCAAAGGCTGGCGGAGTTATCTGCACATTGATAACAACCTATTAGACATTTGATTTTGCATAAGGTATACAACATGGCTGCAGTCAGCGAACTCAAAGCTATTGCAAGAGAATGTGGATTGGTTGGTTATTCTCACACGAGGAAAGCCCAACTGCTCACCTTGCTCGACATGAAAATACAGTCAAAGGGCTCAAAATTCGAGCTAAAGAACGTGGGTTGGAGGGTTATTCTCGCATGAGGAAAGCCAAACTGCTCACCTTGCTGGAAGACACCGAGCCAGTCGAATTGCGATTCGCGCTGACCTACCATGCCGTGGGTATCCATCTCCGAGGCTGGAAAATGGAAATTGATTCTAATATCACACCGTGGGTTGAGTATTTGTTAGTGACTTGTGGATCTCCAACTTTGTTAACTGGTCTGATAGAAGAATAAGCGAACTTTGGAGGGAAGTCTTTGAAGAAGTCAAAATTACCATACTTGACTTCATAGGGCATGTGGGGGCGGTGGGGTAGCCTAGTGGTTAAAGCGTTGGCTCGTCACGCCGAAGACCCGGGTTCGATTCCCCACATGGGCACAATGTGTTATGTCCATTTCTGGTGTCCCCCGCCGTGATATTGCTGGAATAGTGCTAAAAGCGGCGTAAAACCAAACTCAGTCAGTCATAGGGCATGTGAAAAACATCCAGTTGAAGTATTATAGATAGACTTGTGCCTCATATTTGAGTGTGACCCTTTTCAAGGTACCTCTGGATTATAGTCACCTGCTTCTCAGGTGCTAGGCTCAACGGTGCATTGGTTTGGGCTGCTTGCCTACGCATGACATTGTGACTGTGATCCAAAGAAGTTCTTCTGATGTCCATGATGCAGGAGGAAAACACATGAGCATTTAGCTCCCCTTGCCCTTCATGCCAGAAGTGACCTTCATGCCAGAGGTAGCACTTGGATGTCATGTGAAGCAGGAAGAAACACATGAACATTTAGCTCCCCTTGACCTTCATGCCAGAAGTAGCACTAGATGTCATGTGAAGCAGGAGGAAAACACATGAGCATTTAGCTCCCCTTGACCTTCATGCCAGAAGTGACCTTCATGCCAGAGGTAGCACTTGGATGTCATGTGAAGCAGGAAGAAACACATGAACATTTAGCTCCCCTTGACCTTCATGCCAGAAGTAGCACTTGATGTCATGTGAAGCAGGAGGAAACACATGAACATTTAGCTCCCCTTGACCTTCATGCCAGAAGTGACCTTCATGCCAGAGGTAGCACTTGGATGTCATGTGAAGCAGGAAGAAACACATGAACATTTAGCTCCCCTTGACCTTCATGCCAGAAGTGACCTTCATGCCAGAAGTAGCACTTGATGTCATGTGAAGCAGGAAGAAACACATGAACATTTAGCTCCCCTTGACCTTCATGCCAGAAGTAGCACTTGATGTCATGTGAAGCAGGAGGAAACACATGAACATTTAGCTCCCCTTGACCTTCATGCCAGAAGTGACCTTCATGCCAGAGGTAGCACTTGGATGTCATGTGAAGCAGGAAGAAACACATGAACATTTAGCTCCCCTTGACCTTCATGCCAGAAGTGACCTTCATGCCAGAAGTAGCACTTGATGTCATGTGAAGCAGGAAGAAACACATGAACATTTAGCTCCCCTTGACCTTCATGCCAGAAGTAGCACTTGATGTCATGTGAAGCAGGAGGAAAACACATGAGCATTTAGCTCCCCTTGACCTTCATGCCAGAAGTGACCTTCATGCCAGAGGTAGCACTTGGATGTCATGTGAAGCAGGAAGAAACACATGAACATTTAGCTCCCCTTGACCTTCATGCCAGAAGTAGCACTTGATGTCATGTGAAGCAGGAGGAAACACATGAACATTTAGCTCCCCTTGACCTTCATGCCAGAAGTAGCACTTGATGTCATGTGAAGCACGATCAAACACTTTAAAGTCTTAACAGTCCAACCTGGTTTTATATAACAATGCACTGGCATTCTGTGATGGTGATCGATTTTCAGCTGTTGGCAATTTATAGCCTGTCTTCATATTGCATTGCCTTCTATCGTTAAAATACTTTTTGTAGATTTTCATACTAGTTTTAAATCTCTATCTGTCATCATCTAGGCATTTTATTGCTCTATGTTGACAGCTTTTAGTTTGAAATCTTTCGTTTAAAATTATCCTACAACTGTATTACTTGATCAAGTCACAATATGGCTGACGTGACATAAGTAAACTCAATACCTCACTCAGTGATGGCGCCATCGACACAGTTTGTAGATCTGTGGTCAGAACGCATCCTTTACCTTTGATTGCTTTCAGTCTGTCAGATTATTTTAAAGATCTGGCTTCTTCCTTGTGCTTCATGTGACTTGCAAAAGCTTCATCAGATACATTGCCTGCTTTATGACCCATACATAGACCTCAATGCTCGTTTGTACACCTGTTCGTGGGGGTTTAACTGTGCAGTCTTATGCGTAGATACTTCAGAAGATTGGGTTTTAAGTATACTGTGTCTAGCTTAATACGTAGATACGCTGGGCGAGAGTTGTTTAAGTCTGCAGTATGTAACTCTATACGCATATACGTTTGGCGCAAGTGTGCAGTGTCTACCTGTACAGGTATATACGTAGAGCGATTCGTAATTAAGTGTGCAGTGCGTTCCTGTGCAAGTAGATTTTGGTGATTGGGTGTACATGTGCAGCGTTTAACTGTGTACGTAGATACGTTGGGTGAGAGGGTTTTAAGTGTGTTGTGTGTAACTGTGTAGGTAGATACGTTCAGTGGGTGAATTTTATGCGAGCAGTGTCTGACTGTGTGGCGAATGGGGTTTACGTGTGTTTTTTAACTGTGAACGTAGCTACGTTGGGTGAGTGGATTTTATGCGTGCGTTGTTTGACTGTATGCGTCGATACGTTAGGCGAGTGGGTTTTAAGTGTGCAGAGTGTGGCTGTATACATAGATACGTGTGGCGAATGGGTATTAGGTGTGCGTTGTTTGACTGTATGCGTCGATACGTTAGGCGAGTGGGTTTTAAGTGTGTAGTGTGTGACTGTATAAATAGATACGTGTGGCGTATTAGGTGTGCGTTGTTTAACTGCGTACGTAGATCCGTTGGGTGAAGGGGATTTACATGCACAGCGTCTAAGGGTATACGTCGATACATGTGGCCAGTAGGGTTTATGTAGTGCAGAGTGTACATATACAGGTAGATAGTTTTGGCAAGTTGAAGGTCTTCCAACTTTAAACCTATCCTATTTACATCCATTAACGGTCAACTGTTGACATTGAAATCGAATATCAGTCTCCATCTCAAAAAATCCAGTCAGGCCAGTAAATCTCCACAGTCACTGGCTCTACTGGCTATTGAATCTTCTTGAGGTCATTTTTTAGATATATCACCGACTTGTTAATATACAAATTACCCTTTTAAATCATGAAAGATTATGGCCCGATAAATTATGGTGTATTACCTTTTAGTAATCTTTTGCTTAGTTTCTACACTCAAATTTCGGGCTTGTGAATTATTTTGTGGGCAAGTAACTCAAGGCATAGCTAGCTTGACTGGCAAAACTATTTCGCACACTGCAGCCAAACCACCATCAGCAAATTGATAAATCGCTACCAGCAAACAAGTTCACCCAATGTCGGGACGACCAAGTGTCAAGAGAGCGCTACATTGGGCAGACAGACCAGATCAGCAGATTCAAGACAGTGAAGTCAACGGCGGTGACAACACTAGGACACACCATCAGCAGACGGACATCCCTACGACGACATGTTATGGGGCGGCATTTGTGGCCAGAGAACAACAATACCGGTTATCATCCGACGACACCTGAATGCCCAGCGATACAGGGTTCAAATGTTAAGACCTGTTGTGCGGCCCTTTATTCGACAACAGCCAAGATGAGTCACTCTGCAGCACGATAACGCAAAGCCTCACGCCGCCAGAATTGTTCGAGAACGTATTGCCTTGGTCAGCGCTTTCTTCAGATATGAAACCCACTGAACACCCCACTCCAGGATCATGCTGAGCTGAGACCACCTCCACAGAACCGACCGGAACTTGAACAGCCTCGCCTGGATTTATGGAACATGATTCCGCGTGTCGTCATCATAATGAGAACAAATGCGTAACTTAAATGTGTTTGCTGAAGGTAGAGTCCATTGCTTGGCTCCAACTTTGTCGTAAGCTTGTTTTTTTATGAAACTCTCAAACATAGGCATTTATCAAATTGCACCAGGGATCCGCGAAGACATTTGCGTCACAAACACATGCAAGGCTAGTCAATTCAAGGGAATTGAAGTTAACGTGTGTCAGTCTTGTGGATCTGGTTCTGTCACAACGCCTAGTTCTAAATGAAGACAATGACACTTTTTTACTGGTCTCGTTTCTAGTTCAGGAGGATAGATTAGTAAAAGCGATCGATGATATATCTACAGTTTAAGTAATACTTCCTGTCTGAATTCTGACAGCATTATTAACAGACCGCCACCATTTGCTGGAATATTGCTGAGTGCGGCGTAAAACTAAACCCACTCACTAAAGGCGAAGGTGATGTGCATGTTTACCTGGGTACGTGTTTGTTTATCTGGTGACATTTTTGTTTACCTGGTGATGTGCATGTTTACCTGTCGATTGTTGTTTACCTGATGACTTGTTTACGTGATGACTATTTTGTTTACCTGGTCACTTGTTGCTTACTCGGTGACTTTTTTCTTTACTTGACGGCTATTTTGTTTACCTGGTGAATATTTGGTTTACCTGGTGCCTTGTTGCTTACCTGGAGACCTTTTGTTTATTTGATGGCTATTTGTTTACCTGATGACCTGTTGTTTACCTGGTGACTTGCTTACCTGATAACTATTTTGTTTACCTGGCAACTTGTTGCTTACCTGGCGACTTGTTGCTTACCTGGCGACCTTTTGTTTACTTAATGGCTATTTTGCTTACCTGATGTCTTGTTGTTTACCTGGTGAGTAGTATACACAATGGGGGAACGGGAGCCACTCATCATTATTAAACGTTTTCATCTCAATTCTGCTCCTCAGCCCGAACTGAAAGCGACACATTTCCCATGTGTTTATCTTTTGGTGTTCCGCTAAATCTGTTGTGGGCGCAGAATTTGGGTTAGAACGCATAACGACGGTGAGTGGTCCCTCCTTGGTGACTTGTTGTTTACTTGATGACTGGTTTGTTTACCTGGTGATGTTTTTGTTTACCTGGTGACTTGTTGCTTACCTGGTGATGTGTATGTTCACCTGGTGATTGGTTTGTTTATCTGCTGACTTGTTGTTTACTTGATGACTATTTTGTTTATCTGGTCACTTGTTATTTACCTCGTGACTTGTTGCTTACCTGGTAACTTGTTTTTCTACCTGTTGACTTGTTTTTTTACCTGGTAAATTGTTTCTCTACCTGGCGACCTGATGATATGTACCTAGTCCTTTGGATCTTTATCTGGTGACGTTATTTACTTGGTTAACTTCTTTTTCTACCTGGTGACTTGTTTGTTTACTTGGTGACTTGTTGCTTACCTTGTAACTTGTTTTCTACCTGTTGACTTGTTTGTTTACCTGGTAAATTGTTTTTCTACCTGGCGACCTGATGATATGTACCTATAGCTAGTCCTTTGGATCTTTATCTGGTGACATGTTGCTTACCCGGTGAATTATTGTTTCCTTGGTGACTTGTGGTTTAGCTATTGACTTTCGCATTTACCTGGTGAGTTGTTGTGGATTTGAAGACATGTTGTTTACCTAGACGTTACCTGTTGTTCACCTGGTGACAACTTTGTTTACCTGGTGACTTGTTTGTTTACCTGGAATGCATATTTCATCGAATCCCCACGTTATGCTGTGCACAAGGCATTCATTCTTCTTGTAGTTAATCACATACCGCTTTCCCTGCAAAGAGTTTAAAAGGAGACATTTACACAACGTACTGGTCATTAAATTAACCATTCCGCGAGAAATGATTGCAAACACAGATGTTTATGTGATTATAAAAAATGCTATGTTCCCATACACGTTGCAAATGTACTATGTGTTGCGAAAATATCCCGGGCCCACTCACCACAAACAGTTTCCTGAAATTCTAGAGTTCGAAGGCTCTAAAGTGATATCACCATTACCATCTTTGGTATCGCCGACTGATGATTTCAGACCCGACTAATGCCAGTTGTATAATGCTAGCTAACAAAGTGAGTAACCCGTGAAGATCCGGGCTAGAATTGGACTTCAGTAACCCATGCTTGTCGTAAGAAGCGAGTAACGGATCAAGCGTTCAGGCTAGCTGACTTAGTTGACATATGTCATCGTACCACAATTGCGTAGTCCCGTGTTCATGCTGTTGATCACCGGGTTGTCTGGCTCTGACTCAATTATTTATATATCACCGCCATATAGCTAGATTATTCCTGAGGCGGCGTTAAACAACAACCAATCAATCAATCAATCAATGATTAAGTGAGTACTGTCTTACGCCGTCCTTACCAATAATACAGCAACATCACCAGAACACTAAGAAATGGGCTTCACTATTGTACACATGTGGACAATCGAACCCGGACCCTTCATTGTTACAATCGATCACTTTATCCTCTAGGCTACCAGAGCGCCTATCAGTAAGATACTGTGTGCCACGGTGGAAACCAGAACGAGACAGCGCCCTGGTTTCAGCAAAGTAGCCGGTAATAATAAGTACCATTTTTACGCACATCGGTATGACACGGCCGGGATCAAACCACCAAGCTACCAATCTGTCTGCATTCTCTTCATCAGCTACAGTACGTCAATGGTAATCTTCCCCTTGATGTCCGCCAGTGTCAAACCTGTTCTGCCTTCAAAACAGCTATCAAAACCCATCTTTTCAGCTAAGCTTTCTTCTGATCACTGCGCTTTGAACATAATATCCAAGTATGGAAAAGCGCAATACAAATCCACTATTATTATTATTATAATGAAAACATATCTTGTCTGCTATTGGTTTTTAGCACAAATTTATAAATGTTTCGGAAAGAAATAATTGTTTACCTCACGTGAACGATGTTTTGTTTGAAAATAGAAACAATTTTGGGGCATACATGGTTGATATATGATCGTCTTACTGATGTAATGTTTTGATATCGTGACGTATCTTTCTGTATGCTATTTTTCTTTGATTAGCTACAAAACATAGTATTACGTAATACCACTTTACATCCAAGCCATCATGCTATTACTCACATTACACTCACTTATAACCGACATGATAGCATCAACGTAAATGTCAAATTGAATAATGACAAAACATTACACATTCATTTTCAAAATGGCATATGTACTTAAGCAGTTAATTTTGATTTATTGCAAGATCAAATCGTAGATTTTGATCAATCATAATAACATATATATGCCAAACTACTTATATAGGTATAATTCATTTTCAAAACCTCATGCATACGTACGTAAGGCTAATGCACGAGTTCAATGTATTGAAATTAAAATCAAATGTTATGTGCAAGAGATGGGCAAAATCAAAATGTACAACTTTGTACATTTGTGTGACATAAATAGGGTATCATACTCGTTTGGAGAGTAAGACAGACAGACACATTCATTTTGTAGAGTGGCCATGAGGCTAAAAAGTACAGTGACACTTTTTACGTAATTTTCTTTGGAGCGCTGACATGGGAAGTACATTGCACTAAGCGTCATAAAACGTTAGGGAGTTTGTTTACAAATATAGCTAAACGTAAAATAACATTTGTATTTTGGGTATTAAGTAAATTCACAAATATCTGTATGTTTGGATTTACATAATAATATTGGGGTATATATCCGCTGCGTAAATCTGAAGAAACAGGGCATTGTAATAGAACATGGTACTCGTCCTGGACAATATTGATGCAATGGGCGCACATGGCAGAACCGATATCATCATCTTTGGATCTTCTATAGGTTTGTACATTCAGTTTACTAATGCCGCATCTAAATTTTGTGAGAGATCTGCGAAGTTGCATAGATGATAATACTTTTGAATATGTTTCAAAGACAATATCGTTTTTAAATAATGAATATTGCAGAGTAGGCTCTCGCCAGATGACAGCCTTCCAATGACTACGTTTACAGATTACGTCAGATTTGACATGCACATTGATAAAGGACAATTCGCAAATAGATGGAAGATACAATGTTAACCTAAACCTCTAAAAGTACTGATATAGACAGTCTGAAGGAGTTCATCTGGAGGTTTAGTTAAACATGTGTTCCTGTGAACTATGACTGCACGGTATTGCCGGTGTACTCTTTTACCGCAATATGTATCTCGAACCCTACTATGAGACTCGGTATACTGGGTAAAAGATTAAGACGTTTTGTTATTATCTTTGTGGTTTTAGTTACAAACCCACATACTTTCATTCGCAACTGATGTTTCTTTTCTCAGTTAAATTACAAGATGGAATACATGCTGGAAATTGTACAAATGGAAACAAATTAAAACCCCTAGTTTTCCATCTAACTTAAAAATTGTCAGAACTATAACATTATATTTTTTATGCCCTCAATATGTAAAAAGTAGGATCTTCTTGTACGATCAGTGTCACTGACAAACATCTCCTAGCATATCGCAATACATGTTGCATTATTGATTTGTGACTCGCAATACATTAAAATACAAGTTATTAGGCAATACATGTTCATATCTACTGGGATCTGTGCTGTTCATGTCAAGAAAATAAATCGTTCCTCAATATAGATGAGTGAGTGAGTGAGTTAATATTTAACGTCACATACACAAACACGCATACACAGAGACACACATTGCACACAAATCAGAAACAACACGAATACAACATTAAATCCTAATCTTGTCGCATAATCATCGCAATATCTCGCTGATTTCGAGGCGACCATTCTCCGAGCTTTAATCTAGCCAGAAGGGGAGAAGAATGCATATGTGTGTCAGAGCGCCCATAATGCCACTGTATTATGCCCACTGTGATATTGGTAGATTTTATGTTATCAACGATATGTTGTTATGCGGGTTACTTCCCTTGAGCGGATGTAAAAAACAACAACCCAAAACACATTTTTGGGGCGGTGCCATATGTGCGATTCTGTTTGCAGTTGCGACTCTAGATCAGGTTGACAAGCACAATTTGGGATGTACACAATCCTTACAATGCTTTTACGATGCCAAAGACAAGACTACATATTGAACTATTGGACACCATGAAGCTGCGTCGCAAATCTATGGAACTTCAAGTTGGCGACAAGACCGTTACACTTTTATCAAATTAGCAATCAATCAATGCAATCCGTCAGAGCTGTTTCAGAAAGGAAACAGCAGTATTATGAAGTTCACTTCATGTTGATCCCTCAACCACAGAGCTGATATTAGTAGAGGTATTGCTTGCTCACTCACTCTCGCACGCACTCCCTCACTCACTCACACATGACAGTAAATAATTCAGTCTTGACCAGACAATCCAGGGATCAACATCATGAGCATCGATTGGGACACGATGACATGTGTCTACAACGTCAGCGAGCCTGACCAGCCGATCCATTTAGTCGCCTTTTAAAACAAGCATGGTTTCCTGAAGATCATTTCTAAAGGGTTCTTCACGGGTCGACATCAGGATTGACGAATGCTTGGTATAAGTTTATTATTGTTGATAGAGATACAGTATTACATGAAACGCGTCAATGCTGGAGACTCATGGTAAGTCGAGATCTGTCAGGAGAATAGACTGGTCATCTTGCATGTCACTTGCTGATGTTTTAATGTCGCAGTAAGGTTGCCATAGCACCGGGAAGCCCATGGGAAACGACTTCCTGTGACAGATGCAGAAAATTATTTTATATAGATTGACATAAAATAAAATAAAACACATTTCAAAACAGATCCTTCGGTTTCTTTTGCGAAATATCCCCAAAACATCCGTTGTGTACCTTCTTTTATGCATCAGTATATATGCAGCGTTCAGGTAAGACCATAACAGTCAAGCTGCGTAGCATAAAAGGCTTAAGGCCCTTGACCCCTCTATACGCAGCCAAAAATTGGTAATATATTTTAACCCTAGATAGTTTGTGGTCTAGATCTCACCAGGAACGTTTTGAAGAATGTGGAAAACCCACAACACTTCCTGCATTACCCAGAGTGTCCGACGGTTTGTGTTTGTGTTCACAAAGTCAGCCAACAGATCAGGAAATACCAAACCTAAGGTACTGTTGGGAGTTGGGAATCGGGTACCTTGATGAAGGCACTGCCCTTTGTTAGCGATGCACTGCATATTGGCAATATTTTTGCGGTTTGACTACTCTTTAGATTTAATGCTCCCCATGTTGATTCCTGCTCCGTTTGACAACGTTTCAGCTTGGCTACTTAGTTTGTCTACTACTCAGCTTGGCTACTCAGTTTGACAACGTTTCAGCTTGGCTACTCAGTTTGACTACTACTCAGCTTGGCTACTCAGTTTGACTACTACTCAGTTTGACTTCTCCGTCAGCTTGGCTATTCAGTTTCACTACTCCTCAGCTTGGCTACTTAGTCTGACTACTACTCAGCTTGGCTACTCAGTTTGACTACTACTCAGCTTGGCTACTCAGTTTTACTACTCCTCAGCTTGGCTACTCAGTTTGACTACTCCTCAGCTTGGCTACTCAGTCTGACTACTACTCAGCTTGGCTACTCAGTTTGACTACTTCTCAGCTTGGCTACTCAGTTTGACTACTACTCAGTTTGACTACTCCGTCAGCTTGGCTACTCAGTTTCACTACTCCTCAGCTTGGCTACTTAGTCTGACTACTACTCAGCTTGGTTACTCAGTTTGACTACTCCTCAGCTTGGCTACTCAGTTTGACTACTCCTCAGCTTGGCTACTCCTCAGCTTGGCTACTCAGTTTGACTACTCCTCAGCTTGGCTACTCAGTTTGACTACTCCTCAGCTTGGCTACTTAGTTTGTCTACTACTCAGCTTGGCTACTCAGTCTGACTACTACTCAGCTTGGCTACTTAGTTTGTCTACTACTCAGCTTGGCTACTCAGATTGACTACTCCTCAGTTTGACTAGTTCTCAGCATGACTACTTCTCAACTGACTACTTCTCAGATTGACTACTCTTCAGTTTGAATACGCATCAGCTTGACTACGCAACTGATTCATCTCATATTGAGTACTCTTCAGTTTGACTACTCCACAGACTTACAACTCCTCACGTTCCTTACCGCCTTTGTGCAGTCATTGGGTGGAGTGAACACATCTGATTCCTCAGGTGGAAAGGGGGACACAACGTCGCCCAACAGGGAGACGGTCAGATATGTATCTGTAAAACACAGTAGCATATGGTCATCAATTTGCCAAGGGTAACGACAGGTGACCAAGTCAAAGATCAAGTATTTTACAAGGCCAAGTATTTTACAAGATACAGACATATAAATATTGGGTCATTTGTATCAAACATTCTCAGCAACATTTCGACCTATATGACTTCGGGATTTCCTCCAACGTCAATGTTAAACACCCATATTTTTATATAGTTTGAAATGGGAAATGCAGGCACCTTTTGCTTTACGAACTGCATCAACTCATGTGTCATAATTTGTTGTTTCTTGTAGCTTTTTTTCCTTGTCTTTTTTTTCTTTTTTTTACCTCAGCAAACTTACTCTGTTTCAGGCCAAGTTACTGGAGCACAACATACTACAGTAGAAGTGTAGAGACAAGCGGGGCATTTGTTTACACAAATATCTTCAGCCTGTACTTACCATCGTCCAATCCGTGTTTAAGGACCTGAACAGGTACGTAATGGTCCTTGGTGAGTGTGACAGTCAGATCTGTATGATCGCCATGGTAGTCTACCCTCTTGTTGAATCCCACAGCGTCAATATGTCCCCCTTCACTGGTGTCCAGACCAAGAACGTATTCAAATATTTTATCCGAATAATCTTAAAAGAAATCAATGAATCTTAGATTTCATTACTAGTTTTAAATTTATATCTGTGATAGTCTAGTTGCTTTACTGTCCTTTGTTGATATAGATTTTTAATAATTAAAAGTACAGTTTATAAACACCAAACTTGATTTAGTCACGATATGGCGGAAATATTGCCGATGTGACTTACAATTTTAAGTCACTCGTACGAATCATGCATTTTTCATGGTACGTGAAAAACGTAATTGTTGACATTGGTCCAAATGCACATGATTTTGGACCTAGCAAGCATGCAGTAATAAAACAAACTCAACAAGAATATGCTTAGACTTACGCAAGCGCAACGAGACAAGGTGACCGGTATGGTCAGTATGACAGCAGCTTCAACTGCAGCCAGGCAGTGTGCGAAATTGCCACTAACCCGTTAGCCGGTGGCTAGTAAAAATCCAGTCAGGCCAGTAAATCTCCACAGTCACTGGCTCTACTGGCTACTGAATCTTCTTGAGGTCATTTTTTAGATATATCACCGACTTGTTAATATACAAATTACCCTTTTAAATCATGAAAGATTATGGCCCGATAAATTATGGTGTATTACCTTTTAGTAATCTTTTGCTTAGTTTCTACACTCAAATTTCGGGCTTGTGAATTATTTTGTGGGCAAGTAACTCAAGGCATAGCTAGCTTGACTGGCAAAACTATTTCGCACACTGCAGCCAAACCACCATCAGCAAATTGATAAATCGCTACCAGCAAACAAGTTCACCCAATGTCGGGACGACCAAGTGTCAAGAGAGCGCTACATTGGGCAGACAGACCAGATCAGCAGATTCAAGACAGTGAAGTCAACGGCGGTGACAACACTAGGACACACCATCAGCAGACGGACATCCCTACGACGACATGTTATGGGGCGGCATTTGTGGCCAGAGAACAACAATACCGGTTATCATCCGACGACACCTGAATGCCCAGCGATACAGGGTTCAAATGTTAAGACCTGTTGTGCGGCCCTTTATTCGACAACAGCCAAGATGAGTCACTCTGCAGCACGATAACGCAAAGCCTCACGCCGCCAGAATTGTTCGAGAACGTATTGCCTTGGTCAGCGCTTTCTTCAGATATGAAACCCACTGAACACCCCACTCCAGGATCATGCTGAGCTGAGACCACCTCCACAGAACCGACCGGAACTTGAACAGCCTCGCCTGGATTTATGGAACATGATTCCGCGTGTCGTCATCATAATGAGAACAAATGCGTAAGTTAAATGTGTTTGCTGAAGGTAGAGTCCATTGCTTGGCTCCAACTTTGTCGTAAGCTTGTTTTTTTATGAAACTCTCAAACATAGGCATTTATCAAATTGCACCAGGGATCCGCGAAGACATTTGCGTCACAAACACATGCAAGGCTAGTCAATTCAAGGGAATTGAAGTTAACGTGTGTCAGTCTTGTGGATCTGGTTCTGTCACAACGCCTAGTTCTAAATGAAGACAATGACACTTTTTACTGGTCTCGTTTCTAGTTCAGGAGGATAGATTAGTAAAAGCGATCGATGATATATCTACAGTTTAAGTAATACTTCCTGTCTGAATTCTGACAGGATTATTAACAGACCGCCACCATTTGCTGGAATATTGCTGAGTGCGGCGTAAAACTAAACCCACTCACTAAAGGCGAAGGTGATGTGCATGTTTACCTGGGTACGTGTTTGTTTATCTGGTGACATTTTTGTTTACCTGGTGATGTGCATGTTTACCTGTCGATTGTTGTTTACCTGATGACTTGTTTACGTGATGACTATTTTGTTTACCTGGTCACTTGTTGCTTACTCGGTGACTTTTTCTTTACTTGACGGCTATTTTGTTTACCTGGTGAATATTTGGTTTACCTGGTGCCTTGTTGCTTACCTGGAGACCTTTTGTTTATTTGGTGGCTATTTGTTTACCTGATGACCTGTTGTTTACCTGGTGACTTGCTTACCTGATAACTATTTTGTTTACCTGGCAACTTGTTGCTTACCTGGCGACTTGTTGCTTACCTGGCGACCTTTTGTTTACTTAATGGCTATTTTGCTTACCTGATGTCTTGTTGTTTACCTGGTGAGTAGTATACACAATGGGGGAACGGGAGCCACTCATCATTATTAAACGTTTTCATCTCAATTCTGCTCCTCAGCCCGAACTGAAAGCGACACATTTCCCATGTGTTTATCCTTTGGTGTTCCGCTAAATCTGTTGTGGGCGCAGAATTTGGGTTAGAACGCATAACGACGGTGAGTGGTCCCTCCTTGGTGACTTGTTGTTTACTTGATGACTGGTTTGTTTACCTGGTGATGTTTTTGTTTACCTGGTGACTTGTTGCTTACCTGGTGATGTGTATGTTCACCTGGTGATTGGTTTGTTTATCTGCTGACTTGTTGTTTACTTGATGACTATTTTGTTTATCTGGTCACTTGTTATTTACCTCGTGACTTGTTGCTTACCTGGTAACTTGTTTTTCTACCTGTTGACTTGTTTTTTTACCTGGTAAATTGTTTCTCTACCTGGCGACCTGATGATATGTACCTAGTCCTTTGGATCTTTATCTGGTGACGTTATTTACTTGGTTAACTTCTTTTTCTACCTGGTGACTTGTTTGTTTACTTGGTGACTTGTTGCTTACCTTGTAACTTGTTTTCTACCTGTTGACTTGTTTGTTTACCTGGTAAATTGTTTTTCTACCTGGCGACCTGATGATATGTACCTATAGCTAGTCCTTTGGATCTTTATCTGGTGACATGTTGCTTACCCGGTGAATTATTGTTTCCTTGGTGACTTGTGGTTTAGCTATTGACTTTCGCATTTACCTGGTGAGTTGTTGTGGATTTGAAGACATGTTGTTTACCTAGACGTTACCTGTTGTTCACCTGGTGACAACTTTGTTTACCTGGTGACTTGTTTGTTTACCTGGAATGCATATTTCATCGAATCCCCACGTTATGCTGTGCACAAGGCATTCATTCTTCTTGTAGTTAATCACATACCGCTTTCCCTGCAAAGAGTTTAAAAGGAGACATTTACACAACGTACTGGTCATTAAATTAACCATTCCGCGAGAAATGATTGCAAACACAGATGTTTATGTGATTATAAAAAATGCTATGTTCCCATACACGTTGCAAATGTACTATGTGTTGCGAAAATATCCCGGGCCCACTCACCACAAACAGTTTCCTTAAATTCTAGAGTTCGAAGGCTCTAAAGTGATATCACCATTACCATCTTTGGTATCGCCGACTGATGATTTCAGACCCGACTAATGCCAGTTGTATAATGCTAGCTAACAAAGTGAGTAACCCGTGAAGATCCGGGCTAGAATTGGACTTCAGTAACCCATGCTTGTCGTAAGAAGCGAGTAACGGGATCAAGCGTTCAGGCTAGCTGACTTAGTTGACATATGTCATCGTACCACAATTGCGTAGTCCCGTGTTCATGCTGTTGATCACCGGGTTGTCTGGCTCTGACTCAATTATTTATATATCACCGCCATATAGCTAGATTATTCCTGAGGCGGCGTTAAACAACAACCAGTCAATCAATCAATCAATGATTAAGTGAGTACTGTCTTACGCCGTCCTTACCAATAATACAGCAACATCACCAGAACACTAAGAAATGGGCTTCACTATTGTACACATGTGGACAATCGAACCCGGACCCTTCATTGTTACAATCGATCACTTTATCCTCTAGGCTACCAGAGCGCCTATCAGTAAGATACTGTGTGCCACGGTGGAAACCAGAACGAGACAGCGCCCTGGTTTCAGCAAAGTAGCCGGTAATAATAAGTACCATTTTTACGCACATCGGTATGACACGGCCGGGATCAAACCACCAAGCTACCAATCTGTCCGCATTCTCTTCATCAGCTAAAGTACGTCAATGGTAATCTTCCCCTTGATGTCCGCCAGTGTCAAACCTGTTCTGCCTTCAAAACAGCTATCAAAACCCATCTTTTCAGCTAAGCTTTCTTCTGATCACTGCGCTTTGAACATAATATCCAAGTATGGAAAAGCGCAATACAAATCCACTATTATTATTATTATAATGAAAACATATCTTGTCTGCTATTGGTTTTTAGCACAAATTTATAAATGTTTCGGAAAGAAATAATTGTTTACCTCACGTGAACGATGTTTTGTTTGAAAATAGAAACAATTTTGGGGCATACATGGTTGATATATGATCGTCTTACTGATGTAATGTTTTGATATCGTGACGTATCTTTCTGTATGCTATTTTTCTTTGATTAGCTACAAAACATAGTATTACGTAATACCACTTTACATCCAAGCCATCATGCTATTACTCACATTACACTCACTTATAACCGACATGATAGCATCAACGTAAATGTCAAATTGAATAATGACAAAACATTACACATTCATTTTCAAAATGGCATATGTACTTAAGCAGTTAATTTTGATTTATTGCAAGATCAAATCGTAGATTTTGATCAATCATAATAACATATATATGCCAAACTACTTATATAGGTATAATTCATTTTCAAAACCTCATGCATACGTACGTAAGGCTAATGCACGAGTTCAATGTATTGAAATTAAAATCAAATGTTATGTGCAAGAGATGGGCAAAATCAAAATGTACAACTTTGTACATTTGTGTGACATAAATAGGGTATCATACTCGTTTGGAGAGTAAGACAGACAGACACATTCATTTTGTAGAGTGGCCATGAGGCTAAAAGTACAGTGACACTTTTTTACGTAATTTTCTTTGGAGCGCTGACATGGGAAGTACATTGCACTAAGCGTCATAAAACGTTAGGGAGTTTGTTTACAAATATAGCTAAACGTAAAATAACATTTGTATTTTGGGTATTAAGTAAATTCACAAATATCTGTATGTTTGGATTTACATAATAATATTGGGGTATATATCCGCTGCGTAAATCTGAAGAAACAGGGCATTGTAATAGAACATGGTACTCGTCCTGGACAATATTGATGCAATGGGCGCACATGGCAGAACCGATATCATCATCTTTGGATCTTCTATAGGTTTGTACATTCAGTTTACTAATGCCGCATCTAAATTTTGTGAGAGATCTGCGAAGTTGCATAGATGATAATACTTTTGAATATGTTTCAAAGACAATATCGTTTTTAAATAATGAATATTGCAGAGTAGGCTCTCGCCAGATGACAGCCTTCCAATGACTACGTTTTTACAGATTACGTCAGATTTGACATGCAAATTGATAAAGGACAATTCGCAAATAGATGGAAGATACAATGTTAACCTAAACCTCTAAAAGTACTGATATAGACAGTCTGAAGGAGTTCATCTGGAGGTTTAGTTAAACATGTGTTCCTGTGAACTATGACTGCACGGTATTGCCGGTGTACTCTTTTACCGCAATATGTATCTCGAACCCTACTATGAGACTCGGTATACTGGGTAAAAGATTAAGACGTTTTGTTATTATCTTTGTGGTTTTAGTTACAAACCCACATACTTTCATTCGCAACTGATGTTTCTTTTCTCAGTTAAATTACAAGATGGAATACATGCTGGAAATTGTACAAATGGAAACAAATTAAAACCCCTAGTTTTCCATCTAACTTAAAAATTGTCAGAACTATAACATTATATTTTTATGCCCTCAATATGTAAAAAGTAGGATCTTCTTGTACGATCAGTGTCACTGACAAACATCTCCTAGCATATCGCAATACATGTTGCATTATTGATTTGTGATTCGCAATACATTAAAATACAAGTTATTAGGCAATACATGTTCATATCTACTGGGATCTGTGCTGTTCATGTCAAGAAAATAAATCGTTCCTCAATATAGATGAGTGAGTGAGTGAGTTAATATTTAACGTCACATCGGCAATATCTCAGCCATATCGTGACGAAAACAATTTATACAATATAAAGAGAAAACGTTTTGAAGATTAAAACCTGTCGACGATGGACAGTAAAAATACTAGAGAATCACAGATATGAATAAAAATAGCGAGCAAAGCTAAAACATTTTAATTAAAGAGGACAATACAGCATAAAACACGGGCTAGAGATCGCCAACAACTGAAGGTAGATCACCATACTAAGAACCATGGGGACTTACATTACTTTTGCTACCTGCATGGACCCTAGTTGGATTTACACCATCCCTTCAGCCGCTGGCGATTGTAGAAAAATGTAGCGGGCAGTTAAAAGAACAAAGATACTACGTTTAAAATATGCTAAATTTACATTTTACTTTGAAAGTTTTGGGACTTACGTCAATATAGATGAAATGGCAAGGAACTTACGGCACTGTAATCGACAATGACCTTCTTGGATTCATAGTCGTCCCCGATGGTGTAGTTCACCAACTGAGCCGATCTGCCGTTGAGTTTGTCGTAGTACACAGTGGATATGTCCTGTAACATAGCATTACTTAATCAGTATTTCTGTGAAAGTAGTGCGTGATAAAGGTTTCTGTGAACTTAATACATGATCGGTATTTCTGTGAATGTAGTGCATGATCACTCTTTCTGTGAAAGTAGTACATGATAAATAATTATGCGAAAGTAATGCATGATACATTTTTCTGTGAAAGTAGTGCACGATGACATATATGTAATGGTAACACAGACCCAATACATCTGTAACACACACATTCATCCATCCATCCATACATACACGCACGCAAGCACGCACCGAACATAATACCAAACCCTAATCGTAACACAGCTGAACCCGCAGAAGGTTGTGGTCAGGACTGGCCAAGATTCGTCATGCAGGTAAATGGGATTCGAACCTAATAGCCATCCTGCATCGTGACACAACCAAACCCACGCCCCTTTATATACAACCTGCCATATAGAGGATAAAACTTACTTTGTCATTGAATCCTCTGTAAAACCCATTAATTTTCGAGACCGTGAAACCGATAGCCCTTTCCCGGACTCTCCATGACGGCGGAGCACATCGTTGTTTAGCCATAGCCACGGCGACGACCACGGGGACGACAGCTATCAACGTCAACACGTTCATAGTTCTGGAGGACAATCTAGTAGAACCCACAGTGGCTGACGTTTAAACCTATAAAACAAGAACGCCCTCAGAATATTGTGTTGAAGTATCTCATTTAAGTTAACACCGGGTATTTGCCAACGGCTTGTTTTATAAATACAATCTATCGTCGTGTAAATATTAATATTACAGATGAAACATATTGAATGTGCAGACTGCTTTGTTAGGAAACATAATAACAAGATACGAACAAACGGAACGGAGACAATATATTAAAACTAAACATACTGTTTTACCCGTTCAGGATTACTGAATATGATGTGTTGTTAGAGATGGATCTAATAACGTAGTGATGTGACAACCTCCAGTCTTGTGTGACCACACGAATCTAGACACATCTGTTACGTGGTATGTAGTCAAGGTTAATGCGAGTTATGCCCCTTGGGTTGACACATGTGAACTAAGTCATGATGTAAAGAAGCTCAAACGATATGTGTCGTTCTCTCTTACTGAAATCAGGTGCCATACACATGTAAACACGTAACAACATCTATTACACATTGGAATCTCAATAGTGTGTCAATTGTAATACAAGCGTAGGTTTTGAATGGGGCGTGGGGTCACGTGACGGATATATGTAAAAGGTAACACTGTTGAAAGTTGTCATAAAACATAGATTAACAGTAGTGAGTGAGTGAGCACTCACATTGCTTTTAGCAATAGTCCAGCAATATCACAGCGGGGATACTGTTACGGTTAATAATTTGCCGCGACAAACTTTGTGAGTCTCCTTTCAACCAGCAATATACAACAGAGACAAGTCTATAATATTCATCTGCATATTAAATAAAATGAGTCTGAGTCTGAGTTTTAGTTTTACGCCGCTTTTAGGAACATTCCAGCAAGATCACGGCGAGGGACACCAGGAATGGGCTTCACACATTGTGCCCATGTGGGGAATCGAACCCGGGTCTTCGGCGTGACGCGCCAAAGCTTTAACCATTAGGCTACCACACCGCCATGAACAATGTTACAATGAATGACAGTACATATTTTTAATTCAATGCAGTTGAGTCACAAATCTAAAATATTAGGTCACAAATCTAAATTATTAACTCACCAGAGTCTTGACATTCACAGTGAGAACAAACATACTGATGGACGGTTGTTGACAATGACAGCAGTGGAATAGACAAGCACGGTCGGTCTTGAAACGTTGATAAATTTGATGATGCAGACTGATGTGTATGAATCCAAAGTCCTCAAAGTCATGTGTTAGTGCCGTCACAAAACTCAACAATCATCCTTTATATAGCTCTTACACAGTTCTCGAGCGATCTATCAGAACATTATTGAATGCCATCGAAAACACAAGACTCCACGAGAAGCCATAACCGGAAGTCAAACAAATACACAAGCCAGCAAAGGGCAGGTAATTCTAAAGCTTGCCGCTAAAACTACTATTGTCATTGAACATACATGATGCTAGAGGCGAGTCAAAACCCACACTCAAAACTGTAAACTTTGTGACCCATAATATTTATCAGTTAATCAACGTGATGTTATAATTTACAAAAAACGCACTCTCATAACAACACCAGAAATGGGCTTCACACGTTGTACGTAACCCCATGAGGAGGACTCGAAACCGGGTCTTCGGCGTGACGAGCGAACACTTAAACCACTAGGCTACCCCACCACCCAGATTAACAGTAACGGAATGAACACATGTTGTAGTGTCATATATATCCTTGGTGTATCATTATAGGGACGGCGGGGTAGCCTAGAGGTTAGAGCGTTTGCATACATACATCGTAAATGTCACCACTTTTGACACGTTTTGCCTCAATTAGTGTATGTCTTGTTTTAAATGTTGTTTTCGTTGAAAATTGTTGTTTGATTAAATCACCAATGGTCATTCTGAAACATCGTCGATGAATCGCTCAGAATGTTTTGGACAATATGCACACACGAACGTCGAGGGCCATATTGCAGAGTCTTTGTAAAATACCATGTCATGATTGTCGGTTATGTTTGGCCGATAGCACCACCTATAAATCAGAATCCTTTCCTTACACGTATCCTTACACGAATCCATCATACAGTTCAATATAAGATGACAAATGATCTTTGTCACCAATACCAAGTCTCTCAGTGAAACCCAGAGAAATATATCAGATGGCGGAGCGAATGCCGCCCTGGGAAAGGACGGCTTGTTTGAATGTAAACAAAGTAAAGATCAGATTTTACAAAGTGTATCATTTTCTCATATCCGTTCGCCTACTCGTTGCATACGCTTGTACGTTTTAGCGTGCATACATTAGAAGTGTACCACAGCTGAAAATAGGTGTATTCCAATGATTTCCAAGATTCAACAGAATATATAACAGTTTCCATAAGCTGGACGCCATGACAGACACAAACTGACGCACAACGATGACGGTACTTCTCCTCATGTCTGACCATTTCCCTTGGTCACAATGAAAACATAAAGAAAATAACAACAAGCAGATTGTCAGGATGTTTCGGACCACTGACACTATTATTATTATGTTTTACAGATTAAAGATAGTATGCAGCAGAGAGGGTTCGGGTGATCCTGGCACAGTCAGGCTGGTAAGGCTCATCATCAGCTCAGGGCCCTTGCCCCCTCTACACGCAGCCCAGACAGTGAATCGAACTTTTCCCAGGAAACGCTGCCTAGTCGAACCCACCAAGAACTTTCCGGAGAATATGAAGGCTCCCCAACACTGCAGCCTTCTGCATTACCCAGAGTGTCAGAAGGGCTGTTCTCCCGGTGGAGAACCCGGGCACTCTCCTGATCTGCGCCAAGAGATCAGGAGGTACCAAACCAAGGGCACCGAGAACAATGGGGAGCCTGGCGACAGTGTACTTGGGATGCAAGCGAGACATTTCAAAGGCGAGGTCCGCATATTTATCATGCTTTTCCTGAATCTTGCCAATCAGATTGGTGTCAAAAGGGAAAGAAAATCCAATGATATAAATAAATTCATTGGCTTTATCAAAAAGGACAAGATCAGGTTTGTTGGCTGGAATTCTTCTGAGGCTGTATATGGGCCTATTCCACAGAAGTTTGAAAGCATCATTTTCCATGACGCCCTGGACATGTTCAGGGTCGTACCATGGTGGACCTCGGAGTCAAAGCCACAGGCATGTCGGAGACGGTCGTAAAAGCAACGAGCCATGCCATCATGTCGTTTAAGATATGCTGTTTGTGCCAAAGAAGGGCATCCACTGACAAGATGTTGACAGTCTCTGTAAATTCATTACATAGTCGATATTTTCGATTTTTCAACACACTGCATGTACACACGATGCAATGGCTTCTCAGAAAGCCTTTCCACAAAAGACCGACTCTGGGCAGACTTTGTGAATGACTTCACCTGGTTTACTCTCATCACTGTACCGTCCAGCAGTACATCGCCATCAACAAAATCAACCTCAAATATCAGATTCTGTCCAACAACCTTGGCACGCTTAAAATAGCTGTGGAATTCCTTGCTTTCATCATGAGTCTTCACATGCATCACCAGAGGATCATCCGATAAATAAATATGTGCAAAAGTACACAATACAATTCTATCATGAAGAGCCTCCACACTAATCAAACCCCGACCTCCAGAATTGATTGGCATGTATAAACGGTTGAGAGAGGAACGAGGGTGGTGGGCTCTGTTATCAGACATGATCCTTCTGGTCAGACGGTCAAGACTCTATATGTCTTGTTTTGTCCAAACAACTACTCCAAAGGAATAGGAAAGGACTGGCACAGCAAAAGTATTGGTGGCTTTGACCATTTAGCTCTGAGCTCCAGATTTTCTTTAAGCGAGATTTATACTCAGCCCGAAGTTTTTCTTGAATCTGGGCATTTTGGAGTTTGTCTCGAACTTGCATTCCAAGATAGGTGTAGGCCTGATCTTCCACAAGATGCTCAATAACTCCTCCCCCCTGTAACTTGACCGATCCATCATTAACTACCTTGCCACGTTTCAAATGAAGACTATTACATTTGTCCAGTCCAAATGTCATGCCAATACCATTAGAAAAGGACTCGACAAGGAGAACCTGCTCTTCAAATTGGTATCTCCTTTGGCAAGGAGCTCAATATCATACCGCCAAGTACCCATGATCCCAAACTGATTTTTTCTGTCCAGCATATACTAACTGATAAAATAGTAGGTTTAGCAAAACACAATATATATGTTTGAGTGAACAGTCCACATTGTCCTCCGGAACACAGACACAGTTGGCCCCCATTGATTGTCAGCAATATTCCACCTATATATTAGTATTCTGTAAATAATCGAGTCATTCCAGTGAATAACAGGATGAACATCGATCTACACAAGATTGCATATGATGACATGTGTCAACCAAGTCAAGAAAGCATGGGTTGCTGAAGACCAATTCTAACCAGGATCTTCACGGGTAGTTTACAGTTAATCAAACACGGAACAAAGCTCTTGCTCTACTACAGGAGTAGTTTTAATGACAATGCAATAATACAAACGAAATGTACATCAACACAATAGATAAACACACAGATACAGCAATATGTGACGCATATCAAAGCCGGAGAAGAATCTCATATAAGAAAACACATTTTCAGTCTTTAGGGAAAGGCGGCCATCATTGATCAGTCCTCAGTGGAACACTCTTCACAGAGTGCTACCTTCACTACTTCCTTCCAGCTCTTAGTTAGGAACATCCTGAAGGATAAACCACAATGATAGGGTTCTAACTGATCATTGACTTATGGGAATACATGACGCGTTTTATGCGTACCATCCAACTTCTTTATATTTTACCTTTATGCATGGTATTATATGTGTGTCCATCGCCGTCATTGTGCTGGATAGTTGCTTAAGCGGCGTAAAATTAATCATACTCACTCACATGTTCTTAGTACTAGAATGTGACAGGAGCCGTGCAAGATATTGAGAAAAAGATGGCCTTCATCTAGACAACCAATTCTTTCATGTGAATCATAATGAACCTTCGTGAGGGATAAAGAATTGTGATCAATTTATTGTGAGCTGTTGATTATTTATATAATGCATAAAGGATACATCTGAAATCCAATTTTGCGTTTCCTTTTTTCCTGTGAGTATATTTTCAGTTGACAGGATTACGCGTCTACCGTCTACTGACGTCCTTGGTCTGTTATTCTGATAATGGTCTGTTTCGAAAAATATATGATAGTTCAAATTCCCTCCTAGTGTATTCTTTTCGAAAAAAAAGGGAAATCCCTGACAAACACTTATTTCTTTTCTGAAACATCGTCATGAACGCCTCACCGAGCTGCTGCAGCTATCCGGTGGGGTGAAGACGTTGGCGTCCGCATCAGGTATCGGAGATACAACGTTGCCTGTGAAAGTCTGGTACAGGAACTCTTCTGTGGAAACAAAATTGGCGTTGTTCTCTCTGAAATCACGCTGTGTTCAGTGAGTGAGTAAGTGAATGAGTTGGGTTTTACGCTGCTTTTAGTAATATTGGAGCAAAATCAAGGCAGGACACACCAGTAACGGTCTTTACACATTGTAAACGTGTGGGGAATAGACCCCGGGTCTTCGGCGGGATGAACGGACGCCTTAACCATAGGGCGATATATACGGTGCTACAAAACACAGACCCATCCGAAAACATTTGGTCCCCGTTTTACAAGTTTGTTTGTTTGATTGTCAGCAATATTCCAGCTATATATTAGTGTCGAGACCGGGCCACACAATTCAGTGATCAACAAAATGAACATTAGGACACGATGTGACCACCAAGTCGGCGAGCCTGACCACCAGATACCGTTAGTTGTCTGTTATGAAAAGCATAGGCTGCTGAAGACCAGTTCTATCCTGAATCTTAACGGGATTGTGGGGCTGTCAGGCTGGGAAAATAATAACAGAGTTTAGTGGATTCGAACTCGTACTGATAAGTTTCAGGCAATCATATTTTAAAAGAAATGATACCATTGGCACTTTGGACGGCTGTGCCCCTGTTTGGTCAGACTCCCTACGAATGGACGAGTAATAAGAATGAGACCATATCTTCACCATCTCAGTGCGATAGTACATACCCCCATTACGCCCCATTTTTGTAGACTGTATCGGAACGTAGGTGTCGCTGGTGATGGCGATCACTTCTCCGATTGTGCGGTCTTGATCGACCCCTTCAACGTAGTAGACCTTGGCAGTCACCGTGTCCGAACCATCAGCAGAAAAACCCATCTTAGCGTCGTACAGGAACGTTGCGTTGTCTGAAAGTACGTGTGGTTTTGTTTGTTTGTTGTTCAATGCACTCATCAATATTACAGCTGTATGGAGGCGGTCTGTAAATAATGAAGTCTGAACCAGACAATCCAGTGATCAACATTATAAGCATCGATCTACGCAATTGGGATACCAGGTCAGCAAGCCTGACAACCCGATACCGTTAGTCAGCTGCTGAAGACCAGTTCTAACCCGGATCTTCACGGGGTTGTCGTGCTGATACGCTGGCAACATAATCACCGGTGTGTTCTGGATTCGAACCCGTACAGAAAAGTTTCAGGCACGCAAAGGTGTACTGGAATCCAGACACCGAGTAAAAATCCGATCTGACACGTCTCTACGTGTGAGAGATTGAGTATCATTTTACGCTGCTTTTAGCAATAGACCAGCAATGTCAAGTTCCGGAAATCGAACCAATACTTTGGCATGAGGAGTCAGTGCCAGTGCCAGTTTACACCGAACAGGCCGCAATGTTCCATTCCAGACATTGTTTAAGCGTCAGTTTCTCTATAGAATCAAATGATGGAATTGGGTAGCTTTGTGGTTAAACCGTTCGCGCGTCACGCCGAAGACCCTGGTTCGATTCCCCACATGGTCCACCTCCGTGTTATTGTTTGAACATTCTTAGAATAAGCAGCGTAAGACTTAACTCACTCACTCACTCACTCTAGATTGGAGTACTGTTCTTATGATTTCAGTATGTTTCATCAAGAGACAAACGACATACGCGTCACTTCCTCGCCCCTAGGTGGCCAAATCGTCATGACCCGGATTAGAATCGGTCTTCATATGAACGTCGTAAGAGGAGACTAACGGGATCGGGTGGTCAGGCTCGCTGACTTAGTTGACACATGTCATCCTATCCCAGTTGCATAGATTGATGCAATCGCTTGAATGTCTGCACCAGGCTTCATTAATTACAGACTGCTGTCATACAGCTGGAATATTGCGTTAAACAACCAATCTTTAGGTTGATAGACGCACATGATGTCAATCACTGAATTGTCTGGTCCAGACTCAATTAATTAAAAAACGACCTCATACAGCAGGAATATTGCGTTAAACAACACATCTTTAGGTTGATAGACGCACATGATGCCAATCACTGAATTGTCTGGTCAAGACTCAATTAATTAAAAAACGACCTCATACAGCAGGAATATTGCGTTAAACAACCATTCTTTAGGTTGATAGACGCACATGATGCCAATCACTGAATTGTCTGGTCCAGACTCAATTAATTAAAAAACGATCTCATACAGCAGGAATATTGCGTTAAACAACCATTCTTTAGGTAAATCAATGTCAATCACTGGATTGTATGGTCCAGGGTCGATTATTTACAGACTGCGGTCAAATATTATACTACTGAGCTCGGACGAACAAAATGCTACGTGGATGTATATATTCAAAATGTGGTGCTCATAATATTACCGAGGCTTACCTGCAACGCACCATTCGTCGAAAGGGTCTGTCAGGGCCTTTGACTCGCATGTATTGTTAACCAGATAGATCTTGTATTCCTTTTTCTAAACACAAAAGAATGTTTCTAGGCATACAAACAAAATTCACTGACGGGTAGGGATTAAAGGGGTGGAAGTGTTGGTAAGTAGGGGTGGAGAGGTTGGCTGTGCAGCAAAACCAGGTGCCGCCAAGTTACTTACCCCTGCATAGTCTAAGATGACTTTGACGTCACCATTCCATATGCTACCCGAAGAGTTCGAGAGGACAGCAATTTTCTGTTGATTAGCGTCATAGTAGAATTGTTCGTGGACCTGTAGTTACATTTAAATACTGTATAATATGGTAACAATAAAAACATGAATAAAAATATTTTCCTTGCTTTAAGACCAAGTAATATAGAACAAATTGCATATATTTATGTGTAATAAATCCACGTGCAATCAATCAACGTATTGTCGATTAATTCTTTGATTGAATATTTTTACACGTCAACTGCTCAATTCCGTTATTGTGGTTCTACGTGCATACTGCATGACATGCAAGACATTCACGACATTATTGGTGAGTGCGGCGTAAAACTAAACTCACTCACTCACTTAGAGATACAAAAATCAAATCTGGTAGTATTTACCTCATCTCTGTAGGGCTCGTATTCGTTGTCTATTTTGGGTACTGACAGGACTGCAGATACTCGTTCCCCGCGCCATGAAGCAGGCGGACAAAACTGTTCAGCTACTGAACACCCGACCAGAACGGCAAAGCACATCAACCCAAACATCATGGCTAATGGTGATTCTTTAACCAAAATGCCAACTGATACATTCCTACTTTATATACCCATAAACACGCCATGTTACCTGGTTTATATTAATTTATTACTCAATTTATTGAGTAATACATTTTATTTGGTATGACTATCATTTTTTTATTTCAATCGCGATGTGTACCATGTGACGTTTCTAGATTGACCCGAGTCTTTGTAATAATTTAAAAAATAAAATAAAAATATTTATTGACTAAAGTGGTTTGAATGGGAATAACTAGTGTAATTTGAAAATTAATTTCATTTTCATTTCAGTCAAAACGTATACTGTCTGACCCTTAAATTTATATTTACCATAAATTTTATTTGTCCCTTAATTGAGATGGTTTACATGAAAATCAAACCTACCAACTCTCTCCGTAAGGTAAAAATCATATGCTGAAAAACGGATTTAGGAATCAAAACTATTTGGGGGGAATTCGTTATGCAGTTGTATTCTCGCTCACTGATCAAACGGAAAGTTTAGCAAAATATAATCTGCAAACCAAGGTTCCTTGGAAATGTGAATAAATATGTCTGAGTGAGCCGAACAGCTTCTGAAAAGTACCTGGCTTATGCCAAACATGAATAGTATCTAATGACTTTATGTTGAGATGTACTAGCACACGACCGTATGCTCTTAATACACCATCACACGACCGTGTGCAGTAAATATACCAGCACATTACCGTATGCTGTTAGTTTTAATTTTCCACACTAGTTTTAGTTGAAATTGTGATATTCTAGTTGTTTTATTGTCCTTCGTCGACAGGTTTTTATAATATACATCTATTCCATTTCAATGTCACATATATTCTCGTCACGATATGGCTTAAATATTGCCGATGTGACGTTAAATAATAACTCACTCACTCACTCACTCACTGTTAACTTACTTGCACATGAGCCTATGCTCTTAATACAACAGCACATGATCGTATGCGAATAATATACCAGCACACGATCGTATGTTGTAAATACAACGGCACATGCATGTATGCTGTAAATATACCAGCGCACGATCGTATGTTGTAAATACAACAGCGCATGCACGTATGCTGTAAATATACCAGCACACGATCGTTTGCTGCTAATATACCAGCAAATGACCGTTTGCTGTTAATATACCAGCACACGATCGTATGTTGTAAATACAACAGCACATGCACGTATGCTGTAAATATACGAGCACACGATCGTTTGCTGCTAATATACCAGCAAATGACTGTTTGCTGTTAATTTACTAGCACACGGTCGTATGTTGTAAATACACCAGCACAAGCGCGTATTTTGTTATTATACTAGCTCACGATGGTATGCTCTGAATATATCAGCACATGATGGTATGCTATTAACATATTAGTTCATGGTCGTATGCTGTTAATACAATAATACATGGTCGTTTATTCACAGTTTAGGGTCATTCCACAATAGTCAAGGTAATTATCGGTAGTCTGTATATGCATGATCAAGGCCATATTACAATCGTCAAGGTAATTAACGGAGGTCTGTATGTTAATGGTAAGGCCCATATTACAAAAGTCTGGGTACTTAACGCCGGTCTGTACATGCATGGTCAAGGCCATATTACAATCGTCAAGGTAATTAACGGAGGTCCGTATGTTGATGGTAAGGCCCATATTACAAAAGTCCATGCATGGTCAAGGCCATATTAACGCCGGTCTGTATATGCATGATCAAGGCCATATTACAATCGTCAAGGTAATTAACGAATGTCTGTATGTTGATGGTAAGGCCCATATTACAAAAGTCCGGGTACTTAACGCCGGTCTGTATATGCATGGTCAAGGCCATATTACAATCGTTAAGGTAATTAACGGAGGTCTGTATGTTGATGGTAAGGCCCATATTACAAAAGTCTGGGTACTTAACGCCGGTCTGTACATGCATGGTCAAGGCCATATTACAATCGTCAAGGTAATTAACGGAGGTCTGTATGTTGATGGTAAGGCCCATATTACAAAAGTCCAGGTATTTAACGGCGGTCTGTATATGCATGGTCAAGGCCATGTTACAATCGTCAAGGTAATTAACGGAGGTCTGCATGTTCATGGTAAGGCCAATATTACAAAAGTCTGGGTACTTAACGCCGGTCTGTATATGCATGATCAAGGCCATGTTACAATCGTCAAGGTAATTAACGGAGGTCTGCATGTTGATGGTAAGGCCCATATTACAAAAGTCTGGGTACTTAACGCCGGTCTGTATATGCATGATCAAGGCCATATTACAATCGTCAAGGTAATAAACGGAGGTCTGTATGTTAATGGTAAGGCCCATATTACAAAAGTCCGGGTACTTAACGCCGGTCTGTATATGCATGATCAAGGCCATATTACAATCGTTAAGGTAATTAACGGAGGTCTGTATGTTAATGGTAAGGCCCATATTACAAAAGTCTGGGTACTTAACGCCGGTCTGTACATGCATGGTCAAGGCCATATTACAATCGTCAGGGTAATTAACGGAGGTCTGTATGTTGATGGTAAGGCCCATATTACAAAAGTCCAGGTATTTAACGGCGGTCTGTATATGCATGGTAAAGGCCATGTTACAATCGTCAGGGTAATTAACGGAGGTCTGCATGTTCATGGTAAGGCCAATATTACAAAAGTCCGGGTACTTAACGCCGGTCTGTATATGCATGATCAAGGCCATATTACAATCGTCAAGGTAATAAACGGAGGTCTGTATGTTAATGGTAAGGCCCATATTACAAAAGTCTGGGTACTTAACGCCGATCTGTATATGCATGATCAAGGCCATATTAACGGAGTCAGGGTTATTAACGGAGGTCTGTATGTTAATGGTAAGGCCCATATTACAAAAGTCCAGGTATTTAACGCCGGTCTGTATATCCATGGCCCGGGCCATCTCACAATTGCCTGTATATCCATGGTCAGGGAGTGAGAATACAACTGCATGATGAATTCCCCTAAAAAGTTTTGAGCCCTGAATCCATGTTAATACATGATTTTCACCATCCGGAGAGAATGAGTCAGTTTGGTTTAAATTGAATTTATGTGAATTGAAATTGAAGGGTGACAGAGTATGCGTTTTAATTGAAATAAAAATGAAATGGATGTTTTGAAATTATGCTACCTACTTCCATTCACCCCAGTTTATTCAATCCGTACATTTTTTGGGATCGATAACAATCGGGCCGCCACAGTGTATGCGTCGTCATTGAAATAAAAAAAAATGATACCAGTTATTCTTAATGAAAGCATTCGATTCACTAAATAAATTGATCAGGAGAAATGATTAGATTTGTCCACCTGCTTCATGGCGCGGAGAAGAGTATCTAAGCATCTGCAGCCCTGCTACTAAAAACGACAACGAATACCAGCCCGACAGAGAAGAGTTAGACACCATCAGATCAGGTTCTGTATCCCTATGGTTCGCCAGGGTAGTTAAGTTTTGTTAAAGCATTTCTCATCAGGTGATTGGTAAAAGATCACAGGGAAAAGAGTCGCAATAACAAAATAAATAAATTCAATAATTTAGGTTGATATCATCATGATCATAAATCATACATATATAATTAAATAACAGATTCAAGCACACAGTTATTAAATCAGATAATAGAAATTGATATAGTCCACTAGCTTTCAGAAATCAATAAAAATTCTTTGTTAAGTCGAATGGCTGCTTGCTTCTTCATTTGGAGTCGAACTTTGGTCATCTCAATCTCGACGTAGCATGTATAATAGCTAATTGTGGTCAAAGTGCCATTATGACTTTTGAGAAGCCACATAGAAACTACTGTGTTAACAAAGCATAGGCAAAGTAATATACTAAGTCATTGATTTTATTTAGAAACAGATAAATAGCGTTTTACAACCCAGTATTATATATCTTGTAGTGAGTGAGTTTGGTTTTACGCCGCTTTAGCAATATTCCAGCAATATCACGGCTGGGGACACCATAAATGGGCTTCACACATTGTACCCATGTGGGGAATCGAACCCGGATCTTCGGCGTGACGAGCGAACGCTTTAACCGCTAGGTTACCCCACCGCTCCAAACATATATCGTTATGTGACTTATTTCCTGTGACTTTTTTTCCGGGACTTTTTATCATGTGACTTTCCGTTCGTGATTCGCTCGTCACGCCGAAGACCCAGGTTCGATGCCCCACATAACCCCCCCAAATTCCAGAAACACTCTGCACTGTGGCCAGTTTCTGACAAATGATTTGACCTGGGGTCTAAGAGCTTGGTCGATGTAGCGCACCACTGTGATGCCGCCTCCTCTCCCTAGACCAAGGTTCCGGAACACCACAGGGCCCACTCCCTGGTTCAGGCCTGTTCCACCCCATACACATTGGTCTGAGTAACGATGGCCACGTGGTCGCCATATTCTTGTTCTGACATCTGCAGTTGATACGCAGTACCGACTCTCATCTGTGAACAGAACAGTTCTCCATTGCCTGTATCGCCAGTTTTGGTGTTGTAGGGCAAACTGACGGCTCGGACACTGTGACTACCAATGTCTACTATAGTTTGGCATAAAATGCATGTGGACCCGGTTTTTTTGTAAATATCTCTTCATCCAATGACCCAAACGATCTCAAACTGTGCAAGTGGATGTTTTGTCAGACAACCTAATCACATTGTAAATCAATTTTATGCATTTGTATTAAAGAATCTGTCTATGCAACTGTGATTGTTACAGGTCATTGGCTCCCTCCCTCTGCAAGCAGTTTGCGTTCTGCTGTTTATTTTGTTGACAGTTACATAGACAGATTCTTTAATACCAATGCATAAAATCGGTGATTTACAATGTGTTTATGTTGTCTGACAAAACATCCACTTGCACAGTTTGAGATCGTTTGGGTCATTGGATGAAGAGATATTTACAAAAAAACGGGTCCACATGCATTTCATGCCAAATTATACGTTGAAAAGGTCTTTTCCGGCCACACAATCGGCCACGTGATCGCCATCACCAGCGACCTCAACGTGCCAGTACAGTCCTCAGTATTTGGGCGTGGTGGTGGTACGTGCTATCGTATTGGTGAAGCTGAGGACGCACTGGTCCCGTTCTTAACACTCATCCAGTCACGGGGAACGTGACTAAAACTTGTCACTATATTTTTTCTCTTTTGCTTGCATCTACTAAAACAATAAGCTATTTTATAAATGTCATTTCAAAAAGGTACAAACATAGTGGATACTACGCAAATGTGCCCACCTAGGGACCCGAACCTAGGTGCCTCCAATGGGGATCCAACCCAGGGATCAGCATGGTAGGCAGGCTCCGTACCACTGCACTATTGCGCTCCACTGGTCTAGTTGTTTAATAATCGTCCTGTCATAGGGAACCTCACCAAAACTGATTACTGTATATTTTCATTTGCTTGCATTTACTTTAATAAGAAGCTATTTAATACATAGGTAATGGGGATATTGAAAAGGGAAAGGACATCAAACGATGCCCCCGCTTGTGGATCATGATATTTTGGGGTCGCTGGGAGCTGAATTAGTCAGGAATAACGCCATTTGGGTTACCTGTACTCGTACCCCCATTACTAGTACTGGGATCTGTGTTTTACATGTCAAGAAAATAAGTCGTTCCTCATTATAGATGAAACAGTAAGGCAATTGTAGTCGACAATGACCTTCATAGTCGTCCCCGATGGTGTAGTTCACCAACTGAGCCGATCTGCCGTAGAGTGTGTCGTAGTAGACAGTGGAAATGTCCTGTAACATAGCAGTAGTATTTCTGTGAAAGTAGGTAGTGTGTGATAAATATTTCTGCGAACGTAATGCATGGTCGATATTTCTGTGAATGTAGTGAATGATCACTATATCTGTGGTGCACGATAAATATTTTCTGCATGATGACACACATTTCATGATAACACTGAATACATCTGTAACACACATCCATCCATCCATCCATCCATCCCATCCCATCCCATCCATCCATCCACCCATCCATCCATCCATCCATCCATTCATCTATCCATCCGGACGGACGGACGGCAGGACGGACATACGTACGTACGTACGTACGTACAAACATACATACATACACACACACATACATACATACATACACACACATACATACATACATACACACACATAGCACACACATACATACATACACACACATACATACATACATACATACATACATACATACACACATACATACATAATACACACACATACATACATACATACATACATACATACATACATACATACATACATACATACATACATACATACATACATACATACATACATACATACATACATACATACACACATACACACACATACACACATACATACATACATACATACATACATACATACATACATACATACATACATACATACATACATACATACATACATACACACACACACGTGCACACACACATACATACACACATACACACACATACATACATACATACACATACACACACACACACACGGTCAGGATTACTCATTACGTTGGAGATGGAGCTAATTACGTAGTCATGTGACAACCTCCAGTCTTGCGTGACCACACCACACCTATCTTTAGCTGGCGTTATGATGCGTGGACGTCCACTTCATGGTCTGTCTACGGTGACCCCAGTCTGTCTGAAGCCCTGAATAAGTTTGATAACCGTGATACGATGGCATCCGAGGGCGTTGGCAACATCATTGTTTTTCGACCCCATCTGCACAACCCCAGTGGCTCTGTTTCTCTCTCTCTTCAGCTGTTAATCGTGGCATATTTCTCGTTCTTGTGTATCATATCTTTGCATTCTAGTTTCTCTTTATACCCTTTAGAATCATTCTACACGTGAAATGGATGCAAATACGGCTTGAATATTGCTACGTTTTTCGCGATTAATATTGCTTTGTGTAAACAGGAAATGAAACAAAGTTACTTTGCAAGCAAAAATGTTAACACAGATAATCTTAGATGTTCCTGAACACTTTTCCACAACATCAAAGACACGTTTTGCTTGTTTTCACTACTGCAAATCAGCAGAAAATGTTATAAAAGACTGAAATCATAAGAATGATTCTTTTACAATTTTACACACTATACAGTTATTTCTTGTTTTAATAGTTGGTAAATGGTGACTATAAATGGTTTATCTTTGTCTCAAAGCAGAATTTTATTTCAACCTTTCTTTCGGACATCTAAATCGCTGTTATTGGTTTATTTCGGCATGGACGAATATAGGACAGTTTAATTCTTCTGAAAAAAGATGCATTTCACCTAAATATGAATGCATTTGAGACAATTTTTTCGTGATTTGCATAAAGCTGTGTTGTTCAGCTTTCTTGTAAACTAATGCCTTCCAAGATATCTTTGATAGTTTTTCAGTAATTCCTAAAAAGTAGGAGGGTAACGTTTCTTTTGGCGTTTAGTGTATATATACATAACTTATAGTGAATGCTTTAAGTGAGTCTAAACTTTTGATGGGTAGTATAGATCAACAGTAATAAAATTACCACATGTTGTAGTGTCATAAAGCAAACTAACCGTATATATCCTTGCTGTATCATTATATAGGCGCTTATATTGTAAGAAAACGTATATTTTCAAGTATTTGTGTTAGCCAATTAAAAATTCCATTTGTTTCACATAAGAAAAAAAGGTGATTATTCCGTGCACACTTCCCCTTTAACAACAAAAACAACAACAAAATACCACCAAGTACCCATGAATCCAAACTGTTATATAACAACGCTTGTGTTATCAAAACACAATTTATATGTTTGAGTGAATAGTCCACATTGTCCTCCCCTTTATCAACAACAAAAAAACAGCAACAACGTACCACCAAGTACCCATGATCCCAAACATATTTTGTCCATTATGTACTAACTGATAAAACGCTAGGGTTAGCCAAACACAATTTATATGTTTGAGTGAATAGTCCACATTGTCCTCCGGAACACAGACACAGTTGGCCCCCATTGATTGTCAGCAATATTCCATATATATATTAGTATTCAGTAAATAATCGAGTCATTCCGGTGAATAACACGATGAGCATCGATCTACACAAGATGGGATATGATGACATGTGTCAACCAAGTCAAGAAAGCATGGGTTGCTGAAGACCAATTCTAACCAGGATCTTCACGGATAGTTTACAGTTAATCAAACACAGAACAAAGCTCTTGCTCTACTACAGGAGTAGTTTTAATTACAATGCAATAATACAAACGAAATGTACATCAACACAAAAGATAAACACACAGATACAGCAATATGTGACGCATGTCAAAGCCGGAGAAGAATCTCATGTAAAGAAACACATTTTCAGTCTTTAGGGAAAGGCGGCCATCATTGATCAGTCCTCACTGGAACAATCTCCTCTGAGCACCCACTCGCAGCACTTCCAGCTCTTCTTCAGGGAAATGCTGAAGGATAAACCACAGTGTTAGGGTACTAACTGATCATCGACTTATGGGAATACATGACACTTTGTATGGAAACCAAACAGCTTCTTTATATATGAACTCTACGCATGATATTAAAATATGAAACCCATTTCTGGTACCCCCCTCCGTGATTTTGCTGGCTTATTGAAAAAGCGGCGTAAAAGCATACTCACTAATTCACTCACTCATAATACAGTTCTGTAATCTGACACGGGGTTATTGAGAAGCGACCTTCATTTTTGACATTCAATTGCCTCATATGTGTACCATAATGGCCGTTAGTGACAAAGACTTCTTGACAATTTATTGTAATCTGTTGATTATTTATGTAATACAAAACAAACATATCTGAAATCCATATTAGCGTTTCTTTCGTCTGCAGATTATATTTTTAATTGTCAGTATTACGCGTGTAACGTACTCCGGCGTCTTCGGTCTGTTTTAATGAGCTTAAATAAATTCGAGTTCATTTTTCCTTGTTGGAGTCATTGGTAGGTTCATCGTCGTTTTTCTTCTGAGCAATATTCCAGCAACCTGATGGCCAACTAGAACCTTCCCATTCCTACGTACGAATTCAGTTTGCGGACTTTTCTTCAGCTTTTAATACTATCCAGTCTCATATTTTAATTCAAAAGCTCTGTAATATGTCAGTCAATCCATGTGTTACAACACGGATAGAATATTGTCTTTTAAACAGACCCCACTTTTGTAATTGTTAACAACACATAATAAGCAACAACATTTATATCCACTGGTGCCCCGCAAGATTATGTTCTTTCCTCCGTTTTATTTATTTTATAAACAAATGACTGTATCAATAATGCTTCACAATATTCAACTGTAAAGTTTGCAAATGACGCCTTACCCTACCCAACCCCACCCCACCCCACCCCACTTCACCTCACCTTTTCTTATCTTATCTTATGTTACCTTATCTTTAAATATTCGAGTCTGGACCTTATCTTATCTGGACTATACAGTCACGTGATTGATTGATCAGCGATCATCGACCGCCCTATCTTTTAACAAACATCGATTACTGATGAAGAATTGAACTCGGAGGTTACAAACTGATCACTTTGGTTGTCAAGAGCAATATATGATAGTGCAAATTCTCTCCTTGTGTATTCTTTCTCGAATAGAAGAAATCCTTGATGAACACGTCTTTATTTTATGAAACATCGTCATGAACGTCTCACCGAGCTGCTGCAACTATCCGGTGGGGTGAAGACGTTGGCATCAGCTTCGGCCATCGGAGATACAACGTTTCCTGTCACACTTATGTCCAGGTAGATATCTGTGGAAACAAATAATGACCTTGTTCTCTCTGAATCCATGCTGATTTAAGTGAGTGAGTTGGAGTTTACGCCGCTTCTAGCAATATACCAGCAGGGATCCCCAGGGAGTTGAAAATGTATCAGATCGTACGATAGGATAGTGTCCTCTGACCAGGGATAGTAATGTACCCAGCGCCCTGAGCGAGCAATGTGCCTCGATATTGGCGCCTATAAGCGGATTATTCCTCACGCCCAAATACTGAGGTCTCTACTGGCACTTTGAGGTCGCTAGTGATGGCGAGCACCTCGCCGATTGTGTGGCCGGAGAAGACCTTTTCCACGTAGTAGACCTTAGCAGTCACAGTGTGCGAGCCGTCAGCTGAAAAACCTAACTTGGCGTCGTACATGAACGTTGCGTCGTCCGAAAATATGTGTGATTTTGTTTGTTGAATGGTTGTTTAACGCACCCAGCTATATTCCAGATATATGGAGGCAGTTTGTAAATAGTGGAATCTGGACCAGACAATCCAGTGATCATCAGCATGTCAAGACTTGTGTCAAACGACCGCCTCCGTGGTGTAGTGGTTAGAGCGTAAAGTTAGACCGGAGAGGGAAAGTCGCAGGGTCGATCCCCGACCGCGTCATACCAAAAAGGCGTTAAAATATGGTACTTGTTGGTCCCTGCCTGGCGCTCGGCATTACGTGGTATAACAAGGACTGGTCGACTCGGAATCAGTATTTTGTGTCTGAGTTGGGTATTCGTGCTTCACTGCGGCATGGTATCTCAGTGGGCTAGCACTATAAAACCAGCTTCAGTCTGGGCTGGTACAAGTAGCCGCACATGTTTATACGCTGGTGCATCATCGAATCCAGTTGATATAGATAGTCAGTGAGGTGAGTTTTACGCCGCACTCAGCGATATTCCAGCTGTATGGGGACATTCTGTAAATAATCGAGTCTGGACCAGACAATCCAGTGATCAACATATTTTTGTGTATATCTGGATGTTTTTTTTGTTTTGTTTTTTTTTGTTTTTCGCTTGATGAGTTTTTATTAACGGCAGCCATACGACAATAGTCCAGATACTTAACGGTGGTCAGTATATCCATGGCCAGAGCCATACAAAAATAGTTTAGGTGTCTAAAGGCGGTCTGAATATCCATTATCAGGGCCATACGACATAGCCCAGGTACTAAAAATAGAGCTCAGTCATGAACCGAAAGTCCAATGATTGATAGTGAGAGCCACAATTATCGCCACATATGCGCTCGCTCACTCTAGAGTAGGTCGGGAAGCGGCACACCGACGAAATCAAGACACCAGCAGTACATTGTACTCGAGGTCAGGCTGCACTGTACTGTACAACGGGATATATCACTACAGCACACTCCCCGTATCGGACTTTAGACAGTAACAAGTGGCCTTCTTCAGTGTTACGAAGCAACGCCGTGGATACACAGCCCCGAGGATTGGACGCCTGCTGTTGAGGTAACTCATATGAAATACCCATGGTTATAAGTGTGTCGAGACAGTTTGGGCGTGTCTCCTGTCTCATTCTGGCTTTTGTGTACGTGGCTACAACCTTGAGGAGGTTTGTTTGGAGGGGTGGAATAGCTGGCGTTGCTGAGAGATGGAGATTGAAATTGATGCCCGATGCACGACTGTGTTTGTGTCTCCCTCCCTCTCTCTCTCTCTCTCTCTCACGCCTCTCTCTCTCTCTCTCTCGTAGAGGCTCTCAGAAGGATCTCTCTCTCTCTCTCTCTCTCTCTCTCTCTCTCAACACACCGCCACCCCCACCACCCGCCACCCCTCTCTCTCTCTGCACTAAAGCCGGTTACACAATGCTAATTACTGGCCTGGTGACATAGCATACCACAGCTTATCAAAGATAAGTGACATTGTATTTAAGATATGGTGCAATACCGATTACGCGCAGGGAGCGTTGTGAACCGAAATAGTACGCTAGGTCATCTCGACTCGCGTGACGGAAATAACCACAACAGTGCACCCTGTTCAGAGTCCACAGTTACTGTAAGAAACCCGAGAGGTCCTGATAAATGATAAATACGTTTATCTCACAGACACTGACAGTTGTATACGCCTATTGTATGACGGCTGTCGCTACAGCCATGTTGTCAGTGTCGGTTGAGTAAAGCTTCCAAATAGGTCATGTCAAAGGGCAGGTCAAAGGTTATGTCAGAGCGAGTATGGTTTTATGCCGCTTTTAGCAACACCCCAGTAACATCGCGAAAAACCAGAAATGTGGACATGGATTTTAGCCATGTGTGGAATCGAACCCGGATCTTTGGCGTCATGAGCGAACACTTTAACCACTAGGCTACCCCACCGCTGCAGGTTAAGTCATAGTGAGTGAGTATGTTTTTCGAAGCTTTAAGTATTATTCCAGCAATATCACGGCAGGAGACAGAAATAGGCAGAAATAGGCTTCACACATTGTACCCATTAGGAGCATCGAACCCGGATCTATGGCGTCATGAGCGAACACTTTAACCACTAGGCTACCCCACTGCTCCAGGTTAAGTCGTAGTGAGTGAGTATGTTTTTCGAAGCTTTAAGTATTATTCCAGCAATATCACGGCAGGAGACAGAAATAGGCAGAAATAGGCTTCACATATTGTACCCATTAGGACCATCGAACCCGGATCTATGGCGTCATGAGCGAACACTTTAACCACTAGGCTACCCCACCGCTCCAGGTTAAGTCACAGTGAGTGAGTATGTTTTTCGAAGCTTTAAGTATTGTTCCAGCAATATCACGGCAGGAGACAGAAATAGGCAGAAATAGGCTTCACACATTGTACCCATTAGGAGCATCGAACCCGGTTCTTTGACGTGACAAGCGAACGCTTTTTCCACTAGGCTACCCCACCGTCCCGTTAAGTCAGAAAATACTGACAGGTAATATGTGAATCATGCTTTGATGATTTGAATCATGATAAATTGTTTCATGTATATTTTCACCACAGTGCGTTTAAAGGTTAAAGTGAAGTTACCTGGATGAAACGAAACAAAAAAGAGATGCTATTTGATTTTCAGGGGACTTGAACTGTGTTTCTTAAAAAGAATAAAACAAAACAATGTATTCCTGCAAATATGCTGTCTGTATGGAAAACATCCACATGCCCTTGTCTGTTTTGTTGTATTTGTCACAGGGGCTTGTAACGCTAAAATCACTAACGACCGTTCGCCATTGACGACCTTGGCCTTAACCTGCCCCGCACTGAAAAGAGCAAGGGAGCTCACTGGCTATAAATAGAATATGTCCCATCACATCGCTCACTCTTTTCAGCGCGGGGCAGGTTAAGGCCAATGTCGTCAATGGCGAACGGGCACGACACAATTCTGTTTGCGATGAATAAATGTACGTAATCTCATTATGACAGTGAGGTCTAAGTGTCTCCGAAAGAATGGCGACTAGCGCGCTGACAGGTGACATCAGTTCAACATGTTTTGGTGCATGTCGTTCGTGTATACTGTGAAATAAACCAGAAAATTGGTGAGTTACCGCTACTGACTGACTGACTGAGTTTTAGCAATATTCCAGCAATATCACGGCGGGGGACACCAGAAATGGGCTTCACACATTGTACCCAAGTTACCGCTACAAATTCTGAGCAGGGATTTTGGCTCCGAAGACCCTAGCTCGTAAAGTACTGCTTTGATTTTTGTGCTGTATGCCTTATTTTGTAGGTAAATCTATTGGCGTGAAATATGTGCATACTTTAATGGGATAAATACAGTGAACATTGTTGAATTCTCCCTGAAACGAACTTGGTGTGTTGACCTCGTTACATCCCTTTCCTTTTATATAGTGCTTAAACCCCGTTAGTGACAGTACATACCTTGATGGCGGTATTAAGCGTTACAAGGCCCTCTGGTATTTTGAACGTATTTTTTTTTTTTTTTTTCACAATAATCATCAATAATCCAGTAATTTGACGGCGATCTGTACTTGTTTTGATATCTCTGAAATTGTTTGATACAGATAATTTATTAAATCAGAACCAACACATGCAAGGCAGAGCAACATGGTTATACGCTGCCTGGGTTCGAAATGTAAGCGCAATGTAAACTCGCGACGACGTCATCAATGAAATGTTAAACGTTTTAGGATTCGCATGGCATATATGGAGTTTTGAGAAAGTAGTTCGTGGATTGACGTGATTTGCATAGTTATCAGATTTTGATTATCGTATTGCTTTATTGCACCGATAACACCCTCCATTAGATGATAAGTGTAAATATCATGAGTGGCCTTCTAGAAGTTAATGGTATAAAGATGACAAACCTTGATTCATGCGTGACTTCATGCTTGAAAACAGTGTAAGAATATATACCGAAACATCGCCACGAAGATTCGGATTCGACTCCCCACACGGGTACAATGTGTGAAGCTCATTTTTGGTGTCACTCGCCGTGATATAGCTGGAATATTGATAAAAGCGGCCTAAAACCGCACTCACTCACTCACTCACTCACTCACTCACTCACTCTAGCTAATCCAAACAGATTCAGGTGTTTAAGTAGTTCATGAATTTGTGTTCAATAACATGTTTCTGTTTTGTTTTCCACAGATGGCGACCCAATCAAATTTCTATGTGCAATGTATCCCCGTAGCGGCCACGGCGGTCTTCGCAACGTTGATATACTACTTCATCGACTACATATTCTGGTGCATGATAGCAGGTTGCGTTTTCTACGCCGTTGTGCTGTACTTCTTCAAATCGGATACACCCAATCACATAGATCCGACAGGGAAGGCTATACTCATTACTGGATGTGATGCAGGTGAGCTTGATGGGCGGTGGGGTGGCCTAGTGGTTAAAGCGTTCGCTCGTCACGCCGAAGACCCGGGTTCGATTTCCTAAATGGATATAATGTGTGAAGACCATTTCTGGTGTCCCCCGCAGTGATATTGCTAAAATATTTCTAAAAACGGCGTAAAACTAACTCACTCACTCATGTGTACAGGATGGGCGGTGGGGTGACGTAGTGGTTAAAGCGTTCGCTCGTCATGCCAGAAGACCAGGGTTCGATTCCCTACATATGGGTACAATGTGTGAAGACCATTTTTGGTGTACCCCGCCGTGATATTGCTAAAATATTTCTAAAAACGCCGTAAAACTAAACTCACTCACTCATGTTTACAGGAGGGGCAGTGGGGTGACCTAGTGGTTACAGCGTTCGCTTGTCACGCCGAAGACCCGGGTTCGATTCCCTAAATGGACATAATGTGTGAAGACCTATTCCGATGTCCCCCGCAGTGGTATTGCTGCAATATTTCTAAAAGCGGCGTAAAACTTAACTCAATCACTCACTGGTATAAGACCCGTGAAGATCTGGGCCAGAATTTGACTTCAGTAACCCATGGATGCGCAGGCTGTTGAACAATGTATGATCACGATAGTTCAGGCTCGATTATTTACAGACCGCCGCCATATATAAAAAATATTACTGAGTGCGGCGTAAAACAACAATCAAACAAAGAAACTGTAACCCACGTTCACAACGAACACGCTTCTAACGACTGACTGACTGAGTGTGGTTTTACGCCGCTTTTCGCAATATTCCAGCAACATCACGGCGGGGGACGTCAGATATGGGCTTCACACATTGTACCCATGCGCTTCTAATGAAACGAGTGATATATGTCGTGTTTTTGGTCTTTGTCACTTGCTATCAAAATGCGTGTAATGAACTATACTATAGTCCGTTTGACTTCATTTGAGACCGGGCGGTGGGGTAGCCTAGTGGTTAAAGCGTTGGCTCGTCACGCCGAAGACCCGGGTTCGATTCCCCACATGGGCACATTGTGTGAAGCCCATTTCTGGTGTCCCCCGCCGTGATATTGCTGGAATATTGCGAAAAGCGGCGTAAAAGTAAACTCAGTCAGTCAGTCAGTCATTTGAGACCGATGAAGAGCATAGTCATTAATACCTGGGGTACAGCGTTGAATATATAGATTGGAAAGGCTTCAAAATTTCAGTGTCAAAGTAACTGATATGTAGACCCTGGTGGGACGAGCAAAACTTTGGAACAGCCAGGTAATCAACAAGCGTGCAGTGAAATTTCAATTTCACACGTACAACTCGCACACCTGGCTGTTTTACTAGCAAGCGGTCCTCCCTCGTAAGAAATAGCGGTAAGTGACAACAAAATAATGATCGTTTGTTAAACAACTTTTTTATCCGGGTGTCCAAAATTATGAGACAAATCATCGTATTTGGTCTGTCGATTTCATGTGACAGTGCAAAATTTGTTTTTGTTGCAATTATTAGATTTTGTGTTAGTGAGCAATTCATCGGTCTCAAATGAAGTCAAACGCACTATACGTTTATATAGGTGGAATATTGCTGAGTGCGGCGTTAAGCAACAAACCGACCAGTTATGATCTGTGTTAAGAAATATTTATTGCACAGAAACCATCACAAGCATTTGGATTTGCGCGAATGTGAAATCTTGTTATCTCCCACGGGGAATAATCTGCCACCAACAGAAAGACAACATAGAATTGTGGACTTGGGCAAACACTTTCTCGCTCAACAGTTTACCAAACTTACCATACGTCACCCTTTTATGATATCATACTAACATTTGTATAGCGCCAATATCCAGCTCAGCTACTCAAAGGCGCTTTGTTTTGCCCCCGATCATTGGATGTCAATCTCAACGGCACGTCGTATTATCAATCTCAACCCCTTGGGATCATACAACTCTTGCTGCCTACTAGGCGCACCGAGTTAATGTGGCTTTCCCATCCCTACGAGGTACCCATTCACAGCTGGGTGGACTGGGACACATAGTCACAGTACTTTGACCAAGTTCACTGCACGTTGTTGTAACCACAACTGGGTGTTTGCACGTATTCATGTGGCCACCATCTGGTCACTTACCAAAGGATTCGTGGGTTCTTTTAAGTGCACAGGGTTGTGTACTGTACACTTGGGGTTGTGACAACACTGAAAGAGTCTGCACACAAAGTTGACTCCAAGGTTTGAACACCCGGTCACAGGTGGGCTCGATTCCGGCACCTTGAGGTCGCTGGATCACTAGCCTGGCGCTATATACAGCTCGCCCACCATGCCACATGTCTTTAAAAAGTCTGCGACTATAAAACAAAACCGCACGTTAGTGAGTATTTTGGCTTGAGACTCTTAACACTTTTAAAGTTACATCACAGCGTGCCTGGCTAATGTGGAAGGACATCCCGAAGTAATGCAGGTCTCAGGGTAGCCTAGAGGTTAAAGGTTCGCTTGTCACGGCAAAGGCACTGTTCTCTTCCCCACATGGGTACAACGTGTGAAACCCATTTTCGTGGTGTGTCCCCCCACCGTGATATTACTGGAATATTGCTACGAGCGCCGTAAGGGCGCATGACTGAACTAGTGGATAAAGCGTTGGCCTTCATCCCGAAGACATGGGTACAATGTGTGAAACCCATTTCTGGAGTCTATATATTGCTGGAATATTGCTAAAAGCGGCGTAAAAGCATACTCATTCACTAAAAGCGGCATAAAACCATACTCATTCACTAAAAGCAGAGTAAACCCATGTAAAGCCATACTAACCTACTTAAAGCAGAGATAAACATTACTCACTGATTATTCTGTCTTGATAGGGTTTGGTAATATGCTGGCGACGCGAGCGCACAAGCTCGGCTTTACGGTGTTCGCTGGCTGTCTGAACGACAACACAGAGGGGCCGCGAGAACTGCAGAGTACGTTCGAGGAGAGGATGCACGTGTTGAAGATGGATGTGACGAAGGATAGGGAAGTGAATGATGCCCTTAAGTACGTCCAGGAGAGATGTCGAAGTACAGGTGGGGATACTTGCTTTTGTTGTCTCTTGATAATGATAGATGGTTTCTTGATCGCGAATAGGAAGCGATGACGTTGCTGTAGCGATCGATCTATGAACGCTGCTTATATTGTTAATAGTAACGAACATATATGTCTTTCAGAGAGTGGTAAGATGTAATACCCGTGATGGTCCGGGTTAGAATGAACCTTCGGTAACCCATGCTTGTCGTAAGAGGCGACTGATGGGATCGGGTGGTCTGGCTCGCTGGCTTGGTGGACACATGTCATCGGTTCCCAATTGCGTAGATCGATGCTCATGCTGTTGATCACTGGATTGTCTGGTCTATTTACAGACCGCCGCCATATAGCTGGAATATTGCTGAGTGCCGCGTAAAACTAAGCTCACTCACTCATTCAAATGTAACATGTTATATTTGGGATTACACTACCTGAGTAAGTGCAGGTTCTATTACTTGTGTTGAGCTGATTCAATGTGGAAGCCGCTGTAGCTGAGTGGGCTAGATGGATGAATTTGTGTGCTGGCGACTAGGTGCCTTACTCTGAGAGGGTGGGTTGGCATCCGGGATATTAGTCAGGCCAATAAAAGTCCTAAAACCTGTACTGTACTGAGAAAGTGCAATCCAAAATATAGCATGTGTTACACTAATAGTAATAACCGCAACAATATCATCATAAGCAGCAGCAGCAGCAGCAGCAGCAGCAACACTTTCAAGCACAATGCATTAATAACAGAATCTGCGAGGGTACAACGATGGCGACAGTAACGTCGTCCTCCTCCTCCTACTACTACTACAACTACTACTACTACTACTACTACTACTACCATTACTACTACTACTACCATTGCTACTACTACTACTGCTACTACTACTACTACTACTGCTACCGTCGTTGCACATTTATGAAATGTTTATAAGAGGTCATTTGTACGATTAGTCTTATGTGACATTAACATTCATCTTTTCTGTAATTTGAAATGAAAATATCTGACTCAAAGAAATAAGAAGAAAAAAAAAACATTGAAGAAATATTGGCAACGATTGTAATACGAGAAAAGGAGCAACTTTTTACACGTCAAACATCATCCACGAATCCTTACATACAAACATAATGAGCCATATTACAATACAACACTGGAGGGAAGAAAGGGTTGCACCTCTGGCGTCTATGTTGCAGGCTTGTGGGCTGTTGTGAACAACGCCGGCATTGACGGAGGAGGCCCAGTGGAGCTGTGCAGCTTGCAGTTCTACAAAGAAGTGTGTGAAGTCAACCTGTTCGGGGCCATTAGAGTGTCCAAAACGTTCCTGCCACTTGTGAGGCAAGCTAAAGGTGAGAAAACAAATAGGACATGAATGAATGAAAATTGATATACGCCGCATCAACGACAGTGAGGAGAGACATCCCGATACCAAGATGGAGAAGATCCTAATGTCGTTTAATAAACGATCATAGATTCAAATCGCTGTTATTGGTTTGTATTACAAGGGGGTAAGTGCAGTAGTTGGAACACTGAAACAAATGCACGTGTGGTACGTGATGAGCGTTAACTTAGACCAACCCTATTTGTTCTCGGTGTTTCATTTAATGTGCACACACCCTTGTAATACAAACAAATAATAACGATTTGAAACTAAGATCGTTTGTTAAACAACTTTTTATCTTAAGTTTAATAAAATTATGATACATGTATTTATATGTTCAGTTGGCAAGGTACAATTATGAGGATTCGCAATCTTAATTTCACTTTATTCGATTTGCTTTCTTGTTGAAATTCATCGGTACGTTTTCACTGCAAACAGACTAGAGATTGCCTGGTCCAGACTCAATTACGTCTTGACCACCGTCATGTGACGTTAAACAAACAAACAAAACAAACAAACAAACATGGTCTCACATGCTTCATCGATATCAGGGGCAGTGGGGTAGCCTAGTGGTTAAAGCGTTGGCTCGTCACGCCGAAGACATGGGTACAATGTGTGAAGCCCATTTCTGGTGTCCCCCGCCGTGATGTTGCTGGAATATTGCTAAAAGCGGCGTAAAACCAAACTCAGTCAGTCAGTCAGTCTTCGATATCATATTGGTTGCTTTATATAAACGATTCCGTCCTTCACCCTTGAATGTAATGCAATGACGTATTGAGGCCATGGTTCCCATTGATATCAAAATGCAGTATTGCAGACAAATTAAGTACATAAGGTGCATAATTTCAGGTCGGATAATAAACGTGTCCAGTGAAAGAGGCCGCCTGGCAAGGGGAGGTAACTCGACGTACTGCATTTCGAAGTACGGTTTAGAAGCTTTCTCTGATGCGTTGCGGCAAGAGATGAGGCGATTTGGCGTGCAAGTCAGTGTGATTGAGCCAGGACATTTCGGGGGAGCAACAGCCATTCTTCGCGAACACAATGTAAGTGGTCCATCAGCATCCAAGGCGAAACGTGTCGGCAAATGTCACACAGATGCACTAAAAATATGGGGGTTCAGTGGAGTCAAGAAGCAGAACTAAGCAAAAGATAACAAAAAGGTAAAATACCATCATTTATCAGACCATAATCTTGCATGATTTAAAAGTGTATTATAACATAACAATTCGGAGAGAGTGGTATATTTACAAAATGACCCCATGAAAATTCACTAGCCAGTCGGGCCAGTGACTGTGCATTTTTACTAGCCACGGGCTTGAGCGCCAGTGGCTATTTCGCACACTGGCGTAGTACACATGAATCATGTGACAGGCACCTGACTACTTTGATTGTATGTCATTTTACCGATGACGCGGTTTGTTCGCTTAGACGAATGGTTCCTTTTTCACTGCTCTAAAGAATATCAAGCAACTCTTTATCCCTTTATAACTTTTAAAACATAAATCATTTGTTTAATTAACACATCTTTATTTCAATTATTTGTTCCTTTAAGACATTTCGACTTTTTTCGATTATTCTTGTTACATTTCGAGTATATTTTAAAACTTTAAATTTCGATTATTATTTTTTTTATCTATTTCAATTATATTTCACGATGTGAGGAAGTGTTTAAATTGGAAACAAAATGTACCACAGGTATAACACAAAATAGTTTGTTTGAAATCCTGTTAATTATTTTTCCCCCAAACCAGGTTAGCCAGACTTGAACGTCTTACGTTGTATGACAATACTTCCAATGACAAAGAAAAGTCTTTCTCGTGACAAATGTAAATTCATTGAATCGAGTGACAGAGGCGAATTAGAATGAGTCAATCGTTAGGCTGCTTGCATTCGTAACCGAGTCGTGTTGTACTACTCATAGTAATGGGCGAAGGTTCCGATAGCTGTCGCTCGGACTGCTCCGTGTTACCCTTTCCGAGGTTGCACAGTTACAAGACACATTCGGACTGTCTCATTCCCGTTCTGTTACGAGACGCTTGATACTTTTCTGTTATTGCATGCAGATTGAAATGTTCAGAAGGAGACTGTTTGACGGTTTCAACTCGGCCAGTGATGACGTCAGGAGGGTGTACCCACAACAACTGGCAGAACAGGTTGTCGATGACCTGTACACCGCTGCAAAGAAATCACCGACATCATGCGACGCCGTCCTAGACATCATGGAACGTCAGTTGGTAGAGGTCAAGGTCAGCCCGAGATATCTCATCGGGGGAACGAATTCACTGGTGGACTTTCGTGTGGTAGGTGCCCCTGAAAATACGGCTTACAATTGTTCTTCAGCAGCCAATGTTTGTCGCAAGATACAGTGAGTATGGGGATCTGGCCCCAATTTCTCGAAACAAACTTAAGTCTGAGTTTTGATTTCAGTAAGAGTTTTTACTCAAATATGAGAAAACGCAGAAAAAATGCATTGCCCAGAATAAACTGAAATCTACAGAGTAGACAATTTGAGTTTGTTGAATAGATTACATAAGCTGTTTGGACTTTACTTATTTTGAAAATGCCGTTGAGTTAAAAATTCAGCTGTTTCAAAATGTCAAAATTGTCAGTTTGAAATTTGAGTACAAACTTAAATTTGTTTCGCGAAATCGGGGCCAGGCGGCCAGTTTTGCAAACTTGGCTGACACATGTCATCGTATCCCGATTACGTAGATCAATGCTCTTAATGTTGATCACTGGGTTGTCGGGTCGATCATTTACAGACCGCCGCCATAGACCTGGAATAAGGGTGAGTGTGGCATTAAAAAGACAACCAATCCAAAATATATATCTCAACCTCTGTTCATACACATGACCAGGTTTGGGAAACAAAAAACGTTTTCAGATATCCCCGTGTTATCGCCATCGAAGCTAAATGTTTGCCATATGAAACCCCCGACTACCCTCCTACTTTCCTCATGAACTATATTGCTATTCCACGTTTTAATCGATGAGGTCAAATGGCTATGACACACTATAATCGATGAATTCATATGTCATATGAATATCTTAGTTAAATGGATGGAAAAATGGCGAATATAATTGCGAATACAATACATTGAATATTGCCTTCTTGTCGTCAGCGATATTGTCCCTGTTCTTCAGTTTGGGTTTTGATACTTTTGTCAATAAATTGTGATATTTACAATAAATTCTCAATAACAAGTAAATATTTGAGTTCTGGATGCGTTACCGCTCTGGCTGGATATATATAGTTTAGCTATTTATTATTGAATCCTAGAAGGGACACTGTCGCGTTGTCGCCCTCTCAAAAACAAGCAAAAAGAGGCAAAATTATCCAAAGCGCGACAATGCGACATTTCGGTTATTTGTCACATTGTCGCTATGTCACTATTCACTCGTCACCCAATTTAAATGTCACTCATAGAAGGATGATAAGACCGATTATCGATCTTTTATCCAGTCTTACCTCCTTCCATCTACCTGTAATACGTATTCAATTGCCGGGTAATCCTTTTTTCAGGTGTACATATTTCTGAAACCGTTCCTGCCGGACCAAGTGTTGGATTACCTGTTAGAGACTGTACCAGTCTGAGAATTGTGGTAACATCGAGTAACCAATATATTAAACACGCAATGCACGAGCGGACATGTAGCAGCATAACGAGTTCACTGTTGCAAATATACGATACGTAGGAAAAGGTATCCCATTATTACTTTTAAAGCATAAATTATTTTACCATGATTTTCTCTTCATTTAAAGTTATTGTTTGTGTCTTTCTTTTCGAAATTTCGAGTTTTTTGTCGTTATTTCTAATATACTTTCGTGATTTCGAATATGTTCTCTTTATTTCAATCACTTTCTCGTAATTTCAAATTAATTTAATTCTCGTTACTTCGATAAATATCTGGTATTTGGAGTGTATTCCCGATGTCACGTGTTTGTCACATGGGTAATGATTGGTGACGCCTTTTCGAACACGTGTTAATACGTTCAAAAGTAGTCAGCCTCACTTAGAAAATTATACAAATGCAGCTGATTTTATGTTTTATCATTCGACATATTGCCTGTCAACCTCAAGCAAAATAGTTTTCTGCCAGCCTCATGATTTCCAATTTGTTTGACTTTTATCTTGGAAAAGAAAATTTGTAAGAAAAAACATTTTGAGTGTTTGGGATATGCAGAAGTCTGCTACAATCAGACTTAGATGTTAAAGTGCATAAGAAAGCAACTTGAAACTACAATCGTTTGTTAAAGTTGGACACTACCCACCCCCATTTCAGATGACGAAATCACATCGACATAACTGTCTGAATATAAATCATGCAATCCAAATCACGGAATGTTAATTATCACGGGAACATATTTTTTATGATGTTGTCTAAGGGCATACCATCATCCAAGAGGTACCACATGACAGATCGTTTTTCGTTTTCTGCAATTTTATATTCCATATATGTGTGTATTTTATATATGTCTGTATGTCTGTCTGTCTATCTGTCTGTCTGTGTATGTATGGATCTGTGTATGTGTGTGGGACGGATGGATGGATGGATGGATGGATGGAAAATTAACTGTTAGTTAAATTAACAATGACGGTCGATGATATAAACTGACAATATGTTTGGGATCTGGACAATTCGAGAGAACCATGTCTGTGACACAAGCACATAGCAGGTTCAACGAAAATGAAAGATAAAGTACAACGCATTACGTAGACAACCGCTACTTCACCATATCAAAGTTCGTCAAAAGAGTGTTTGATTGTCCATGGTGCATTTTTATCGATTAGTACGAAAGAACATTAGATGCTGCTAGATATGTTCTTTTTACCATGGATGGTAGTAACATCTGCACAGCTGTATTGCCCACTCGTGAACAATTAATAAATCTATCCAGAGGTTATTAAATGTTATATGTATGTAATATAATATATATTATAATGTATACGTTGAACCTAGTGACATTTGCAAATCAATTGTGAACTTCATGTTTATCACTATATTCGTTTGTGTATTAAATATTTCATATTTCTCATAGAATAAATGTGCGCAGCATGATTGGTTCATATGATATTGCACGTGTTGTTATCATGGGTACTTACAATTTCATTACAAGTTAGTGTGTGCAAATGTGCAGTGCACATGACGAGGAATCACTCTGAGTTTATTCAACATTCACTAAGATTTGTGTTTCATGGTTTCGTTTACTACGTACTGACCAGGCCGATTTATGTTAAATCTTTGCGTAGCTACGTGGTGACTACGCCAAGTTATGTGTAGTTTCTGTGTACATACTTTGGAACTACGCCGAGTTATGTGTAGTTTCTGTGCAGCTACTTTGTGACTGCACCGAGTTATGTGTAGTTTCTGTGTAGCAACGTGGGAACTACGCCGAGTAATGTGTAGTTTCTGTGCAGCTACTTTGTGACTACGCCGAGTTATGTGTAGTTTCTGTGTATCTACGTAGTGACTAGGCCGAGTTATTTTTAGTTTCTGTGCAGCTACGTGTGAACTACGCCGAGTTATGTGTAGTTTCTGTGTAGCTACGTGGTGACTACGCCGAGTTATGTGTAGTTTCTGTGTAGCTACGTTGGAACTGCGCCGAGTTATATTTAGTTTCTGTGTACCTACGTGGGAACTACGCCGAGTTATGTGTAGTTTATGTGTAGCTGCTGAATGTAGTATTTAGGAAGAATTGTATTATTACCGTTTACATGTTTGAGTGGACGTTGGCAGCTGCAGTTTATCAGATATTCATGTAAAAGATTCGCATAAGCAGAGAGAATATTTATTTTTTCAAATTGGACATTGTGATCTCACCAAAACAATGAGAGGGATACCAGAAATGGATTTCACACATTGTACCCATGTAGGGCATCAAATCCGGGTCCTCGGCGTAACGAGAAATAAGCTTTAACTTTTATGCTCAGAAATCTGAGGATTGCTCGCAAATTATTGAAATATATAAGCGGATTATTTGCAGTTTTTCTGTAGAAGACCACCACGGCAATCGGCGCTGTCATGTAAGTGAGTATACAAGCTTGAACGTATGATCTGAACAAACCATCAGCTGAGAGTGAACCTACAAGTGATTAAATGGTTAAATGCAAGTGTAAACGTGAGTAAAGTAATGAGAAGAGTGGGTGAGTGAGTTAACATATTATATCACCTCAGTGAGTGAGGGAATAGGTTTGGTTTTACGCCTCTTTAGCAATATTCCAGAAATATCATAGTGGAGGACTCCAGAAATGGACTTCAAGCATTGTACCCATGAGGGGAATGGAACTCCACTTATTGAACCAGCAGGATGGCAACAAACATAATGTGAGGGGTCCCATCAGATGTTGGCGAACATATCAAAGAAAAAACGAACACATTTTCTACCAGTAAAATGTGGTAGAAATAAGCAGACTTTGAAAGACGTGGTCTTATGCGCCCTGTTAGGAGGACATGCTGCATACGATTAAATTATCAGCAGAATATTCGCAAACAAGGTCGCACAATGTTCACGGGCATAGAAACGACAAAATGAAAGTAACGTGTGGATGCTTTGTAGAATAAATGAGCGCATGAATATGGTTTTGCACCCCTTTTAGCAATAATCCAGCAATATCACGGCGGGGGACAACAGTTTTGGCTTCACACATTGTACCCATGTGGGGAATCGATCCCGGGTATTCGGTGTGACGAGAGCACTTTCAACACAAAACCAGTCCCACGACCCCGTTGTCGTTTGAAAATGACCATTTTAGAATTAACATATTCTAAAGTAATTACATGCTTAAATGTGTGTGATTAAAGATATCAGAAGAAAAAAGCTACATGTGATTATATTATCACCAGGACATTCGCAAACATACACATGAAAAACGTAGCACAATGTTCACGAGCATAGACCTCACAAAGAGAAAGTAACACAAGTGCAAAATGTGCTATTTGGATGCTTTGATACAGAATCAGTGAGTGAGTAACTGTTTACACCGCTTATAACAATGGCCCAGAAATATCATGACGGGGGACACCAGAAATAGATTTCACACATTGTACCCATGTTGAGAATCGAATCCGGGTCTTCGGCATGAGGAGCGAACGCTTAACCATTAGGCTACCCTTCCGCCAGTTTCAGAATCAGCGATAAACAGATCAAGAAATGTGACAGATGTAACACCCCCGGCACTCTTCAAACAATGCGAGTCGTGGTGGCGTACAGAGAATGGGTGTTTTCATAATCACCGGTTGGCAGAAATAAACTTTCACAAACTGAAACCAACAATCGGTTATACCTACTTGGGTTGTCAGTCAACACGTGATGACGTAATTCTACGACGATGTCGTATTGACCACAGTCGGTTTACTCATGACTATCTCTGAAAACAGATGTAGATCGACCTCCTAAATGTATCTCGTGCGACGAAGTGTTCACCATCAACCATATTCTCCTTGACTTTGTAGACTTTTCAAATGCAAGGGATTCACGTGCACGTTATGAAGCCATAATCTGAAAGATCTGTTTTCTTGTACAGTAGAGATTTCTGATGCAATACGACTGAGTCACAAATATATAATATTAACTGAATGTCTATAGTCATCAAAGTCTTGATTTTTCAAGCAAAACAGAGATTCAACAAACCAGTGGTTGATAGAGTGACAGAGATTCTACAAACCAGTGGTTAATAGAATGACAGACATTCAGAAAAATCAGTGGTTAATAGAATGACAGAGATTCAACAAACCAGTGGTTGATAGAGTGGCTGAGGTTCTACAAACCAGTGGTTAATATAATGACAGACATTCAGAAAAATCAGTGGTTAATAGAATGACAGAGATTCAACAAACCAGTGGTTGATAGAGTGGCTGAGGTTCTACAAACCAGTGGTTGATATAATGACAGACATTCAGAAAAATCAGTGGTTAATAGAATGACAGAGATTCAACAAACCATTTTCCTTACTCCTGATTTCACCAGCCACGTGAACATGCACGAAGCAATCTGGCAGCATGAAAGTTCAATGTCGGCATCTTGAGAGGTAGGTCTTGAAACGTGGATGTTAGCAGACAGATGAGCGTAAATCAAACGTCGTCCCCCTATACATCTTAAAACCCATTCCTACTATGCCCATTATACAGTTTTAGATAATTATGGTAAAAGACACGTCATATCACAAGCATTTCGAACTTTCTGGAATCCGACAGTCTTCCACCGAAAACACCGAAAACAAGGCAAAGGGGAGGCAACTCCCCAGCCCACTCTCAACAGGTGAAAATACGTAGCCTAAGTTGAAGGTGTGAGTTCAAATCCCCACTCAGCGCTTTACATTTTGTGACCCATAACAACTAAAAGTTAATGTGACATTATAATTAACAAAAACACATCATCATAACAGTAGATAGTGTTACAAGTGGAGTATATGTGTGTGAGGCTGTGAGGTAGCCTAGACATTAAAGCGTTCGCTCGTCACGCCGAAGACCCGGGTTCGATTCCCCACATTGGTACAACGTGAGAAGCCCATTTCTGGTGTCCCCCCGCTGTGATGTTGCTGGAATATTGTAAGAGTGGCGTAAAACTAAACTCACACTTGAGTAAATGTGCATTATTCAACGTTGAGTGGAGCGTCATCAACCAATCTCTGGCCACGTTAACCTCTCAAGTTGTGCTTCAAACCTCACTCTGGAGCGGTGGGGTAGTCTAGTGGTTAAAGCGTTGGGTCGTCACGCCGAAGACCCGGGTTCGAATCCCCACATGGGTACAATGAGTGAAGCCCATTTCTGGTGTCCCCCGCCGTGATATTGTTGGAATATTGCTAAAAGCGGCGTAAAACCAAACTCAGTCAGTCAGTTAGTCAAACCTCACTCACTCACTCACGCACGCACTCACTCACTCAAACACTCACTCCCAACATACATCTATTCACTACCCACTATAGTGAATACAAAAAAGATTCAAGTGTTTAGGTAATTCATGAATTTGTGTTCAGTAACATTTTTCTGTTTTGTTCTTCTCAGATGGCCATCTAAATCGAATTTCATTCTGCAATATACTCTCCGATTGTTTCCGATCACACCCATGCACGTGGAGGAAAGGGATGATATATCTGCATGTTGCAGATAACAATATCCGATTATTGGATCCGCTCATCTCTGGTTCGATTTCTCGATCTGATCCTGGATTATTTGCTTATGATAAAATAGTGTTATTTTTAGTGCAATGAACAGCTGTGCTAAGCTAACAGACCCTGAGTCTTTATCCAATAAATGGGTTACTGCAAACATAATATCAGTATGTCACAATACAATTCAACGTGGTGCTTTGTCCGTGAACAATGCGTGTGGACACAGAAAACTTCATTTAGTCAACATATTACACTGTGTATTTATTGATAAAACATACGAGTGAATCCTCTGTTGCACAAGCTCATATGACATGGTATGATATGACAAGTTATAACATGGTGGGTGTAGGTCCAATCAGTAACCTGTCCATTGGGGGCTTTCTCAAAATTACTACATATGAATAATTGTAGTAGGATTGGTGGGCTTGTTGTTTAACTCCGCACTCAGCAATATTGCAGCTATATGGCGGCGGTCTGTAAATAGTCGAGTCTGGACCAAGCAATCCAGTGATCAACATCATGAGCATCGATCTACGCAATTGGGATACGATGACATGTGTCATCAAATCAGCGAACCTGACCCCCCTTATCCCGTTGGTCACCTAACAAGCATGGGTTACCGATGACAATTCTAACCCTGATTTTTATCAATATTTAGTAGGCAATGACTCCATTTCGACATTAGCAACATTTCATGTACGACCTGCTTGGTAGTAAGGCATATACAATGATTGAGAGGTCAGTATACTGAGTTCGAATTGGGTGGTCAGGTTGTACTGCTGCAATGTCTCGATGGGTGGGCACAATGTCCGGAATAGAAAAATAGTAGTAATAATAATAATAATAATAATAATCATCATCATCATCATCATCATCATCATCATCATCATCATCATCATCATCATCATATTCTCTGGAAAGTTCTTGGTGGGTTCGACTAGGCAGCGTTTCCTGGGAGAAGTCCCATTCGCTGTCTGGGCTGCGTGTCTGATGATGAGCCTTACCAGCCTGACTGTGCCAGGATCACCCGAACCCTCTCTGCTGCATACTATCTTTAATCTGTAAAACATAATAATAATGAGAAAGGGGGCAAGGGCCCTGGGCTGATGATGAGCCTTACCAGCCTGACTGTGCCAGGAACACCCGAACCCTCTCTGCTGCATTTTGCACCTTAGTCCGTAAAACATAATAATGAGAATAATTATAACGTGCCCATTCCAGGCTAGATATCCTGCTCAAAGTGAACAATCTGATAATTATTACCCCAGATAACCCAAGCTGCCTGTTAGGCGCTAGAAGGTTAATAGTCTCACGACTTATTTCACCGGGTACCCATGTTCTGCTTGGTGAACAGATGCAATTTTGAACCAACTCACTTGCATAAGGTGAGACCAAATGTGTCATATGTGCTCCGTTGTGAGGCAGGACTGAAGTCCTAGAAACTCTCAGGAGTCAAGCTGCCAAACACGGTCACCCATCCAAGGACTCTCCGGCGTCCAACGTTATTTAACTTCAACTGATTTTCGTGACCTGAGTTCTATGCACATGACCACATACCTCCAGACAGCTATATACACGTTCACACACAAACACGGACGCACGCACGCACACATACATGCATGCACACACGCATATCATATGCGCACACGTACATACAAAAAGACGTATGCACGCACACACACATGGAAATACGAAGATAAACACAAACACACAAACACGTGCAATGCCCAATCCGTACTGTAATCATGAACTTGAAGTTTCAATTTCACCCTACTCTTAAAAACTAAACCAGTCTTTATCAAATTATATACGAAAAATATTCGAAATACCGACAGAAGCTTTGAGACAACCCCCAGTCAGTGACCATGTTTAAAAGCATCTGTTTGCTAGTCCGTGTTGCCTTGAGGTAACCAACGACGATGCAGCTTAAGAGTATATGTCTGTTCGCTGTGGTTCTCAGTGCAACTGATGCTTACCAATGCTGCCCTCCAGCTAGATGGAAAGCACAATCTTTCTACACACGTTTAGAGCTGCAGAACAACGTGGCCAGTTACCACTGGGTAAGTTTGTTTGTTTGTTTGTTTTGTTTGTTTTTAACGCTGTACAGCAAAGTTCCAGCTACTTGGGCTTCACACGGCGGGGACACCAGAAACGGGCTTCACACATTGTACCCATGGTTTCAAAAGGTTTCGTTGGTTGGTGTGATGGTACACGCCGCACTCAGAAATGTTCCAGCTATAGCTTGATGGTCTGTAAATAGTTGACATGGACCGGTGATCAACAGAATGAGCATCGATCTCCTCAATTGGGATGCTTTGGTTAAGAGACCAAATGTGAAGTAATTGATTTATTAATTACAGAAAAGATGAAATTAATAATGTTTAATGTGTGAATTAATACGTTGATGAATTAACTTGTAACTGCGTTCTGAGGACTGCGTTTCGGGTGCTGAAAGTGTTGTCAGGTGATGGTTGAAACCCAAGATTGAAACAATGTGTGAAGGTGGGTTGCGATGTCTGGCCCAAATACGATCTGGGCAATCCTGGAAGAGTGAGTGAGTTAGTATTGTTTAAAGCCGCTTTTAGCAATATACTAGCAATATCACGGCGGGGGACACCAGAAATGGGCTTCACACAGTGTACCTATGCGGGGAATTGAACCCGGGTCTTCGGCGTGACGAGCGAACGCTTTAACCACTAGGCTACTTCACCGCCCCTGCTGAAAGTGAAGCAGGACGCGGGTTGTTTGGCTTTGTTATAATGCCAATTGTCTGAACATCTGGATGATGTCCAATGAAAGTTTTACGCCGCTTTTAGCAATATTCCAGCAACATCATGGCAAGGTACACCAGGAATGGGCTTCGGACATTGTACCTATGGTTTGAAAGGGAAACTTCTGAAGCTAGCCAGGAATTGTCGCTCGTCATCGGGCGTAAGACACCCCTCTAAGCAACTTGCATTACCGTGAATGATTATCAAATTCGTTAAACGATAGGTCTAAGAAAAAAAAGCGAATACGTACCTACGTGTACATGCACACTATTGCCACACACGCACGCACAGGCACACGCACACAATCTAATCAACAACGAAAAAAGGCACACACAAAAGGCAAAGTTTCTCTTTCACTTTTTCAGGAACTCGAAGAATTCTATCAAGACCTTGACAATAGCAGATTTGCTTCAGTAGTGGAAAGGCGCTATTATGGGAATATTCAACATCTGAAAATAATCTCCGATCACAAAACTGTAAGTAATATTAGACACTCATGCATTTGTGTATTTGGTGTGCAATGCCGCACTCATCAACGATTGCATGTGTCAATCTTCCTCTGTGTCTGTTTATAATACTTTCTCTTGACGGGTTTTAAGAGTTGTAAGAATTTGTTTCCCGATCCTTTTCACTTTGTGAATTTAACATGTTTTAACGAAACTGTTCAGAATCAGTCTGAAAAATAAAACAAAATTGGAAAAACAGACAATATGGACTTGAACTGTGCGGAAGCGTAGTAGGGCCACTGTGAAAATATTTGGGGGGTCACTATCTCCTACGTAGGACTTAGTATCTCCTACGTAGGACTAAGTATCCTACGTAGGACTTAGTATCTCCTACGTAGGACTTAGTATCTCTTACGTAGGACTTAATATCTCCTACGTAGGACATACTAAGTTCTACGTAGGAGATACTAAGTCCTACGTAGGAGATACTAAGTCCTACGTTGGACTTAGTACCTCCTAAGTCCTATGATCGGAGACTTAGTATCTCTTACGTAGGACTTAATATCTCCTATAAGGACATAATATGTCCTACGTAGGTGATACTAAGTCCTACGTAGGTGATACTAAGTCCTACGAAGGAGATAGTAAGTCCTACGTAGGAGATAGTGACCCCCCCAAAAATGTTCACCGTGGCCCTACTACGCTTCCGTAGAACTGAGACTTTCTTATGAAACAAACCCACATGGTCTGTAAATTATCGCGTCTGGACCAGACAATCCAGTGATCAACATCATGAGCATCAGACAATCCAGAAATCAGCTCTATGAACATTGATCTAAGCAACTGGGATACGATGGTACGTGTCAACCGTGTCAGCGAGCCTGACCTCCTGATCCCGTCAATCGCGTCTTACGACAAGCATGGGTTGCTGAACACTGGTTCTAATCCGGATTTTTACGGGCACATGACTCGAGATATGGCGAAATAAATAGATAAATAAGAGATGGGTCATTCTTCGAACTCTTGGTCAAATCTGGTGTGCTCACGTGTGTGGGGGGTGTTTAGTTTTACGCCGCTTTCAGCAATATTCCAGCAAAATCACGGCGGGGGACACCAGAAATGGGATTCACACATTGTACCATGGTGGCGGTCTGTAAGTAATCGAGTCTGGACCAGACAATCCAGTGATCAACATCATGAGCATCGATCTAAGCAACTGGGATACGATGGCATGTGTCAACCAAGTCAGCGAGTCTGGTCAGCGAGACCACCCGATCCCGTTAGTTGCCTCTTACGACAAGCATGTGTTACTGAAGACGAATTCCAACCCGGATGTTTTAGCAAATTAGGTTTGAATATTGTTGAAGATTCGAACAATTCTGATCTTCGTTCTATAACCTATCGAACTGACGGATATAACGAACTGTTAATTCCCCAACGGATCTCTTCAGAAATTTCTTTTCCGTAAATGGGATACAACGACGTGTCAAATACGTCAGCAAGTCTGGCGACAAACGTGGCATGGGTTCAAGTTTAATCTGGACTTTCACCGGAACATGAAGTATGTATGCACTCATGCGTTAATGCATTTTTCATTCAGATGTTAAAGTACACCATCGACAGAGACAGAAACAGATGTTCTGTAGAAAACAACCCCGACCCAGTTCACACATTTTGTATTCCAGGTATGTACGTGCCGAACTCTATTAGTTGGCTGTTTTTTGTTTAACGCAACACTCAGCAATATACTACACTACAGCAATATATAAATAGTAAATAAAAAATAATCGAGTCTGGACCACACAATCCAGTGATCAACAGCATGAACATCGATCTACGCAACTAGGTTTAGATCTGGTTTGTTGTTTAACGCCACACTCCAACTAATATATATGGCGGCGGTCGCTAAATAATCGAGTCAGCACCAGACAATCCAGTGATCAACAACATGAGCATCGATCAAAATGGGTTACGATGACATGTGTCAAGCGGGCCTGACCACCCAATCCCGTTAGTCGCCTCTTACGACAAGCATGGGTTACTGGAGACCAATTTTAACCCGGGTCCTAGGGACCCAAAGTAAGATACATATATATACTGACATTCAAAATAAAGTACGCACATGTGGTCTACTTTATTTTATGTTTCAGTATACTAAGAAGACGCTAGTGTTTACAGCTATTATTGGAGTTGCGCATGGTAATCGTTACGAATTGTAGAATTTCTAGGTGAAGCCCAACTGATTACGGTATTGCCAACCACCATCCTGGTATTAATATTAAAGTCAGTTTACAAAACAATTGCGTATCCGTTAGACCTGGGTTAGAATTGGTCTTCAGCAACCCATACTTGTTGTAAGAGGCGAATAACGGGTCTGGGTGGTCAGAGTGGTCTGACTGGTTGGCACATGTCATTGTATTCTAGCTGCGTAGATCACTTGATTGTCTTTTCAAGGCTCGATTATTGAAACACCATATCGCTGGAATATTGCCGCGAGTTGTGTTACAACAAAGAGAACTCAACCTTGCCTGACGCTAATTGGACAATCACAGTCCTCTGTATTAAAATTACTGGATTTTCGTAGACACGGTTTCACACTTTCCGACTTTAACACAAGATCCACCTTTGTACGAACACCACCTTTGTACGAACACCGCCTTTGTACGAACACCACCTTTGTACGAACACCACCTTTGTACGAACACCGCCTTTGTACGAACACCGCCTTTGTACGAACACCACAAGCTTATGTAATGAATCATAAGCCTAAAATGTTCCACCCTTCTTTGATATGTATTACACTCCAGAATATAAAATATATTGTCAATTATTGAATAACCTACTCTAAATCCAGCCTATTTTACTTCTACCTTATGAAAACAGCTTGCCCAGAATACCAATCTATTATTGAGAATATTTGTGTCAACATTTCAACAAACACTTAATATACATACCGCGATAGTTATCTAAGCTGTTTTAGCCTCCTTTCATATAAAGAGATAGTTAAGTATGGCCCTGGGCCCGGATAATGTTAACTTTCCTTTATCGTATAGATTGTTAAATATAATTTCTAAAATTGTTTAAATTGAATCAAGTAGATCTTTTTTATCTAGCGTTGATGTCATAAATTTGTCTTGTCCATCTCAATGCTATAAGTTGTATTTCAGATAGTGCTACTCCCGGTTTCCAGGTGAAACTGGGGTTTGGTGATAACTCCCTTAAAGCCACTGCTTATTATGATGAAGATACACTCAAGGATGACAAGTACCAAAGAGGCATATGGTACATCGTCAACGAGGGATGTATTCCTCTGCAACGTGACAGGAATGGTCTGACAAGGGTGGGTGTTGACGAGGAGGTGGGTGAGTGTTGTGAGTGATGACGTGAGTGGGTGGGTGAGTGGAGTGAGTGAGTGAGTGAGTGAGTGAGTGAGGTGAGTGGGTGAGTGGGTGAGTGAGGTGAGTGAGGATGGGTGGGTGGAGTGAGTGGTGGTGAGTGAGGGGGTTTGTGGGTGAGGGTGGGTGGGTGGGTGAGTGGAGTGAGTGAGTGAGTGAGTGGGTGGGTGGAGTGAGTGAGTGAGTGAGTGAGTGGTGGAGTGAGTGGGTTTGGGTGGGTTGCCTTTAGTGAGTGATTCCAGTGAGTGAGTGGCTTTACGGCGATATAGGCGATTATCATCAGCAGATCATTCGCAAACTTGAACACGAAAAGTAGCACACTGTTCATTACATAGTAACGACCAAAACGAAAGTAACGGTCAAAGCAAATTGGATACAGTGACATCAATCCTAATAGTCGCCTCTTTAGACTAATTCTGACGCGGATCATCGCAAGTTTTTCTAATAAAGTTTATTATAATCTATTTATATAGCGCCGATTTCCAGCTAGGCTGCTCACAGGCGCTTTTGTTTTGTTTTTCCCTCGATAATAGGAAGCTTGATAACGGTGTTAGCTACTACACGAAAACGTCCCATGTTTTTTGCTAGAAGAAGTTGTCTATCCATAAAAAAATACTTCTCTGCATATGTTTTCTTTATTACATTCGGTATATGTACATCTCTTCTACCTCGTATTACATTACTGATTGATAATAGTACCGAAACGCCGCACCCACGAAATATATAAAAATGTTACCCATCATCAGGCTTGTCCGTATCAAGTACCCAGTTTTAATGTTCGGGCAACAACTCGAAATAACGGTGACGAATCTGCTTTTACGATAACATTACCCAAAACAGGTATTGGCTTTCGAAAGCAGTAGTATTTGAATTATGAGTTTTGAAAAATTACAAAGCAATCCTTTCCCGTTGGTTTTACATCAACCTTTTTCATTGGTTTTGTTGACAGAAAAGTTTCTCGACTCAGAGACGTTCGGATCAATCACCATGGACTATGATGATTCCATATTCGATATCCCATCGATCTGCCCTACAGTCATTCCACCGACGGTACGGTTTGAACAATTTTAAGTCAATATAACTAAAATAGGAAGTTCCACCAAATGAAATATGTGTCTTAACAATGCACAAAACGGATTAAAGGGCAGAGTGAAGAATAGCCAATCTTCCAGAGACACTGGCTCTTCATTTTACTAGAAGACGGGATATATTCATGTGTTCTCAATAAATGAGAATGAGTCATTGACCCAATAATGTTTGTTGTGATCTATTTCAGGAACAGAAGGCAATGAACTTCTTTGAAGTTCTCCTTTACAAGGCCTCCATTGAGAAGTTGAACCAGTCACGTTTGTAAGGCACATAACCGATATGGGGAAATGTGTACTCTGCTGGTAATTCCCCATATATACTCTTAAAAAAAAGTAGGGGAATCTGAACTTTAAATTTGGATAGGAAGTATAAGCCTTGACAAACTTTTCAAAAACAGACGTCTTATGAAAGCACCACCATTTCTCTATATCACCACCCCTAAACGAATGCATGGGGTGTAAACCTTTAGGGACCACGAACATTTAATATGGACAGGAGTTATGAAAAAAATGACAAAATCGTAAATTGATCTTACCCTATTCAGATAAAACCAACCATATAATTTATTATTTGTCTTTTTTTCCATTAAAACACGGTTCTGTAAGCTAAACTAAAGTGGAATTAGACATCTGGATGAAAAACATCTGCCAGAAATGATAGTTAAAAGAAAAATATTATGGCGGCCATCTTGGATTTTTGATTGGCCAACGTTATTTTCTGAACAGGGAGCCCATGGTGAACGATCATGCCAATTTTGGTGCTTGTATCACAAAGTGTACGATTCGGCCTATTTTGGTTTGTTATCCGCCCTACTAATGCACGTGCAGAACGCAGTAGCCCAATGCACGTACATAGGGTGTGATTTGATATTTTGAGGTACTCTAGAAGGTCGATAAATCACTGTAGACCATTCATTGCGACAGTCATCTTGTCATCTTGTCATCTTGTCATCTTGCATAAGGAAGTGCTAGTGTTGGTGTACTCTCAAGACATTCATCATTACCATATCAACATTGATGGACTCCGATATATTTCCGAATTGTTTCAATCGTAAGTTAAAAATGAAATTCCCCTACTTTTTTAAAGAGTATAGTTGATCATCTGTCCGTTTGTTCCTTGCTGTAGTACATGAAGCGCGTCAAAGCTGTATAAACTAGAACCATTCCTGGACGCTTTTTGTTCTTATTTGACCCCGCAAACGTGAGTTTAGTTTTACGCCACTTTTAGCAATATTCCAGCAATATCACGGCGGGATACCAGAAATGGGCTTCACACATTGAACCCATGTGGGGAATTGAACCCGAGTCTTCAGCATGACGAACGAACGCTTTAACTACTAGCCTACCTCTCCGTCTAGAAGGAAGGGTAGAAGGTTACTCTCAGTAACAGAGTCATTGAAGACAATAGGAGAACTTGAACAGCAATTAGTCGCAGCTGTCAAGAGGGACATGGTGGTTCAATCCGCTAACACCTATCTCTTCAAATTTGCCTGAACCATCCCTCAATCTACCAACGCTGGCTATTGCATCCTTTAAATGGAGGCGTATGTCCCCGATCCATTCCGGTGGTACATCAACCAAATATATGGACATGGATCCTCGTCCTTCCGTGCTGATAAGTAAGTGCTGGTTGCAGGAAGGACGTGAAGTGTGAAAACTACTACTACTACTACTACTACTACTACGACTACTACTACTGCTGCTGCTGCTACTACTGCAAATACTACTACGACTACTACTATGGCTACTACTACTACTGCTGCTGCTGCTAATACTGCTACTACTACTGCTGCTGCTACTACTACTACTACTACTACTACTACTACTACTACTACTACTACGACTACTACTATCACGGCTACTGCTGCGACTACTACTACTACTACTGCTACTGCTACTACTACTACTACTACTGCTGCTGCTACTACTACTACTACTGCTGCTGCTACTACTACTACTACTACTACTACTACTACTACTGCTACTACTACTACTACTACTACTACTACTACTACGACCACTACTACTACTACTACTACTACTACTACTACTACTACGACCACTACTACTACTATTACTACTACTACTACGACTACTACTACTACTACCACTACTACTACTACTACTACTACTACTACTACTACAACTACTACTACTACTACTACGACCACTACTACTGCTGCTGCTGCTACTGCTGCTGTGACCTGACACGTATCAAATATGTCCAACCAGTTTGAGCCGCATGGTGACAACAATCGGCTTGTACCTGGGGATCGATAACGTTCTCATTGACATCCAGTGTGGTTTCAGAAAAAAACAAACACATTTCATTAAAGGTCATGGAGTCCCCCTAGGCGGCAAATGAACATGGAAATTAAAAGTTCCACTGAAGTTATGAACACTTGAACAGATTCAAGATTTCGAAATCCCAGGCAAACTGAATTCATGTTTTGTCGTAAATACAAACCCTTCAAGATTCCTGGCTTCCAAGCCACAAAACGTTCGTAGCCCTACGACACTCGTAAGCCTATGACAAACTATGGAGTTACAACAGGTCGTAACGTTACGAATGCCTCGTGGACTGTGAAGGGAGAAGAGCAGGACAAATCCTAGGCCTCATATTTCACCATCACGTAACATTTGTATAAATTATATAGAGTATATACTACTCACACTTTGCTAAGAATCACAAAATTTCCCAATTTTACTTAAACATAGATTTATAATTTGAAATTGTATCCATTCAAAACTGGATAAATAATAATATAGTAACCCTACTTTAGGCGAACAACCAGTTTAATCAAACCTTATGCTCTTGATACATGAGTAACCATAAAAATGGTTTTCATGGCACCAATCAACCATTTTGCAAATCATGGAACGAGTCATTTACAAGTGCACAGCATCTGTCAATAGCAGGTATGGGATCCACAAGATGAAATGACATACTGAAACCTAGGATCCATACTTACAATAAGCTTAGATATTTAAACCAAATTAGACCCCCCATCATACTTTTCTGTTGAATCAATGATTTGATCCATGGCAAAGTGTGAATAGTATATATGACATTATCAGGTACCTAACCAATGGTTACAACAATCTATCAACAGTCACATGCATAACACAGAGTCTCTCAGACATCGATTCACTAACATCAAAAGTATCTCATGTACCTAACAGACAATGCTTCACAATTATCTATCAACAGTCACATGCATAACACAGAGTCTCTCAGACATCGATTCACTAACAACGACATACCATTCACACATTATCTCAGGTACCTTACAGACAATGTTCACAACAATCTATCAACAGTCACATGTATAACACAGAGTCTCTCAGACATCGATTCACTAACAACTACAGACCACAACATTATCTCATGTACCTTACAGACAATGTTCACAACAATCTATCAACAGTCACATGTATAACACAGAGTCTCTCAGACATCGATTCACTAACAACGACATACCATTCACACATTATCTCAGGTACCTTACAGACAATGTTCACAACAATCTTGCCGAGCACAATGCAAGGCAATAGCAAGTATCATCCGTTAGCGTCTTTCTGTATGTCTTATCAAGGGGGTTGAACAGAAGAGCTTCCGGTGTTCCCCGCAGAGGGTACTTCTGTTACACTAATAAGAAGTGATTTATGCATGCATTGTATCATTTTTTCATAATTTGTTTGTTTGTCCGAGACGAAAATGGCCAAATTAAGATGGAGGGAGGTGCACGGAACTTTTACGTCCCACTCAGCAATAATCCGGATGCAAGCCGGCGGTCTGTAAATAATCGTGTCTGGACCAGATAATCCAGTGATCAACATCATAAGCATCGATCTATGTAACTGGGATACGGGTACGATGACGGGCGAACCAAGTCATCGAACCTGACGACAGACGTGGCATGGGTTCACGGGAACCTAGAAGTATGCTCGCTCTCCTCCCTTCATTCGTTTTTATTATTCAGATGTTAAAGTACAATATCGACACACCCTTCCTCACAGGTTTCATTAAGAATGAAAACGTCTGAGATCTGTTTCTGTCCCTTTTAGTTTCCACTAAGATATTGGTCCTAAACTCTTCTGTTTTCACAAATCATATGGTTACCACAAGCAAGCCTTAACGTATAAAGTGTTCATGTTCCCGTGTACGGTTCTTTTAAAAAAATAACTATTAATCTGAAATTGTTAGAGGCATTCAGTGATATACATTTATTAAAATCGGTGCATATTACAATTGATCGCAGCTGTATAGAGGTTATATTAAATGAACGTGGCAAACTGTGTGATGTCAGTAATTCACAATCCAACCGTAAAAATACACTTTGTCATAAATGGTTTTTACTGGAAAAGGTGAATCAATTATAACCGTTTCATTAAATTATAAATTAAAACGAGACAACATAACAGTTTCCTTTTAACTTGATAAACTCGGGGGGAAATTTGAGAAAAAATTCAGAGATTTTGTTGAATAACATTTATCAAAACGAAAGTAAAATGTAATCTGCAAAATGAAAACACATGGCTGAGAAATACGTTACGATAAATAGAAAGAAGGCTTTATAAGTCTGAATCTAGCAGCAATCTAGCATAATAACAAAACAGAAAACGAACGCTTGAGACGTCCCTCAGTAGGTGGTATTGCTTATAAGGAAGAGAACCTCGGCTCACACCACACATCTGACGATCACCTGGAATGATGTTGGGGTACATAGTCCTGCTGTCCGTGCTGTCCACGTGTGTGGGAGCGGCAAATATCTGCTGTGCTCCTGATAAGTGGTTCGCCCACAAATTCACCGCTGGCCTTCTCATGAAAACAATAGAGGGGGTGAATGTTCCCATCTCCGATGACGTAAGAATTCTCTTTCTCTCATCAATTGCACATATATTGACAGTACTTCATTGCAATCAGTGGATAGCCTGGTCCGTATTCACGCTTCCACTGCCACCAAACAGCTGGAACATTGCTGAGAGGACATTTACACCAACAAAGTGTCAATACCAAGTTTATTGGCCACACTGTGTTTGACAAGACTATCGTCCATACGTGTGGGTAGCGATGTTTGACAAGACCATCCTCCATACATGTGGGTAGCGATGTTTGTCAAGACCGTCATCCATACGTGTGGGTAGCAATGTTTGACAAGACCATCCTCCATACGTGTGGGTAACGATGTTTGAGAAGACCATCATCCATACATGTGGGTAACGATGTTTGGCAATACCGTCATCCATACATGTGGGTAATGATGTTTGACAAGGCCGTCATCCACGCACGTGGGTAACGATGTTTGACAAGACCATCCTCCATACGTGTGGGTAGTGATGTTTGACAAGACCATCATACATACATGTGGGTAGCGATGTTTGGCAAGACCATCATCCATAAATGTGGGTTGCGATGTTTGACCAAGCCGTCATCCATGCACATGGGTAACGATGTTTGACAAGACCGTCATCCATACATGTGGGTAGCGATGTTTGACAAGACCATCATCCATAAATGTGGGTAGCGATGTTTGACAAGACCGCCATCCATACATGTGGGTAACGATGTTTGGCAAGACCGTCATCCATACATGTGGGTAGCGATGTTTGACAAGACCGTCATCTATACATGTGGGTAGCGATGAGACGGTACCAACCACTGACCAACTACTCTATTAGTTTCTCTTTTTAACATATGTGGGTTCTGGAAGCCCCGCTAAATTATGAGTACATGTATGTATGAATACCTGTTATTTACTGTTTCAGGGGAATTCTGAAGAATACTTTGATTCCGTCAGTGAAAGGTCGGTTACTGTGGGCAACTACAGCCTCGACGACACCGCAGGGGAATCTAAAACCATATCCGACCACAAGGCGGTAACGTTCACCTTGCCTTTCATTGTGTTTCGCTCTTTTTAAGATCCGATTAATCATTGGTCTTCAGCAACCCATGCTTGTCGTAAGAGGCGACTAACGGGATCGGGTGGTCTGGCTCGCTGACTTGGTTGACAAATCATGATATGGTAGGTTTGCCGTCGACTTGGTTAGAATTAGTCTTCAGCAACCCATGCTTGTCGTAAGAGGCGACTAACGGGATCGGGTGGTCTGGCTCGCTGACTTGGTTGACACATCATGATATGGTAGGTTTGCCGTCGACTTGGTTAGAATTAGTCTTCAGCAACCCATGCTTGTCGTAAGAGCCGACTAACGGGATCGGGTGGTCTGGCAGGCTGACTTGGTTGACACATCATGGTATGGTAGGTTTGCCGTCGACTTGGTTAGAATTAGTCTTCAGCAACCCATGCTTGTCGTAAGAGCCGACTAACGGGATCGGGTGGTCTGGCTCGCTGACTTGGTTGACACATCATGATATGGTAGGTTTGCCGTCGACTTGGTTAGAATTAGTCTTCAGCAACCCATGCTTGTCGTAAGAGGCGACTAACGGGATCGGGTGGTCTGGCAGGCTGACTTGGTTGACACATCATGATATGGTAGGTTTGCCGTCGACTTGGTTAGAATTAGTCTTCAGCAACCCATGCTTGTCGTAAGAGCCGACTAACGGGATCGGGTGGTCTGGCAGGCTGACTTGGTTGACACATCATGGTATGGTAGGTTTGCCGTCGACTTGGTTAGAATTAGTCTTCAGCAACCCATGCTTGTCGTAAGAGCCGACTAACGGGATCGGATGGTCTGGCTCGCTGACTTGGTTGACACATCATGATATGGTAGGTTTGCCGTCGACTTGGTTAGAATTAGTCTTCAGTAACCCATGCTTGTCGTAAGAGGCGACTAACGGGATCGGGTGGTCTGGCTCGCTGACTTGGTTGACACATCATGGTATGGTAGGTTTGCCGTCGACTTGGTTAGAATTAGTCTTCAGCAACCCATGCTTGTCGTAAGAGGCGACTAACGGGATCGGGTGGTCTGGCTCGCTGACTTGGTTGACACATCATGATATGGTAGGTTTGCCGTCGACTTGGTTAGAATTAGTCTTCAGCAACCCATGCTTGTCGTAAGTGGCGACTAACGGGATCGGGTGGTCTGGCTCGCTGACTTGGTTGACACATCATGATATGGTAGGTTTGCCGTCGACTTGGTTAGAATTAGTCTTCAGTAACCCATGCTTGTCGTAAGTGGCGACTAACGGGATCGGGTGGTCTGGCTCGCTGGCTTGGTTGGAACTTTATAAGCCGAAACTGTCCCAGCTGGATCACCATTTTAATGCCACTGTTCGCTTTATTGTTTATCACAACTTTATGATTTATTATAAACCAAACGTCACTGTGTTCTGTGATCTTATTGGTTGAAAAACAAAATCGAATGGTATTCGATTCTCTGAAATCGCAAGAGTGTTAGCTGGGTATTAATACGTACAAATATTGCACACAATTGTATTGTTGCGTCGTCAGCAGGTGACGTCATTCAAATCATATTCTGACGCAAAGTCAGAATGACGTTCCAAATGAGCAGTTCCAGATGTTACCATGGGAACCAGCCGAAACGTCCGGCTGATGACACTTCTATGCTGTACCCGTACTCTATGTCAATGAGTGCAGACAGAAAAACGCGTGTGGACCTTTCGGTTTACTTTTGTGTTTACAATGTCGATAAACATCATGCATTGGCCAGTTTCCGGGTGAATTGAATGTTTGAATATTTGAAGCACGGGAATATTTCATCTGAAACCTCCGGCTAATGTAAAACCTGAAGATCTCGTGTTTCAGAATCGGCGTTATAAGATCGATCTCAAGAAGAAAACATGCACAGTCGAAACGTTTACCGATCCATTTGAGAAGTTCTGTGTGACAGGTTAGTGTCCTGCATTGTCTTGTTAATGTTGGTGGGTGGTTGTTTTACGCCGCTATCAGCAATATTCCTGCTATATGGCGGCGGTGTGTAAACAATCGAATCTGGACCAGACAATCCAGTGAACATCGATCATCCTGAGCATCAACCTATACTGTTGATCGATTCCGGGTTGGACCTGGTCTTCAGCAACCCATGTTTGTCGTAAGAGGCGACTAACGGAATCGGCTGGTCAGACTGGCTGACTTGGTTGACACATGTCATGGTATTCCAAGATCTATGCTCAAGCTGTTGATCACCTGTTTGTCTGGTCAAGACTCGACTATTTCCAGAACACCATCATATGACTGAACCCAGATCTCTGGTTTAGATCCCGTTACAGCATCGGTTGGATGAGCTCGGTAGGCGTGAGCCTTCGCCACATAAACTTGCACAACTTACCAACGTTTTGTGGATAATCCTCGAAGCAACGAGTTAGTGAGTGAGTGAGTTAAGGTTTAAAGTCACATCGGCAATATTTCACCCATATCGTGACTAAAACTATTCCTAAATTCATTACACATACATACAATATATAAAAAACCCTTCAAAGATGTACAGTAAAATTACTAGATTATCACAAAACGAGTTAAAACTAGTTATCATATATCTGTACAAGCAGATAACTATTTTCGAACAATACAATGTAAAAATGGCCTTTTGATCGCCAACAACTGAAGGTAGATCACCATGCTAGGGACCATGGGGACTTACAGTACTTTTGCTACCTGCATGGACCCTAGCTGGATTTACACCCTTCCTTCAGCCGCTGGCGATTGTAGTGGAATTTAGCCATAAATTAAAACAACAAAAATACTACGTTTAAAGAATCTGGAAAGTTTAATATACTTTGAATTTTCCGGGACTTACGTACCCTCTCAAGATCGAAGCAACGAAACAGATCATCATATCTCAATTGCATAGATTTATGCTCAATCACAGGAGTGCTGGCCCAACGCTGATTATTTACAAACCATAGCTGGAATATTTGCTGTGTTGAAACAACAAACAAATAAGTACATTTCTGGAACAAGGAGCATGAGAGTTATTGAGTCATTTCTTTTTCAGATCAATTCACAAAAGTGTATGAATATGTTCTTGGATTCGGAAGTAACACCCTGTCATCAACAGCTTACAAAGCAGAGAAAAGCGGAGTTGTAGAAGTCGTTCAAGTCTCGAAAGAGTGCATTCCTGTACAAGCATACACAGTTGGTAAAGACGAAAGTGAGTAGCAACCATCGAAGGTGGGTACGTTCCTACACCTTCCTGCCTAGTATTAGTCTTTCGTGAATTCTTAGTTGATTTATTTCTTTGTCAGGTTCTACGATATTTCCATAATTATTTATAATTACACTCTTCAGAGAAGGAGTGAGGGAATATGGTTTTACGCCATTTTATCGATATTCCAGCAATGTCACGGCGGGGACACACCAGAAATTGTAGTCATTGAGCCCATATGGGAATCAAACCGTGGTCTTCAGCATAACGATCGGACGTTTGAACCATGAGCCTACCTAGCCTAGTGGTTAAAGCGTTGGTGCGTCACGCCGAAGACCCGGGTTCAATTCCCCACATGGTTACAATGTGTGAAGCTCATTTGTGGTGTCCCCCGCCGTGATATTGCTGGAATATTGCTAAAAGCGGCGTAAAACCAAACTCACTCACTCACTCACTAGCCAAACCCACCGCCCCTCCAAATAAAGAATCGCCCCGTATATACTGAGAATGTTTATTCAGTAAGATTCATGACAAATGCACTATTTTGGATTGAACGAGATGAGCCACACGTTCTTGAAGTAGAGAAATGTTACCGTGTAAACACTTGTAAAATATGACATGTCTGTAGGGCTGCACGACACTGTCATGCAGAGGAAATCAAAAGAAGAACGCAAAAACCGTGCAGATCTGACTTGGTTGACACATGTCATCGTATCCCAATAGCGTGGATCGATGTTCATGCTGTTGATCACTGGATTTACAGACTGCTGTCCTATAGCTTGAATATTGCTGAGTGCAGCATAAAACTAAACTCACTCACTTGGTTGTGTTTAAACCCATGCCACCTCGCAATAACGCATTATGAAGGAATAGTTATGCGACCAGAGCATGTTTGTTTAAAACTAGCATACTGTGCATCATTATTCAGACTACTTCCTGGAGACAGTTGGCTATACAACCTTCGGTTCAGACTTCGAGGACTCTGTCTTTGATGTCCCCGATTACTGCCCAAAGTGTTCAGAGGTAGGTGATGTTATTTTAAAAGCTGTATCTTAGTGCAAACCAACTGCTTATATTCTAATTTGTAATTTCTATATTTTCCAACCTTTTTCTGCTCAGCATATTTGATGGTTTAGGAAGGGAGAGCTGGTTATACGTATACAGTGTGCTAGTCACGTCAGCACTATTTCAGCTATGTAAAATGTCAAATCATTACATCCCACCCGGTCGCTTTATGACTGAAATAAAGCAGATATGACGTTAATCTTTAACTCACTCACTTAAAGCTTAAAGCTACATACAGAAATGTTCTTGGAAAACAAAGTAACAGCAGCAATGTATTCAACGTACAACACACTAACCCAATGCTGCTGAGATTACCCGTGGTGATCCGGGTTAGAGTTGGTCTTCAGTAACCCATGCTTGTCGTAAGAGGCGACTAACGGGATCGGGTGGTCAGGCCCGCTGACTTGGTTGACACATGCCATCGTCTGCAAATTGCCCAGATCGATGCTCATGCTGTTGATCACTGGTTTGTCCGGTCCAGACTAGATTATTTACAAACCGCCGACATATAGCTGAAATACTGCTGAATAAGGGTTAAACAACAACCAGCCAACGATTCCAGCCCTGATGGGTCTATAATGCTACTGTTTGTTCTTTTCAGGCCACGGAAAAACATGAGACTCTCTCTTTTCAAGAGATCCCTCTCCCGTGGAGAAGATTTGTCAAACTGTAACAAGAACCCCTCCGGATGCCACCACAGAAATGAATGCTCAGCGGGTTTTTTTATCTCATGAAACGAGAATTTAAGGAAGAACAAAACAATGTGTCATCTCACAATATCTGCTGTAATTCTTTCTTCCTGATTGCGTACAGGGAATCCTTAAAACGTATGAATCGCTGTAAATCTTAGGTCGAAAGAAATATCTATATCCCTACGTTGATCAGCTCACAAAGAGTGATATTAGTTTTACGATGCTTTGAGCAATATTCAAGCAATATCACGGTTAGGGACACCAGAAATAGACATCACACATTGCACCTATGTGTTGAATCGAACGTCTTCGGCGTGACGAGCGAACGCTTTAACCACTAGGCCACCACACCGACCCTGCTGGAAGTGACGCAGGACCCGGGTTGTTTGGTCTTGTTATAATGGTCGAGGAGCAACGCAGATCAACAGGTATTATTCTGATCTCGTATATTATCCCTAATCGGTTAACACAAATGCATTAGTGCTTGTGCAGCTAGGGTCGCTGGGGTGGCCTAGCGGTTAAAGCGTCTGCTCGTCACGCCGAAGACCCGAGTTCGATTCCCAACATGGGTACAATGTGTGTGAAGCCCATTCCTAGTGTCCCCAGCCGTGATGTTGCTGCAATGTTGCTGAAAGCGGCGTAAAGGCAAATTCACTCACTCACTCTTGTGCAACTAAACAGTGACCAGGAAGCCGGACACAGTGGTAACATGGCTGTCTCGAGTGAGTGAGTGAGTGAGTTTAAAGTAGGCCGTATTTCAGTCATATAGTGACTTTATATAGTAATAAAAGAAACCCCATTTATATAACAATGTTCCCATCAAGGACAGTAACATTACTGATTATCACAGGTTGTTCTAAAAAACTAGTGTGTGATAATATATGGGTCAGATCAAACAGCACATACGCCTCTTTTCAGTGTGAAAGTTTCCTATCTAAGACGAAAATCGAGACTGCATCAAATCCTAAAATGTAAACAATACATAAAAATACATCCCAAACCAGCAGACTTTCTGGGGTATAATTACTCGAAGAAACGCTGAACATTCGAGACTGTGGATACGTTCTTATATAATCATGTATCGTATATAATGATCCTTGTATACGCCCCTCGCTGCAGTATGAAATGCATGTCAAAGCCGAAATAAATATTTTGTTTGTAGCATGGACAAGTTGTATTTGAGTTGTTATTCCACATCCTCAAGTGTGATATTAATCCACTCCCAGGTCACCCGTGAAGGGCTGTCTTAGAATTAGCCTTCAACAACACATGCTTGTTGTAAGATGCCACTGACAGGACTAGGTGGTCAGGCTTGCTGACTTGGTTGACACATGTCATCGTACCCTGATCACTTAGACGGATGCTCATGCTGTTGATCACTGGATTGTCTGGTCCAGATATTACTCAATGTGGCGTTAAACAAGATGTCACTGACAGGACTAGGTGGTCAGGCTTGCTGACTTGGTTGACACATGTCATCGTATCCTGATCACTTAGACGGATGTTCATGCTGTTGATCACTGGATTGTCTGGTCCAGATATTACTCAATATGGCGTTAAACAAACAAACATAATCCATTCTGAGCTCACCAGTATCAGTTTCCAACGAAATCAGTCTTATATATTTCTAGAATAACGAAGACAAAGAAGATTAACTTAATTAGATGTCACGGGTGTTGTGTATACAGGTAATGGAAATATATAGTTTGATATTATACCATACAGGCATCCAGCCCAAAGGCCTATGATACATCAAAAGGCTAAGTAAAATATTTAAAAAGGTAAAATTACACAATGCAGACTTTGTGTTTACAAGGCAAACTATACGATTGTATAAATACAATAACACAATGTATCTGGGTTTGTCAAACACCCTGTGAATATTTTAGATTGAGTAATTAAACATGTGATAGGGAAGAAGTTTATTATTAAAAGAAAACAATAGGACATGCTCGATACATATAAAACATCTATTACTTTCCAGAAATCCTTGCCGTCTAAGATTAGGTTAAACTGTCAAAGTAGAGGTGAAGATATTGCTCAGCTTCGACGTTAGATGTAACACGGGTTCAATACCTTGTGGCAATTGTACTCAAGTCAGGAAACAAGGTAACGACTAAAACGAAAGGTGTGTGCTTTAGATTTGGGCTGTTGTTTAACGGCACACTCAGGGACATTCCTACTAATTCATATGGCGGCGGTTTGTAAATAATCGAGTCAGCACCAGACAATCCAGTGATCAACAGCATGAGCATCCATCTACGCAACTGGGTTACGATAACATGGTGTGAACCAAGTCAGCGAGCCTGACCATCCGAACCCGTTAGTCGCCTTTTACGACAAGCATGGGTTACTGAAGACCAAATCTAAACCGAGTCAAAATGGCACTGACACAGTATACAAAACAACTTATAAGCAGAACTCAGAGAGTTATACAAATGAAGCAATGTAATTGCGGCTCAAATGAAGTATTTTAAAGATGCTATTGAAAATATCAAAATAGTAGGCCATTCATCTTGTCTTATTTTAATCTGAACAATGTCACTGACACGTAACATACCTGGTAACAAGACACAGACCCATTTGCTATACATAGGGGTAGTGTAGACCCATTTGCTATACATAGGGGTAGTGTAGGCAGGTTGGTTTGTTATTTCACGCCGCACACGGCAGTATCCCAGCTATATGGCAGCGGTCTGTAATTAACCGAGTCGGGACCAGACAATCCTGTGATCAACAGCATGAGCATCGATTTGCGCAATTGGGATACGATGGCATGTGTCAAACAAGTCAGCGAGCCTGACCACCCGATCCCGTTAGTCGCCTCTTATGACAAGCATGGGTTACTGAAGATCATTTCTAACCCGGATCTTCACAGGTGGCTTTAGCTTGGAATACAGGAACGACTGGACAAGACTATCAGGCACTTTGTTTGCCCCCAGTCCGAGACTTTAGACAAGCAGTGAGGCAACTTTTCGCCAGAACATGAAGATCCGGATGGGACTCAACTTAAACATATACATCCGGATTACAAAGAATTGTTCTCATTGCAAGTTTATTGTCGGGACTGTTACTTTAGTCAGCTGCGACCGGATTACAAAACATTGTTCTCATGGTTGATTGTCGGGGCAGTTATTTTAGTATGTAATCCGTAATTGAGAGAGTCCGTATTATAAAGCAGCTTTAATGATAAATTAAGAATAATTTTGCCGGGACTCAGAGATTAGTCCGGATTATGGAGAAAACCGGATTGCAAAGAGTCCGGATTTGACAGATTCCACTATAACAGAATTTATACTTTACTAGGGAAGTGTAATCCCGAATATGAAATGTCTTATCTGACCACTGTCTAATAGTCGTTCTGTATTCACAGTATGAAGTCGGAAACAACATGTAAAAGTCCATGCATCTTTGAACTGGAACTCAGGCAGTATCTAGACACAGCGGTAGCCAGCAGGAGCTCGGGTCTCACATTTCCTCCTCCAGCCACATGTGTGGTCGGAACATGATCCAGCCAGGGCCTGAAACAACAGATACATGGACGATGTTTAAATCATTTCTCCCACATCTTACTATAATCCCTTTAGTCACCTCCTACCACAAGCATGGGTTACTGAAGATCAATTCTAACCCGGACCTTCACGGGTGAAGTGGTCTTAAAGATGGTCGACGGTGTTCATATCGGGACTACTTGCGGGCCTTGGTAATGTTTCGATTGTGTTATTCTGGAAATGGGTGATGGATGGGGAACGTTTAGGACTGGACTTGTCTTTGATGGATATCAGACGACTGTCAAGGGAATTGTTATCAAAGTGCCGCACTGCGGATGTACCCAGTGATAACCTTGACCACTCAGTGTCCCACGTACGGTAATGAGATCCAACCTGCACTCACATGAAACGCACAACATAAATGAACTGAACTCCAAAGACTTCAACTGCATGGGTCACCTCGTGGTGATTTGCTTAGTTAGGCCATTTCCACATGGGATAAAACTCATGAAGATCCGGAAATGTCTTCAGCAACCCATGCTTGTCGTAAGAGGCGACTAACGGGATCGGGTAGTCAGGCTCGCTGACTTGGTTGACATGTCATCATATCATCAAAAATTTGCTACAGCTTGTCCCAAAGGCCATGATCTACGATCCCGCACCATGCCAAATGTCGCTGTTATTGTCCGTGGTAAAGAACCGCCTGATTGGACGACATGATCTGGGATCACGAACCCGCAGTCTCCTCTTGATTATAGAGGTGTGGGCTCTTACTCTCAATTGCCGGCGCAGTTCTTCGGCAGGGGCAGCGGGACTGCATCTCGTCATATGAATTAGGTCATTTAGAAAGTGGTCAAATGTAACACATGTTTTGAGGGGTTACACTTAGATTCTAGTACTTTTGGGGGTTGAGTCCCATCCGGGATTCGAACCCACACCCTCAGAGTAAGGCACCTAATCGACAGCACACAAAATCAGCCGCTTTATCCACTCATCCACCGGGGCTTCCGCAAAAAATGGAAGTGGGACTCAACCCCCCCCCCCCAAAGTACTAGAATCTGTTTGGTGTTGAAGTAGGTCTCCATCATCATGGTCATTTATGTTCCTAGAACAACCTGACACTGATGGTAGGGATCCTAGGGTTATCGTGACATGCCCACGGTATCTATTCGCTGTTATCCACACTCAGATTCACTGAACCTTGCTTTTACCTATTTGTATACTCTATTAATGAACGGTTCAACATCCATGAATGCCCGTTGGAAAAGGGATTGACATTTCCAAAGCTAAAACCGAACTGTTCCCACTTTTGTAGCCAATACAACCCTCACAGATACCAAGAACTATCAAAGTTCTTGGAAATAATTTTCGACCACATTTAACTTTGGTGACACACATGAACAATGAATGTCTTAAATCCCAGACTTACAACTAGTTGTTTCAACTATGACGCTGGGGGGAGATCAGGGAACCATCCCCGAACTATACAGATCACTAATCCGTTCAAAACTAGACTATGGCTCCATCTTCAATTGTGGTCCGTGTCAAGGTAAGTGGAATAAAATCCACCAAAGACTGAACCTCCGGTTACTGAGCCGCGCTGTCCTTACAATAAATTACAAAACTGATCTAATGATACCTACACTCTGTCATCTCCCCTTTCGTGGCATCTAGTAGGCTCACACGTAGTTCTTTCATTAACAAAACTAAACATGCTAAACACAAATGAACTAATTTATACTCATGCCAATAATGGTTGTCACCCCCCTCCCCACTCCAACCCCACACACACACCCCACCTACCCCCACCCCCTCTCCAATGAAACAATTTGAAGGGGATGACAACCATTATTGGCATGAATATATCAGCAAAAGCAATTCTTACAAACCAATATCTACTGATGGAGCCAAGTGTGGTAGCACAGTTGCTCGTGCCAATATTATTGAATCCAGTGGCATATCTTGAAGGTTTATCAATCATGACTACACTACAGTTCAATAGAATCAAATGTCATGCTAACAGTTTTATAATGCATAAAGGTTCGATCTAAAGGTAAACAACTCACCTCCTGATTCTCGCTTCTGTATTCAAGCCATTGAAATAAATTCTTGAATTTTATAATGTTATAATGATCTCGCTAATGGCCGATATGACATAAACTGGTTAGCCGGTCACATTGGAATTACTTGAAACGCAGTGGCTGGGACACAGCAACTAATAGCCTCTAATTAGATGATACATCAGATACCTACTGTAAACGAAGCGGACAATCGACGTATAATTGCATTCCATGCAATAAAATCATCTGTTACACCTACTTCTGGTGAAGTTTCAATGAGGAGGTCATGGTACGACGATGCCGTAATGGTCCTTCCAGATGGAATAATAGCTTTGGTGCCTCATAATAATAAATTAAGAGAGAAAATACACATCCATTGAGATAAGATGATCGGAGTGAATAAAAGATGACTAACCCAAGGAATATTTTAAAGTCAAGGGTATTATTTTAGCTATGTCATTAATTGAAACAGAGCCATTCCATATCGATTAAACGTGGACAATATCGTCAGCACATGCTCGTGAATCATTATATGCGAGTCATGATACCAGTTGTTTGCCTCGCCACAAGTTGAGTGACTGAGTGAGTTAATATTTAACGTCACATCGGCAATATATGCCAGTCATATCGTGACGAGAACATGTTTGACATTGATATGGAATTTGTTGTATGGCTACAATGGTTGGTTGGTTGGTTTGTTGCTTAACGCCGCACCCAGCAACATTCCAGCTATATGGCGGCGATCTGTAAATAATCGATTCTGGACCAAACAATCCAGTATTCAAAAGCATGAGCATCGATCTACCCGACTGGAATATGATGGCATGTGTCAACCAAGTCAGCGAGCCAGACCACCCGATCCCGTTAGTCGCCTCTCACGACAAGCATGGGTTACTGAAGATCAATTCAAACGGGTCTGGATGAAGTCCGTTCGTGTCGCCAGCTGTACTATAACAGTGCTAAAGGGACAGTATATAACACCCTTATTTATTCCATAGTTTGGGAAAAAAACAGTATGTACTTACACGCGGGTACGATTTGATGAAATCGGACGTCTTGGAACATCCCCGACTAACTTCGTAATTCTTTTTTCGTCCAGGCCCAGTGTTAACACCACATACGGTTGTACCAAAATCTGACGAGAAGCCGAAATAAGTGCATCTCTTTTGGCACATGCAGCTTGCGAAGCAATCCTTCAGCGTCACGCCGTATGTAAGCTTTACAGATTTATCAGTGGCTATGTTATAACCCTGGACGATATCTTCGAAGCTGAAGCAAAGACAAACTTGAGGTATTTTGCACAACGTCAATGTCCAAAGCAGAACACATAGACACACACTTCCTTTCATTATTATCGTTTGTTATGAAAGATGTCCTACAAGTCTGAAGCCTTAGCACTTGAACGTAAACACAATGCATAAGTTATAAGCAGCGTGGATGTATATGACTCCGGTTTCTGAATCGATTGAAGTTTCATCCTATTATACATTTTGCATTCTACTACTGGGGACCCGTGAAGATCCGGGGTAGAATAGGTCTTCAGCAACCCATGCTTGCCACAAAAGGTGACTATGCTTGTCGTAGGAGGCTACTAACGGGATCGGGTGGTCATGTTCGCTGACTTGGTTGACACATGCCATCGGTTCCCAATTGCACAGATCGATGCTCATGCTGTTGATCACTGGATGTTCTGGTCCAAACTCGATTATTTACAGGCCGCCGCCATATAGCTGTAAAACGTAAACTCACGGCGTAAAACTAAACTCACTCACTCACTCCACTTGTGGGTATATACTATATACACTGAACAAAAAGAAACTTCACATGTACCAAACATACCAATAAAAAACAAAATGAGTTGCTAGTGGAAACATCTGGTTTGCGAAAGTAATTAGCACATGATAAAACAGGATTATGTATTAAGCAGCGATTGGTGCACCTTCCACAGTCAACAGTGGACCAAACATTAAAGTCAAAGCGTTTATTGCATGAAAGGCCATTGGCCTATATACAAATCATAATTACAATGTGTAACCATATTCAATCTATTATAATTATTCATTCAATTAATGAGAACATGGATATTAACATTCAGTATGTTGGTAAAATAATACATTAAGAGTTCTTAGTTTCAATGCGTGATGTACTTATAATGCAGAATCAGAGAAAATTGCTTCATTTTTTGTAGCAAAGGATTTGCGAAAAACGGCAAATTTGACATGATTAGGACTATAATGTTCGCCAAATAGATTATTCGAAGTAACTTACAAGCGATGATACTTTGATTTCAAAGGGACTGACCACCTGTATTGGAGTGTGTCCAGTACCCGTGTCTCCTCCCTCTCGCACTCACAATAACAAAACAATGTTTTCTCATTGACTGACCAACACCGGTGAAAACATCATCAAGCAAGCCGCGCCATTGCTGTAATAGCTCTGCGCCCAGAGTGAGTTAAAATGTAACGTTACATCGGCAATATTTCAGCCATATAGTGACAAGAAAAACTGGTTGAACTATAAGAAATATCTGTGAGTGAGTGAGTGTTTTTTTACGCCGTTTTCAGCAATATTCCATCAATGTCATGGCGGGGGACACCAGAAATGGACTTTACACATTGTACCCACGTGGAGAATCGAACCTGGATCTTCAGCGTGACGAGCGAACGCTTTAACCATTAGATTATCCCACCGCCCAAGAAAATCTGTCACCGGACCATGAACTATTAGCAAGTTATCACAATTCGAGTCTGAAAACTAACCTTTTCAAATGATAAAATTCCTTATTCAACACAAAGATCAATATTGCATATTATGCCATTACAATACGAGCTATTTGGTCACGATATCACACTGCATTGTTCCAAAGTTCCCAAACCTTAACGCGTGGCCACAAAGCCAATCAACTTCCTTTACGCAGCACTGGGCATGCGTTCACCACTGCGACGCCATGCTCGCACACTTCCGTCAACAAATCGCAGCGTAAAACATGATTCATCACAAAACACAACCCCGTTCCAGTGCAGGTGCAATTATGCGTAGACGGTCATTTTGGTTTACCTGTGCCAGAATCGGCCCATCGGGCACGTAGATGGGTGGGGTCGTATGGTCCGAAGAGTTACGCGACCCTTAAGCAGTTCGTTACTGGTTGACGTTGCGGTCGTAAAACGATTACGCAACTGACGTAGCCGACATTGATTGCCTTCGGCATGTGTTGTCACGTTTCTGCCTCACCTGGACGATCACATTACCCGTTTTTATTCACACGTGTTGTGAATTGTCTACTGCATCTCATGGAACGTGCATCAGCCACAGTCTGGAACATGCCAATTGCAAGTTCAACACTTGTAAGGCGTGGCATGATAATTGCTGTTGGTGGTCTGGCATGGGAGTCGTGGTTACGTCATCTCACACACGAGCAGAGTCGCGTTTTCAAAAAAGAGCATGCTGTATGCACCCAACGTGGTGTACCACAGTTGAAATTGGCGGATGCGTCATGTCAAACCTGGCCATTATGGTATTCGCCCAAAACAACCTTGTACTACTCGTTCTCAAAACAATTCATTTCTCCAAATGCGATGTTTCTTGTTTATATACAATTTGTTCTTAAAGCCGTAATAAGCAAAATGTAACAGCTATATGACGGCGGCCTGTAAATAATCGAGTCTGGATCAGACAATCCTGTGATCAACATCATGAGCATCGATAAACTCAGTTCGGATACGATGACATGTGTCAACCAAGTCAGTGAGCATGACCACCCGATCCCGTTAGTCGCCCCTTAGAACACGCATGGGTTCTGAAAACGAATTCTAACCCGGATCTTCACGGGTTGATATATAAACGGAAATATTTGAACATTGGGGGTGTAATTGACAGAAATCTTCATCTGACTTGTTGCCATGACGACAGTGTTTACTACACATCGCACCCAAGTAGGTATTGCTAAATTCAATGCGATAAAACCCTATAATGAATTCATCAGCCCCTATTGCTGTATCACGAGCTTGCCCAAGTGCGGTATGTAGCTCATGTAGTGAAAATAGTTTATTTAATTTTCACCATTGTCGGAGTTAAAAGTAATTCTTTTCTTCTCCCGTTGTTTCTGATGTTTCTGGACCTGTGAAGTTCCGGGTTAGAATACACCTACCTGGGGTGTCAGTCCAGATTTGAGGAGGTCATCTTGCGGAGATGTAACATTGGCCATACACGATACACTCATGAAGACTTAATAAAAGTCGAGGACCCTCCGTTTTGTATACCTCCTGATGAATGAATCACGGTGGAGCATGTCCTGCTTGGCTGTGTTGATTTTGTCCCAAGTAGGTGTAACCGATGGTTGGTTTAATTTGATGTAATTTATTCATACCTACTTGGGTTCACAACTTCTTTTGCATTAGAACACGGATGTACGATCTAACGATACCTTTGTAATCAGAGATCAGATGTGGTGTCGCATGTATGCTGAGTGCTGCTTTAGCAGCAAAATTCGCCATTGTGTTACCAGCAACCCATGCTTGTCGTAAGAAGTGACTAACGGGATCGGGTGGTCAGGCTCGCTGACTTGGTTGACACATGTCATCGGTTCCCAATTGCACAGATCGATGCTCATGCTGTTGATCACTGGATTGTCTAGTCCAGACTCGATTATTTACAGAACACCGTCATATAGCTGGAATATTGCTGAGTGTGGCGTAAAACTAAACTCACTCACTCACTCTGATGTTTCTGAACCTCAGTGACATAATTGGATGAAGAAGAATGTTTGACTACAGTTTCACCAAGGTTATTGACAATGTCAGACTTATCAGTTAATAAATTATCACCTTCCTTCAGATGGTGTACATTGTATTTGGAACCTTTGCCCTATTTCCTTTGTATCATGTTCCATACCTTTGAAGTTGCAGTGCGGGAATGTATTTTGGAAACATAATTCCTCCCAGACTGACGCTTATTGTGTTTAAATGTGTGTAACTGAACAATGAACAGCAGCCTTGGCACTTAAATTTCATCTTTATGGCCTGTTTCTAGACAATGGTTTACAAATATGTGGAATAGCAGAGGAAGTAGGAATATTTTTGTCAGCAATGACAGTTACATGTAGTTTATCCGAAGAAAAGACTGTATAGGATCTTCACTGTATATAGCTATGTTTATGTGTATAGTTATGTTTATGTATATAGTTATGTTGTGTAGTCTTGCCTGCTCATTTGGTTGACACATGTCATCGTATCCCAGTTGCATATATATTGAACATCATTGAAAACGCACCACCTATATTAGTTTGGATTTCCAAGAGCATAAATGAGCAATCGGTGTAACTTTTACCTACTTTTGTAGTCCAATGATTGGTAAAGAAAAGAAACAAGAACCAATCCAGCAAAACAGTGAAGTTTTAATTCAGCTGACCATGAAAGAAAGATTGAGTCAAATTGGAAAGTCAGCAAAGTGTATGACCACCGTTAGCAGCAACACAAGCTGTGCATCGTCTCCTCATTGAACTGATAAGCCTCTGAATAATGTTTTGAGGCAATGCATTCCATTCTTGTTGCAAGGCATTCTCAAGTCCCCCAAGGTTGTTGATCTGTGGGCGACGTGAGAGGCGTTGGCCGATGTAATCCCACAAGTGTTCAATAGGAGATAAATGTGGTGACAATGCAGGCCATGGAAGTAGAGGAATGTTGTTGTTTGCCAGAAACTGTGTTGCAACACGTGCAGTGTGCGCTCGAGCATTGTCCTGCTGGAATGTGTGCCGATCTTGATGTTGGTTAAAGAAGGGAACCACGTTGTTCTGCAGAATGGTGTCACGGTAGTAAAGGGCATTCAGTCTGCCACGACATACTACCAGATCGGTTTTGTGATGATAACTGATCCCTCTCCACAACATAATGCTTCCTCCACCCCACCGATCTGTTTGCACAACACAGTCCTGATGGTAACGTTCTCCCCGTCGACGCCATACCCGTAGACGCCCGTCAGCATTTCGCAAGTGAAAACGTGACTCGTCGGAGAACACAACACCATGCCAACGTCGTAACAACCACAAACGATGCTGTTCAGCCCATCGTCGGCGTTCACGGCGATGTCTATCAGTCGAATGGGCCCAACATAAGGGCGTCGACACCGTAATCCTGCCGCACGGAGATGGCGTCGGACGGTGGAAGCACTGATCAAACCACGTCGGCCTTGGACAGCGTTGGCGGTTCTGTCGGTTCCCGAATATGGCGCAGAACAATGTCTCGATTTAGGCGAGGGGTGGTAACACGTGCCTGGCCAGGACGTTGGCGGTCCCTGGTGGTTCCTGTTTGTTGGTACCTATTGGCAAGTCTTATGATAGTGGAATGATAGCAACCAAATCGTCTGGCAATAATCCTGCTTGAAGTGCCAACCTGCAACATGCCCAACGCCCGTACTCGTTCCTATGGTGACAATCTTGGCATTGCAAAATAAACTTTACTTGCGGAGGTACAGCTAAAATGAGAAAGGGTTTTTTTTGCCGACGGTCATTTATACCCCTAATCAGCATGTTTTACGCATGCAATTTGTCCTTTTCGTGTGTGTTGTGCATTAATTTTGTTGTTGTCATGTGATGTCTTCCATGATGCGTTCGGGCAATCCGTTCTTTACTGAATAGCATTATTTATTGTCTTTTGTGTCATTAACACCATTTCCAACGTTCATTTTCACTCTCAAAACAATCCTATTACCATATTTCCAAATTTACAGGTGGTGCGTTTTCAATAATGTTCAGTATATATTGATGGTCATGCTGTCGGTCACTCGATTAGCTTCAGACCATCGTCATACAACAGGAACATTGCTTTGTGACAAGTGACAATTGACAGGTGACAGGTGACAAGTGACAAGTTAATTCTGTGACAAGGCCTCATGGCTAAAAGCACATGAAAGTACATTTCAATATCGTATGCGTGGCAGCTCAAGTTGGCAGATTTAGTTTCAAGTATATAGACAGATATTTTACATGTTCGGGATTGTTAGACGTTACCAGCTGATACATTTTTACCCTTGTAGGACACGTGAAATAATAAGGAGGGATTAGTTGCTCTCTTAGGTGGTTCTAATATGGACAAACTAATACAAGGTGATACTCATCTTCTACAACACTCATAGTACAATTGGAGCATAAAAGTTGGTCGGTATCAATATTATTATCGTACCTTAATTTACAAATCTTTAATATATGTGACTGGAATCTAAATTTACAAAATGTTCGTAAGAATATATTGCTTTGTTTAACATTGAAAATAGTTTACTGTCTTGGAAAAGATTGGGCACAAACTACCACGACGTTGAACACCCTGTCCCGTATATCTACACCAATGCGTCAAATGAATGAATGCTATGATGATAATGATGATTTGGCACAAACTACCACGACGTTGAACACCCTGTCCCGTATATCTACACCAATGCGTCAAATGAATGAATGCTATGATGATAATGATGATTTGGCGCTTCCGACATAATGCTATGAGGCAGAGAGCATATATATGTGTACAAGTAAGAACAAACAAAAGTAGTAAGACAACAAAGGTGGAGACTTCTGGCTTCCGTTTGTCAATTATAATTAATGCATACAATAACGACAAATACATCAGCGTTCCTTTACGTCACGCACACAAACCGTTTTGTTTATATTTTAAATGCATCTACATTTCTAAACTATAACGAGATGAGTTAAAGCTGCATTGTCAACGAGCAGCGGGTACATGTTGACATCACAAGGATCTTTCACAGTCATCCAAAAAGTGGATCATTTAATTGTAACTGATTTGAAAATGGACATTCAATGAAAGCATTGTATGAATTTACACATTTGTTGGTAGATTAGCATTAGAGAGTCGTGTAAAAACATGTTCTATTTAGATATATAATGTTTTTAAATCTCAGTCACCTTGATCTGCACGGTCAGAATCCTTTGGCATATGCTTGCCCCAAATCACATTTTGAGAATCAGTTATTTCAGAATCGTCAAAAGTAACGTGCCATCTAACAATTTTGGGATGTTGAAGTTTTAGAAGTTTTTGAAGTTTGGTTGGTTGGTTGGCTGGTTGGCTGGTTGGCTGGTTGTTTAACGCCGCACTCAGCAATATTCCAGCTATATGGCGGCGGTGTGTAAATAATCGAGTCTGAACCAGACGATCCATTGATCAGCATCATGATCATCGATCTACGCAATTGGGATACGATGACAAGGGTCAAGTCAGCGAGCCTGACCACCCGATCCCGTGAGTCGCCTCTCACGACAAGCACGGGTTGCTGCAGGCGAATTCAAACCCGGATCTTCATGGTGATGAAATTCCTAGATTTATCCAAGAATAGTTTATCCTTGAGAACAAGTCACTAACATGAAGTTCTCTCATTGTCAAAAGATTATCATTAAAATATCAGATAATCACTAAATTACACTGACTGACTGACTGAGTTTGGTTTTACGTCGCTTTTAGCAATATTCCAGCAACATCACGGCGGGGGACACCAGAAATGGGCTTCACTCATTGTACCCGTGTGGGGACTCGAACTCGGGTCTTTGGCGTGACGAGCCAACGCTTTTACCACTAGACTACCCCACCGCTCACTAAATTACATGTTATGTTGAGGATACTGTAAGTACTGTTCTCTCGGGTTTCCAGAGAATGTTATTAATATACTCGGGTCTGTACTAAATACATAACATTAATGATATGTGGTAGTGATATCTGTATTCATAGAGTTTCAAGAGCATATTCTGGCACAAGCAGTCGATTAACAAACAACACAAGCAGAAATACAGGCAGGCAATTCGAGTGGCAGCATATGAGTAAGCGACTGACTTTAGTTTTACGCCGCACTCAGCTTTATTCCCGGATCTTCACATGAGCATTATCAAGCACCAAGAGGAACCCAGTGGGGCAGGAAGTGGTCTTCCTTTATAAGACCGCTAGCTAACTCCGATCCTGGCCTGGGAAAATCTCTGTAATATACAGCGTACCCGTCTCCAAGCCAAGCAGCCCACCATCCAAATGTCCCCACAGTCATTATTATGTGGTCGCACAAGGTCAAGGTCGCAAAGTCTACAAAGGGATCTGAATTTTCCATGAGTATTATGTCCGAGGAAACAACATATTTTCTGCACCAATTTTTGTCATCAGTAGCTATAAGGAACAGAGGGTTGTGAAACTTTGTGTTCATATGTGCGATGGCCTTTTTAATATACGACAAAGGGGCAGCCACATAGCCTCTCTTTCCTCCAGAAGTCATATCTGTGCGTCGAACGTGAATCCCGATAACAGTTCGGTTTTTATGCTTATTTGTGTATTTTTCAAAACACTGACCACTGAGATCGATGTATTTTTGTCTGAAGATGAACTCTTTTCTTAGTGAGGCTTTGATGCAGTGGAAATACTTCCATGATTGAAGATACCCCCAGACTTCAACATTTCCACCGGGCAGTGTAAGGAGCTTGCGGTCATAAGCGCCATATTGTTTCTCCGAAACACGCGTCGAAGGCTGATTGTGGATGTCCCCTGTGAAAGATATATTAAAGAGTATGTTGAGTTCTTTCGATTTTGGAATAAGAGGCTTTTTTCCTGTACTGACAGCAATTCCTAGCAATGAGGCATATTCAAACATATTGTTTCCCAGACGACCACGGACTGCCACCGTTACGGTGTTGTCACGTGACGTGGTTGTTCGCCATCTTGAAAACAGGTCCTGGACGACATCATCAGGAAGCATCGTGTTGTTGAAGCTTGGTCCAGTTGTGTTAAGATTTCCAGATGAAATGTTGAGGTCCTGGGTCCAATTATGTATTTCAGAATGATTGAAAATATACTTTTCTTGCAGTAGAATATCTTGATGTAGAATTAAAACCAAACACATAATAAACATGGACATCATTACAAACATGAAGAAAAGTTTCGGAACGTGTAAAGCAGCCATTATGTATTTTTTGTTATTTCAGTAGAACCAAAACGCCTTTCAAGTTATCATTCTTATTAATACAACATGGAAATATACGAGACAGACACCTCTGTCAAATATATAAGCCTATAATTGTGGACTTTTGTAAAATTCAGAACATTCCGTGATATACAAGAAACAGCTTCCTGGCCAATGAACATGTTTGAGGTTAGTGTGACAGGCCAAGACCTCCTGCTAAAGGTCAGGACCTCATGTGAAAGGCCAAGATCTCCTGTGATAGGGCAAGACCTCCTGTTAAAGGCCCAAACCCCCTATGAAATGCCACGATCTTCTGTCAAAGGCCAATACCTCCTGTGAAAGGCCAAGATCTCCTGTGAAAGGCTAAGACCTCCTGTGAAAGGCCAAAATCTCCCGTGAAAAGCCAAGACCTCCGATGCCTGTCGAACTGCAATTCTTTGTTCGAATCTTCTCCATTTATCAGCGTGGGTGTCAAATGATGAATATCGGCATGGTTGTGGACGGTTTTCGCTGGAAAATAAATGAGAAGAGTTCATGTATTTTATATGTATGGGACATGCAAAATGAGTAAGAATAAAAAAAACCACTGACAGCTAACACATCTGTCTGTCTCGTGATGCACATGCTATGAAATCAGCCCAAACGTCGAGGCTCATCTTCTCTAAACTAGAGTTTATCCCGCTTAGTGTTGTCACAGTTCTCGATTTGTCATACGCACAGTCTTCAATACACATGTACTGTTCCAGGTTTAATTTGTCAACTAGATACACATAAAGTACGTTCCTTGCATGCGATAATGTACAATAAATCAGTTGTTGTTTTATTACGTCATCGAACTCTTCATTACACATTAAACACTGACCAGGTGTTATTGGTAGCATTCCTAGTTTCCATACACAGTCCATACACAGGTCTGACTGGAATATTATACATGTATCGTTATACGTATAAGTAGTCAAATTCAACATTACGCTGAGAAAAGTCCAGCTAATCAGAAATGTACAATGAAAATCAGAAATGTTTTTGTTAATTCTAAGCACACTTTGTTACAAATATGGATTAAAGAATTATCATAAAAATGTACAATCCAAAATATATCCATCTGACACGTTTCTTTCCAAGTTTTATTCTTTCCTGTTGCGATGATGAATCTTTAACACTGAATAAGAAGACACTTTTCCCTATCCGCCCCTTACGGTATTATTTCACCAAAATAAGTGCATGTTAAGAAAATGTGTGATTCTAACATCTACTATCTTTTCGTATATACAAAATTGATCTTCCATGCTCTAGAATTTATGTTTTATGTTTGTCGTGTATATTTGTTTTAATATATTGTAATATGTAGTGTACCGTCATTGTATATTCTGCACCACGAGGAAATGCATCGATATAAGCCACAGGCTTGTTTGCCAATCCACTCCATTTTGTTAATATATTATGTGCACATGCTCAATTTAGGAGATAAACATCACGTGTTGGAAAATTTCCGGGTGTTATTGAGTATTTGCAGCACGGGAATTCATTTGGAACCGAATTCGTCAGCGGGAGGTTTCAAATGAAATATTCCCGTGCTTCAAATACTCAATAACACACGGAAAATGGCCAACACGTGATGTTTATCGACATTGTAAACACAAAAGTAAACCAAAAGGTCTACACACGTTTTTGTGTCTGCACTCATTGACATCGACAGCAGTGAAATGTCATCAGCCGGCCGTTTCGGCTGTCTCCCATGGAAGCATCTGGAACTGCTCATTTGTGACGTCATTCGGACTTTACGTCACAATATGATTTTAATGACGTCATCACAGCTGACGACGTAACAATACAATGGTGTGAGCGATGTTTGAATGTATTAATACGTAGCGAATTTCCGGGAATCGAATAACATTTGATCACGTTTTTCAACCAATCAGATTAAAGAACACAGTGACTTTCTGTTTACAGTGAACAAAACATGTCGTTTAAATCAATCCATCCTACAATGAATTCTTTTAATGAACCTGAGGCATGTATTTTCTGTCTAACAGTCTATTTACAACAGTCTTTTTCAGGGAAATCCGACTCCACGCATCTACAGGTGTCGCTGTTTTAGTGATAATATATGTCAACGCAGTGCTTTGAGCTTGTGATGCGATAGTTCAATGTTCAAACAGTAATTGTCAAGTCTAAATGTAACGCTCATTTTGAAAAATAGATTTTAAGATATGGTGAATTTACGCAGACGTATGGAACATGTCATCTAAATTTTCAACCAGACTATCGGGCTGGCTAGTTGTAAATGTAGACCGTACGCCCTGTTTTGTACACTGCAGTAAGTCAAGTGTTACCCTGACTTCAACTTTATGACTTTATGGCTTTATGACTGCGATTAACAGGGTGAAGGTGCTTGTCTGAACGCTGTTAAATTTTTTCTTTGTTCACCCATGCGATGTTTTGGTTTAGCGTGCTATGAGTGCCACATGCTTCATACGTGAGTAGGTAGGTAGGTAGGTAGGTAGGTAGGTAGGTTAGGTAGGTAGGTAGGTAGGTAGGTAGGTAGGTAGGTAGGTAGGTAGGTAGGTAGGTGGGTGGGTGGGTATGGGTGTGTATGTATGTGTCTATGTGTGTGTGTGCGCGTGCGTGCGTGCGTGTGTGTTTGATTGTGAGGTGAGGTGAAATTGGGTTTAACGTCGTGCTTGAGAATATTTCGCTCATATGACGACGTGCATGCGTGTGTATGTGTAGGTGCGGCTGCTTGTACTAGCCCAGACTGAAGCTGGTTTTATAGTGCTAGCCCACTGAGATACCATGCCGCAGTGAAGCATGAATACCCCACTCAGACACATTATACTGACACCGAGCTGACCAGTCCTTGTTGTACCCATTAATGCCGAGCGCCAGGGACCAACAAGTACCATATTTTAACGTCTTTTGGTTTGACGCGGTCGGGGATCGAACCCGCGACCTTCCGCTCTCCTGGCGGACGCACTAACAACTACACTACGGAGACGGTCTTGTTTGTACGTACGTGTGTACGTTTTCAGACATCGTTTGGAAATTATTTTACAAAACTATTTTCAAGGTGTACACTTTATTTGGCCTTGTATAACTATTGGGAAAAAGCAACATAGAATGAATTTGTCGGTAAAAGGACAAAGAATTGACTCAATGATGAGGTATATAAGTGAGTGGGTGAGTACGGTTTTACGTCGCTTTTAGCAATATTCCAGCAGTATCACGGCGCAGGATACCAGAAACGGGCTTGTTATATTGTACACATAACGGGAATCGAACCCGGGTCTTCAGCGTGACGACCGGACGCTTCACCACTAGGCTACTCCACCACCCCTATGAGGCACATACACTGCTGGTTTAGACAATGGACGCAGAGGGTCCTTATATTCGACTTTCCTAGACGCGTGTGTATCAATCGGTCTCAAGATATTTACGACTGTAACGGTAATTTATTACCCACCTGTGGCAATGAAACATTTCGCAATATCAAATAAGTTTATCGAACGGACACTTCACTGTGCTTTGCAGGGCAGGACGAGGTAGTGAGATTTTTAATATTCTTAAACAAAAACGGATAAATACACTGTTTTCGTCCACGTTTATATGGGTATTTTAAGAGAGCGCATATGATGAACTAGGACACTGTATATAGGTTGAAAGGTCCGCTGTTGTTATGTATTTTCATCTGTAAACGATAATGACAACAGTAAAAGTAACAATAATAATAATCATAATAGCAACACTAATAATTGTAACGATGACGATAATGATATTTACCCCTCAGTTGTCCAGACGACCAGGTGTGAGGTAAATAGTGCACCCTGCCTTGAACAGTGTCACCCGTGATATCGCTGTGTGTTCAGACGACCAGGTGTGAGGTAAATAGTGCACCCTGCCTTGAACAGTGTCCCCCGTGATATCGCTGTGTGTCCAGACGACCAGGTGTGAGGTAAATAGTGCACCCTGCCTTGAACAGTGTCCCCCGTGATATCGCTTTGTGTCGACATGGTGTGCGTTTGAATACCGAAGTAATAAAGGACTTCGTCTTTCTGAATTGAGGTGATACCGACCTGGAACTGCGAATCGGGACAATCGAACCCTCGGTCATATGATTGAAGCACGCTAATCGGACACAACTTCTCACTGCCTAAGGCACTAGTTTCTCACAGTATGGATGCAATTCGCAAAATGTGTTTCTTTGTTAGTTAATGCCGCACTCAACAATATTCCATAATTGTAATATATCGAGTCTGGACAAGACAATCCCGTGATCAACATCATGATTAATTGTTACACGATGACACGTGTCAACCAAGTCAGAGAGCCTGACCACCCGTTAGTCTCCCCTCTCTATGGGTCGCTGAAACCTCTCTATTTACACATTGGAATGGTATATTCTTAATTGTGAACACATGTTTCAGGGGAATCCACACTGAAACCAAAGGACCAAGACTGAAACCGACGGCTCCGATATTCTTGTAGGATAGTAAGCACCACTAGACCAATTATAACCCGGATCTTCACGGATAACAACTATTGTGAATGTGTGTTCGACTTACCTATGTGCAGTACATGCCAGGCCTACAGAATAACTCCCATTGCCAAGCGGCAGCAGTCAGTGATAAGCCAACTAAAGCTAGGCCTGAAACCCGTTATATTTATGACGGGGGTGGATTTACTGCTTAACGATCATACAACATACACAATCAATGTCAACAGTGAGATAAGGACATGCACAAGCTTACGCGGGGATATGGCCGCCAACTCAGCTGTTTCAATCAGATGTTGTTTTTGTGATTTGATCCCTTTAGCCGAATTTGAATTTAAAGCCGATTTTGATAATATTCGAAGCTTTACACTACGATTAGCCGTAATAGAACGAACCTGTAAAGGGGCAATGTCAGTTTGCCCGTACGTTAATGGCACCTTTGTCAAGAAACTGATTAAATGATTATGATGCAACAAAGGGGATTTGTGTGGGGATAGAAAAATGATTAGTAGGAGATTAAAACTCAAGTCAGTTCTACACTTTACCCATATGTCAGTATATAAAAATGCACATGGTACTGTTATAGATGATGTTTGATCAGGACAGTTCTTTAACAATTATTGGTGAACACTGTTCATCACCTACACTAAAAAGCTACAAATTGTGAAAACTGGCCAGTGACTAAACTACTTTTGCAAGCGGTGAACACTAATTATGGGTCACCATGCTCAAAACTGGCAATATCCAGCCAGCCATGAACTGACTAATTAGGGAATTAATTATAATCCGATATTCGTTAATTATGGTCGGATTAACTGCGGGCAAAACGGGAGTAGATCCTGTAACCTATGTCAGAATAACTGAGATTATGAGAAGAAAATCCTGTTGTGTACTAAATACGTTAGATATATACGGTATAATGCTGTTCTGTTCTGCATTAAATTCTCGAGGTAAATGTGGTATAATATTTGTTTGATGTATGTACGGTATAAACCTGTCCCGTTCTGCAATAATTACGTCAGGTACATACGGTATAATCCTGTTCTTTTTCTTGAGGTATATTCGGTAAACTTCTGTTCTGTAAAAAATGCTTGAAGCATATACGGTATAATCCTGTTTTTTTCTTCTGATAATTACTTGAGGTATATTCGGTCAAATTCTGTTCTGTAATAAATGCTTGAGGCATATACGGTACAATCGTGTACGTTTCTCCGATCAGTACTTGAGTTATGTACAGTATTTACTTGTTCTTTAATAACTATTTGAAGTACATAAGGCATAAACCTGTTTTGCGATAAATATGTTAAGTATATACTGTATAAAACTGTTTTGCAATCGGTACTTGAAGTATATACTTTATACCTTTTCTGTTCTGTTAAAAAAACCATGAAGCTTATACGTTGTTGTTGAGTTAGATGCTTTGGAGGTCGCCATCGCTGGTTGGCATGTCGGCAGACCTATTCCTCCTTGGGATGCGTGGGGTGTCCTTCCTTGGGACTCGTGGGTGTGGTGGCGGTGTCCCTCCTTGGGACTCTTGGGGCTGGACCGGGTTGTCTTCGTGGCGTTGGGTCTGGGCGTCTCTCTTTGGGCGCTTGGGTCGGAGTGTCCCGAGCTTATACGGTCCTGTTCTGCTATAAATACTTGAGGTTTATCATCTAATGGAGGGTGTTATCGGTGCAATAAAGCAATCTGATAAACTTGGTATCCAAATCTGATAACTATGCAAATTATGTCTATCCACGAACTACTTTCACAAAACTCCATGCACGCCATGCAAATCCTACAACGTTAACATTTCATTGATGACGTCGTCGCGAGTTTTCATTGTTTGTAAACAAACATGGCTGCCCCCATTCTCAAAATTTGTGATTCTGTAAGAATTGATGACAGAGGTTCTGGAGTCGTTACTGCAGTAGTTGACTTTGGAAAACATGAAACGGAGTACTCCGTTCAAATTGAAGGTACGGGCTATGAGGTACGACTGAAAGGCAATCGTCTAAGAAAGGTACCAACCAAGGATTTCGATCTATCGATCACAATACAGACGACGAATCGTTTCCGTCAGGTATCAGAAACTGATATTGATGAGGTGATTACCCACAATGAAAATAGAAACAAAGCTAAGAAAACAGTGCCCGATTTTGTTGTTCTTTTTAAGACAGAAAGATCTTATTTTAAGCATGAGTTATGTTTGCACTGTATTAGCGACTAGTCACAACCATATGCCGCCGTCATGAGCGACCTTCACCTTGGTGTACCGCTAAGTATTCCTACGCGAGTGCTCGATTCTCTTCAAATAAATTCACGTACGAGTTGCTTCTTTTTCAGAGTAATTTTAAGAATGACATTATATGATTAAGAGGTTATTAACCTCGTGTGTTTCCGTATCATTAATATATTATATTTGGAAGAAAATACGTTATATACCTTTTCTGTTCTGTAAAAAAACACCTTCAAGCTTTTACGGTCCTCTTCTGCAATAAATACTTGAGCTATATACGGTACAATCCCGTCCTGTTCTATAATAAATACTTGCGGTATATACGGTATCATCCTTGCCTGTTCTTCAAGAAATACCTGAACTATATACAGATGTACGACCAATTTACAATGAAGTTAAGCTGATTCGTGTTACATTCCTCCCCAACTATTAACTTGCTCTCAGAAGGTGTTGTAATAGTACGTTATCATTTCCCGGATGCCATATTTTTGTAAAGAAATAGGGTTTACCCGTTGCTAGATGTGATATGCTACAGTGTACACGAGATAACGAACATATATATTGACAAATGTGTTTGTAGTTTGATGCAACATTACATTTGGGCTTTGTTTATTACGTGTTAATACACTTCTATCTATATATTATACATTTTACCCAAGCGATTTGAGACAGGTGTCGGTCATAATTTAATTTTAATGTAGTAATATTAGACAGGTTCATTGGGTATTGTTACATTGTAGTTTATGGCAGTAGCTTATCACCTTTTTAAATATTTAAATTGGGGATCTTCTGTTTAAGCAATATGTTCATATCCCAAGCCTACACAGCCGTAGAGAAGGTAAGGTAATATTATCACATCAAAAGATATTGATGGCATTAAGTGTGTCTTCTCCACCAGGGCATACATATCTTTTATAGAACAAATAGCTATTGTCTTAACCGAAGTTAACAATCTTCACCGAGTGAGAGAGTATGGTTTTACACCGCTTCTAGCAATATTCCAGCAATATTACGGCGGGGGACACCAGAAATGGGCTTCACATTTTCAATTTAGTGTTTGAATGGCATTTAAAAGTTGGACGAACATAAATACATGACACGTTTAATGGATATATTAACCACTTGTTGTTGTTCTTTACACGACGTTTTAGAGCTAAGTCTTGCTCCTTCATTAGGTAAATGCTGATTCAGTACACACAGTTAATCCACGTAGATTAATTATAACGTCATGATAAAGATTAAAAAGGTGTCGTTATCTACAAAACGTGTCATGTATTTATCTTTTATTTCCATGAAAATTTGTGCCAAAGTTTCAAGTTATCTTTACCATAAAACAGAGGGTTCGCGTATTCGCATGTGGTGCGTGTCATGCAATATCAATGTGGGGAGTTCTCTGTATCTTCCAAGGAAAGATGATGTTACTTGAGAGGTAGTTAGAAGTTGGAGCTCCTAGAAAGGATGACAATATATAGATGAACAACTTCTTTAGGACAGTGAGAGCAACGTTTCGGTGTAGGTTCTAACACCGTTATCAAGCAAGTGAAGAAGAGAATTTGAATAGAGAGGCATATATACAAGCGTGAGGAGATGTTGTACAATAAAATGGGGATTAGGACTGCAAAGGTATAGCCTGCAGAATGAAAATGGTATAGTGAAGCCTGTAGTATAAAAAAGGGATAGTTAAGCCTGTAGTATAAACAAAGGGATGGTGAAGCCAGCAGTATAAACAAAGGGATAGTGAAGTCTGTCCTATAAACAAATGGATAGTGAAGCCTGCAGTATAAACCAAGGGATATTGAAACCTGCAGTATAAACACAGGCATAGTGAAGCCTGCACTATAAACAAAGGGATAGTGAAGTCTGTCCTATAAACAAAGGGATAGTGAAGCCTGCAGTATAAACAACGGGATAGTGAAGCCTGCAGTATAAACAAAGGGATAATGAAGCCTGTACTATAAATAAAGGAATAATAGAGAATGCAGTATAAACAAAGGGATAGTGAAGTCTGCACTATAAAAAAAGGAATAATAAAGCCTGCAGTATAGTGAAGCCTGCACTATAAATAAAGGAATAATAAATTAAAGCCTGCACTATAAACAAAGGGATAGTGAAGCCTGCACTATAAACAACGGGATAGTGAAGCCTGCACTATAAATAAAGCAATAATAAATTAAAGCCTGCACTATAAACAAAGGGATAGTAAAGCCTGCACTTTAAACAACGGGATAGTGAAGCCTGCAGTATAAACAACGGGATAGTGAAGCCTGCACTATAAACAGAGGCTATTAAAGCCTGCAGTATAAACAAAGTAATAATAAAGCCTGCAGTATAAACAAAGGAACAGTGAAGCCTGTACTATAAATAAAGGAATAATAAATTAAAGCCTGCACTATAAACAAAGGGATAGTGAAACTGCACTATAAACAACGGGATAGTGAAGCCTGCAGTATAAACAAAGGAATAATAAAGCCTGCAGTATAGTGAAGCCTGCACTATAAACAAAGGGATAGTGAAGCCTGCACTATAAACAACGGGATAGTGAAGCCTGCACTATAAATAAAGCAATAATAAATTAAAGCCTGCACTATAAACAAAGGGATAGTAAAGCCTGCACTTTAAACAACGGGATAGTGAAGCCTGCAGTATAAACAACGGGATAGTGAAGCCTGCAGTATAAACAAAGGCTATTGAAGCCTGTACTATAAACAAAGGGATAGTGAAACCTGCAGTATAAACAAAGGGATAGTGAAGCCTGCAGTATAAGCAACTGATAGCGAAGCCTGCACTGTAAACAAAGGGATAGTGAAGCCTGTACTATAAACAAAGGGATAGAGAAGCCTGTACTATAAACAAAGGGATAGTGAAGCCTGCAGTATAAACAAAGGGATAGTGAAGCCTGCACTATAATTAACTGATAGCGAAGCCTGCACTATAAACAAAGGGATAGTGAATCCGGGAGTATAAGTGATGAGTTGAAAGTATGTCATGAAAGAGCCCGCCTTCATACATGTTACGCGTTGTTTAAGCTAAACCCGCCTCGTGAACGCGGTGCCAGGAATCATGGCGGAATATACCAGACAAGGATCTTTGCACATGAAATGTTGGCAGTCGAATACAGCCCTTCAGTGTTACGACCCAACAATTCGATATCAATTGTGCTCTACCGAGTGTGATATTGACACTGGGATGAATTAAGTGCTCTTGTGTCAACAACGAAAATGTTTATGGTCCTAGAACAGTTCAGTTAGGAACATAAGTTATTATGGACGGCCACTTCCTTTAATGTCAAGTATTTTATTCAGTATGTAGGCCACGGGTCCATATACAATGCGTACATATTTTACATAAATTTGCAATTCTCCGTTGTATGTGTTAACGTATTTGTGAACTAATTAATGGTTCTCTTTCCGCATATATCCGTACGATAACTACACACATTTATCATTTGAACATAGAAATGAAACTGTTATTATGGGCAGTATATGAATAATCGAGTGTGCACCATACAAACCAGTGATCAATACCATGAACATTTTTCTACGTAAATAGGATACGATGACATATGTCGACCAAGTCAGGGAGCCTGACCACCCGATCCGTTAGTCGCCTCTTACGACGATCATGGGTTACTGAAGACCAATTCTAGCCCGGATCTTCGTGTCTTCCGCCGTCAGTCTGCTTCAGGGGGAGACGTACCATACACTACCCCACGGACAAAGGCGATAAAAGAATGTGGTTATTGAGAGACCATTTTATTTTTCATTTTGTCATATGTCATTCAGATTGAACTGCCGCAATCAAGCTTTTTACCTCCCAGGTAGAAGTCGGCAATGCAACCGCCACAGTAGTTAGGCCTTAAAAACAGAAAGACATTCAAACATTAAATGAAACCTCATTGTCAATATTATCGAGAATGATTGTGATTTTACGCCGTGTATATAACCAAGGTCACGTCGGGTATTGGGTTTGTAAGATGAACTCATTAAAGGCCAGTAAGATGGTGTCTGATATTCGATGTCAATGTCAGTGACGTATTGGGGAGCTAAAAGCAGATATAGAAGGGAAGCTATCGAATTGGAAGACTTGAAAACAGGAAGAGATTTGATCTAAAGAAATTTTATTCATTATGCGTAAGGAAAAGGATTGGCTTATCTTAATGCCGCTCCAATACAACAACATTGATTATGTACATATGTATGACATTTCAACAGTAAATAATTATTTGACATAAATAGATTCATTTACAGTAGGTTTACAGTTATGTATTACATTGTGTTTCAGTACGTTACTTCTTAAAACTTCAAGATCTCAAAAAGGAAGAAATTTAAACATTAAATTAAACCTCATTGTCAATAGTATTGAGAATGTACACGATTTTATGCCGTATTATATGTATTCAAGTGTCACGTTGGGAGTTGAGCAGGAAAGATGAAAGCGTATACAGTTACACTACGTATTAAATTAGATACTGAACGGTTAAACCCAAGTTTTCTAACGTATGGACGTACACGGATACACAGTGCACATTTACACCACCCTCGCTCAACCTCCCTCCTTGTACAGGTACACACTGTACACTTACACCAAACTCGCACAACCTGCCTCCCTGTACATGTACACACAGTACCCTTACACCAAACTAGCTCAACCTGCCTCCTTGTAGAGGTACACACTGCACACTTACACCAAACTCGCACAACCTGCCTCCTTGTACAGGTACACACAGTACACTTACACCAAACTCGCACAACCTGCCTCCCTGTACATGTACACACAGTACCCTTACACCAAACTAGCTCAACCTGCCTCCTTGTACAGGTACACACTGCACACGTACACCAAACTAGCTCAACCTGCCTCCTTGTACAGGTACACACTGCACACTTACACCAAACTAGCTCAACCTGCCCTCTTGTACAAGTACACACTGCACACTTACACCAAACTAGCTTAACCTGCCTCCTTGTACAGGTACACACAGTATACTTACACCAAACTCGCACAACCTGCCTCCTGTACATGTACACACAGTACCCTTACACCAAACTAGCTCAACCTGCCTCCTTGTACAGGTACACGCAGTACACTTACACCAAACTAGCTCAACCTGCCTCCTTGTACAGGTACACACTGCACACTTACACCAAACTAGCTCAACCTGCGTCCTTGTACAGGTAGCCACACTGCACACTTACACCAAACTAGCTCAACCTGCCTCCTTGTACAGGTACACACAGTTCACTTACACCAAACTAGCTCAACCGGCCTACCTGTACAGGTACACACTGCACACTTACACCAAACTAGCTCAACCTGCCTACCTGTACAGGTACACACTGCACACTTACACCAAGCTAGCTCAACCTGCCTACCTGTACAGGTACACACTGCACACTTACACCAAACTAGCTCAACCTGCCTCTTTGGACAGATAACTTCGGCCTTACCTGCAGGTTGCTGTTGGGTTCGATGGACATTTGGCGAACATGCAAGGGTCAACGAAACAGTTGACCACAAAGACGCCCGGTGGACAAATACCTACAAAATGGAACGTTGCATGCGCTGTTGTATGTGGAATAAGTGGATAGTGTAATGCAGACATGGATCCTCTAAGGTTGCAAATCATCCTGACATTTCCATCTTGGACATTGCAGGCATTCACCGTCCACCCCACTGTCCATTACTGAATCAATAACAGCAACAATCTCACACACTGTTTCACATTGTATTATACTGACTCAAAGCCACACAACATATATATATCACGTTAGTGAATGCTGTCATAGTACTGACTTAATACTTATATATGTATATTTAGCTAATTGATACCGACCATTCGACTGACTTCGAATCAGGGCTGAAAGAAAGAATGGATACACTTGTATAAAAGACAGAATTCCAGTATGGCGTTATGTCATGCGCTTGAGTTACAGCCAGTTCTAAACCCCAATATTTCAAGGAAACGTTAACAGCTCTGGTTGCTGCTTTGCTGCTGGCATTATTGACAGACAGGTGGACTGTGGGTTCAACCAGGTCACTATGCCACATGGCATATAATAAGGCTAGTACTGTAACCAGTGGCATGAAAGGTACAGAATGCAGAAACAGTCGTGCCTTCACTAAGAGAGTAAAGTTATAATCCTTGATCAGTGAAAGCATCTTGTGCACGTTAAACGAAGCGATCGTAAAGCTAAGGTGATCGTAACTCCACCTCTTTAACATAGACCCACGACTGTCGCAGAGATTGAGTGAGTGAGTTGTGTTTTAAGCCGCTTTTAGCAATATTCCAGAAATATCACGACGGGGACACCAGAAATGAGCTTCACACATTGTACCCACGCTTTAACTACCTGGCTACCCAACGCCCCCTGTCGCAGAGTTGATATCGCTTAGTGGAACGGGGCCTATAATAACCCGATCCACGTATATAATTTGAACTAATGTTCATTTTGTCTTGTCAATATCAGACTTTGGTCATAAGCTAAATAAATAATACCAAAGAACAGAGCTTTGATGTAAAGACAACTTGAACGTTTGGTTATGTATCAACATCTAGCTGTGCCGTGAAACCAGATATTGACAATATTGATGTACAAAACAATGTGGTACCTGAAAAAGCCACAGTACAGAGAGCAGCGCACACAAGTAAAACCTTCATGTTGTAAACAACGACTGGGACTGGTCGCTGAAGGCGTTCAAATGAACACGTTATCATTTGACCTCCACGTCAGTTGGCCGAGTTGTACACCATGATAAGGACTTAGATAGAATGGGACAGGTGTGGGACATCTACATGTTTATCTATATGATGAAATGTCAGATATTTTTGCTGGAACCTTGGAAATGTAGTGTGTAGTTCTTCCATCGTGACAGAAAGTGGTTAATATTCTTTCTAAATGAATCTGTTTATTTATGGCGTCCGGCCGCGGGAATCGCAAAAAGAAGTTTTAAGAACCCTAGATTTGGTTCATTTGACTATATTTAATTTCATGGAGAAGTGTGTACAATGGGACAAAGTAAGCCACCCGCCCTACATGTCATGTACAAAGACAATCACCCCCCCCCCACACCACCTTCCCTTCCGATAATTTTTAGTATATCTTTTTAATATATCTATGTACAAAATTGCCCCCAAGTAAAATTGATGACCCCTGACTCCCCCAGAACAATACGGATGACACCCCCACTCCCTTCCCCTTTAAAATCATCATCAGCCCCCTAGCCATAAATTATTAACGGTCCCTAGTGACCTCTGTAATAGCAGTCAGTATGGCTCTATGCGTATGACAAATTCCCACAGGTTTACCACGGGTAGCCTGAAAACCTCTTCCTTGCGGGTCATCATACCCTAACTTTAGTTACCATTTTTCCACCGGAGCTTATTTAGTTACTTAAATAACCTTTATCTAGTTATTGAGAAGAAAAACCGAAATATGAGAGGCATGTCTAATCAGCATGTGTTATCACAAAGACATCTGCCAGTTTACCACTGTTCACTTTCAAACCAGTCATTATTAAAGTCATGAAGATTCTACTGGTGTGTGCTGTGCTCTGTTCTGTGGCTCTGTCCGGTAACATATTTATTTATTTTCTGCAGTAAAACTGGATGCACGTCTGTCATAGTAATATTCCAACATGTCCGCAGTGTTAGACACTAGTGTTGGGAATTGGTTAAAATCTCTTAATTGATGATTGGTTCAATACAACCGATCAATCATCAATGACAATTGGTTAGCGTCATGTATCAATTTTTCCGGGTTATATTTGTTCATGCACCAACAATAAAGAAGATAAAAACAGGTAGTTCTTTCGGATTTCTTTTGCAAATTGCACAAAATGCTTTTGCAATTTTCACATCCTTAAATGAAGACTGGTGTGTTAGGAATCTATACTCATGTCAATAATGGTTGTCAACCCCTTACATTTTTTTATTGGAGAGTGTGTGGGACGGGTGTGTGGGGTGTGTGTGGGGTTGGGGTGGGGAGGGAGGTGACAACCATTATTGGCATGAGTATAAATTTACCGGAGTCTATCAGATGTTTTCAATCATGACTTTGAATGAGCTTGTAGTGCTTATGAACTGTAACAGACAAAACCAACCTTGTGAAAAATATTGTTAATGCAAACAAGTGTTCCATTACTTCCCAAATTGTTTGTGTTCGATTATGAGAAGACCCGCGAAGGTCCGGGTTAGAATTAATCTTCAGCAACCCATGCTTGTCGTAAGAGGCGACTAACGGGATCGATGGTCATGCTCGAGTTTAGTTTTACGCCGCACTCAGCAATATTCCAGCTATAAGGCGGCAGTATGTAAATAATCGTGTCTGGAACAGACAATCCAGTGACCAACAACATGAGCATCCATCTACGCAATTGGGAACCGATGACATGTGTCAACCAAGCCAGCGAGCCTGACCACCCGATCCCGTTAGTCGCCTCTTACGACAAGTATGGGTTACTGAAGGCTCATTCTAACCCGGACCTTCACGGGTCTATGCAAATGAGATACAATGGCTTGCATTAACCAAGTCAGCGAGACTGACCACCGGCTACTCTGTTTTGATTTCTACGGCTAACACTGGTTGCTGATGGTTACTGTGATAGTACACTGAATTTCAAAAGATATGAGAATGTTCAAATTGACATGAAACATAAATCAAGGCGGTAGGGACTGATAATGGAGACTGGAATGCCACGTTCCATGAGTCTTCAATGACGTTAGTAAACAGCGCAATACGACGTCTTATTTACAATCGTGTGTTCAATGTAAGGACTCTTACAATGTAATGTAATGGCAGTGTTCACTTAGCATGTTTTCATGAGCACAGAATCTCTTTGTTCACCATTGTCTCAATTTCACGTGATACAAATTTATTTTGGAACTGAGTATATATATATCGAAATCCCATGATTTCAAGGTGGAATAAGATTTATGAATACAACCTTTTTTCTTTACCTCTAATTATGACGATATTTCGTTCCGCAACGATCCCTGGTTTTACATGCACCCTATTTAGGTTTTGAAAGTAGATATAGATTAAGGACTAACGTCTATATGTAACTGTAATAGAGACAGTACAGGGATCAGCATGGAGTGAGTGAGTGAATTTAGTTTTACATGCACCCTATTTAGGTTTTGAAGATAGATTTAGGTTAAGGACGCCTATATGTAACTTTGATAGCGACAGTACAAGGATCAGCATGGACCAACTTCGAGTGAGTGACCGAGTGAGTGAGTCTAGTTTTACGCCGCTTTTAGCCATATTCCAGCAATATCACAGCAGGGGACACCCGAATAGGCTTCACTGAACAATATGGAATTTATTGCCATTTGTTTCAAATAGTTTTTGGTGTAAAGATTGACATAGTTCACAGATAATATCGTCTCAGATAACATCGTCTATAGCTATATGTATAATAGCGATGGTATAAGGATGTATATTTAAGGGGCTGTGGGGTAGCCTAGTGGTTAAAACGTTGACCTATCACGCCGAAGCCCACGGTTTACCTCATGGGTACAATGTGTGAAGCTCATTTTTGGTGTCCCCCACCGGGATATAGCTGGAATATTGCTAGAAGCGGCGTAACATCGTACTCACTCACTCAGATAGAAACGCCCCTGTTACACAATGAAATATAGAGTATAACCTTACACATGGCATGGTGTTGCCATCTGCAAACGTCTAAGATATGCTCACAAACAATAACGTGAGTATATTTGTAAACCCCTCTGTAATTATGTGATGATTTCAGGTGCACTGGCATTTATAGATCTTCAATAACTTCGTTTTAATTACAGCAAGCGTGAACTTTCCGCAATGGCCAACAACGGGTGGTAAGTAGGATATTTTCAGTATGAATATTAATACATATTTAGATTAATCTAATGTAAATAATCAGTATGAAATATATTTTAAGCTTTTGAAAAAAAGAGACTTTAATTGAGATGTTACAGCTCAGCACTCCCTCAGCATTGTCACGGTGAGAGACAGACAGAATATGCTTCAACCTCTTAACTGATGTTAGAAGCCGAACCCCTTCCTTCTAAGTCATCAACCAACAAGTGCAGAACACCTTCCGCAATATATTATTGTTTTAGTTTTTTCCCAAGTAAATTAGTTCTCAGTTAATGTCTCGGCAGTCAAAGGAAAGATCAAACTCAAACAGATTTTAATATTGTCTAACGTGAATTTTTTGTGTGAGTGTGTCAAATTCCTGTTTCGCCCAATCAAAAACACCGCATGAATATGGTAGGACGTTCTAACCTGTCTCCATAAGTATTACAGATTTGACCACCAAGCAGATAGTCAATCAATTCTGCACCAGGTCAATTGCCGGTCATACTCTTTGTGCTTTGCTACGTGTCAGATGAATGATGTTGGTTTTGTGGAGCTTGAAAGACTCAACAAGGATTGTGTGAGAGTACATGTTGTTTAACGCCGAATCAGCAAGTGAGCAGCTATTCGCGGCGAGCCGACAAGGAGAATCGCCTTTCCCGAGGTGGATTCTACTCTGGCAATAATTTCAAGGTACTATGTGAAGGAGTTGAGGTGAGATTTTGGAGATTTCTTCTGAATGGGGTCCTGGTTGGCAACGACAACCTTCCTCGTTACGACTGAGTGACAAACAGAAAAGAAAAGGACTCAAGGAATCGCCCTGAAACAGTCCTCGCTTGATAGAGAGACGAAAGTGCATTTTGGTGCAATCCTCGGTAGGAAATGATTCTAAAGTCTCCACCTGTCTCTGTGAATGCCTATTCTACATGTGGATATCATTACCCCGCCTACCTTTTTATTATAACTTTTTATATGATAACTTGGAATTCATCTGCAGGGTATATATAATAGTTCTCACTCCCCTTTCAACAGGTTGTCCTCGCGTTCGTTCGCCTTATTCCGGCATCTGCCCTATCATGTGTGGACGGGATGACCGACCAGGCTGCCCAGAAGGTAAGTCTGCTGTTGTCGTGAGTTTGGATGTGTGGGGAGCCCAGAAGGTAAGTCTGCTGTTGTCGTATGCTTGGATATGCGGGGTGCCCTCAAGGTAGGTCTGCTGTTGTCGTATGCTTAGATGTGTGTGTATGGACGTGATGTCAATCATGAGAAACCCGTCTTTCCGCTGTAAGGTGGAACACTGTCGACCACCTGCATGTTGCCGAGTAGCTGATCGAAAAGTCCAATACTGATTGTATACCCTATTATCACTCAAACAAAGTGGTTTGCAATGGCATGTTTCTTTGACCTAGTTTGAGTCATGCTGTCTGGGTTACCACGGGGCAAAAGTGCATTTAGGTGCAATTTTCAATAGCAGATGTTGCACACGGATAAGAATGTGCAATGATCCTGTCATACGCTGGATTTTCAAAACCGTGCCCAGTATTGCAGGCCTCTTTCAGTTCATCATAAAACTGAGGCCCAAAAGAGGTTACCAGATAATTACGTATTAGTTCATTTTAATCCTCATGGACCGCCTCCGTGGTGTAGTGGTTAGAACGTCCGCCCGGAGAGCGGAAGGTTGCGGGTTCGATCCCCGTCCGCGTCATACCAAAAGACGTTAAAATATGGTACTTGTTGGCCCCTGCCTGGCGCTCGGCATTAATTGGTACAAGGACTGGTTGGCTCGGAGGCAGTATACTGTGTCTGAGTGGGGTATTCATGCTTCACTGCGGCATGGTATCTCAGTGGGCTAGCACTATAAAACCAGCTGAAGTCTGGGCTAGTACAAACAGCCGCACTGCACATACACACGCATGCACGTCGTCATATGAGCGAAATATTCTCAAGCACGACGTAAAACCCCATTTCACCTCACCTCACCTTTAATCCTCATGGTCGATTTGTTATAATATATCAAGACATGATCCATAGCATGTCTGTCACTTTGTGGCTAGTATCTCTATATCTCTGTTTATAAGAGTGATGTAACTAATGAACTATATTCCCGTTGTGGTATAACCGATGACGTCCCATGTGCTGTGTGTATCCCAACAGGAATGCTGTGCTGCGGTACCAACTGCGGAGGAACCATGTGTGTCGTTCCGCAAAACACACGTGAGTATCGTCGTCATCTTCGAGACATATTCATTGGAATATCGTGATTCACTTCAATGTGTAGACACTTATTCTATATCCATATACCCGTGAAGATCCGGGTTAGAATTGATCTTCAGCAACCCATGCTTGTCGTAAGAGGGGACTAACGGGATCGGGTGGTCAGGGTCGCAGGAATGGTTGATGCATGCCGTCGTGCGCTCAGTGCGATGTTGATCACTGGATTGTCTGGCCCAGTCTCCATTACTTAAAAACATTTGCCTATAGTTGGAACATTACTGATTGTGGCGTTAAACAAGGAACCAACAAACTAAAATAGTCAGAGCGTCAGTTCATGAGTGTACATGTCTTCTGGCGCTGTATGTATTACTGATTTAAAAAAAAGAAAGATTCGTTTCTGTTTGTAGTCGTATTGCAGTACACACAACGATTTAGTAAATTAGTATAAATATGTTCTGACACTCTTGGTCCAGTTAGTTTGAATACCCTGATCCACGTCTATACACATGGGAAACGTATCACACCAACGATGATTTTTAAACCCCATACAGCAATTCACATTCACATTCATATCATGTGTTTGTTGGTATGAATTTGGGCCTTGGTGCGTACTGCATATTGCTTTTAGATATGCACGTGCTACCTTCAAGGGCTAGCATCACGTACAACAAGTGTTACCGTCAGTCATCCACAATTTCAGTAAACTGTTTTTTACACTTTGAAAATCCATTGATTTCGTTGTTGATAAGAACAAATGGGGCCTTGACTACTCGAAGCAGTTGATGGCAAGTTATTGGCATGTCATGAAGGGCTTTTGACAGGTGTTGTTTGTCATCCATCGGCTATCAGCTGATTGGCCAGACATCAGTAAACTAATGACGTTAAGGCCCGTCAGCGTTGAGGTCGACCACGTGCCTCCTTGGGGGCATACAGCCCCTTCCCTCCCCCAACCCCTCAGCATCACAGAACTGCAACTACATTGTCACGTCTCGTGATGACAACATGTCTACATCGTGGCCGCTTTATCGTCGTTTGTCCAACAGAACGACCGACATCTAAAACTGGTCGGATATTGAGGCAACCAGACGTTCTTTCTTATGATTAAAGCAAACGGAATCCCTTGTAGCTAATACTGTTGGTGTAAACGTGATCATATAACGATCAGTAAAAATTCTGAACAGAAAACAGTACATCACTGACATAGTAGACAACGTTGTCATGGACGACAATGCTAGGACACATCGTGCACGTACCGTTGGTGTTGTCTTATGTCAAGAGTCGGTAGCAACTCTACCCGCTAGCTTTCCTGGGCCCAACTGGAGTCCAGCTCTCAATGGGATAGAGATGGTACAGGACATTATGAGCCGCAGAATACTCCAGAAAGATCCCTTGGACAAGTGCTTGATGTACTGGGACATGCTTTGGGACAACGTTGCTTTGGATAATGGTAAAATAGTAATACCATGAAACATATCAGATGTTGCGATACTTTTTCCATGTGTATATACATGTATTGTGATATCATAATCAGAATCAGAGACGAATGATTTAAGACAGGCGGACTGCCTAGGCTTAATTTATGAAATCCTTCAAATTATTTTTGTCTGTTTAATCTATCTACTTTCCTTTATATTCCAGCTTGATGGACTTCGGGCACTAAAACTCTTTTACTAACAGGCATCCTAATAAAAGCTGGAATATATCTTGGTTTCCGGTGTCTTTTGTTATAAATTGTATGGCGCTGTCCTCATGGAGAGTTTCCTATTAAGCTTTGCTTTAGGCGTATAGGCTGTAGAGAGTATTCTTTATCACAGATGATGACAAAGATATTATGGTTTACACAACAAAAGCTGAACCTTGACCCGTAAGTCATTTTGACCTTGACCTTTTCAATGCAATATCCAATCAGAATGGTTTGATTACATATGCAGTAACATTTGTTCTGTGAAGTGCAGCACAAGCTATAGTACGGTTTCTCTTTATCATAACCTTGACCTTCTCACCCTATGGACGAGAGTTCGATTCCAATGGGGTGGCAATAAATCATTTGCCATATTTACCACAACCACGGAATTTCTTTTATCAAAATTTACATCGACCAATGAATGAACTTGACATCTCAGGCAGGACTGATAAAGATTTATGCAAATATATGCATGAAACGACTTAATTACAACGTTTCTCCGTTTGAAGTTTTCTTCAAAGATTAAGTCGATCTTTGAATATATATGACATTTGAGGTAGGAGTGGCATCACATGACATCATCACAATCGGTCTCAAGAACCATGCAAGTATATGACGACATTATTACAATCTGTCTCTGTTGGTACCACATCGGTGAGGCACTTGAGGGTAGTCATCGAGCGGTGATTTCAACTGCAGCTCTGTATCCAAACGAGGCTTCGTTTTTCACGTTACTTGAAATCTTAACTGATTGAGGGATTTCACACGTTTCCAATTTCCTCAGGGTGAAGTTCTATGGCTTCCTTTAATTACTCCCTCCCAAAGCTAGTGGCCATGTCGTGCTTATTCAATACTTTGTAAGACTGAAAACTTAATGTTTATATAAGTTAGGCAGGAAAGTTTGACATTGACAATAATCACTAGTCACAAAAGACGATTGGGGGAGATCTTCCGCCAGTGTCAGGAGACTAGGGGGAGGACGCCAGCAACCAATATGTAGACATCACACCTTTCCCCTGTGAATAAAAGTAAAATCCTTAAACCGCTGTTGCAGAAGAGGACAAGAGTCCATATCAACAGGCTTTGCATGCATTACTGTAATATTAATTGTGTGTGGGTATGGTGTTACGAGATCCTTAAGCTTCACACATTGTACCCATGTGGGGAGTCGAACCCGGGTCTTCAGCCGAACGAGCGGGCGCTTTAACCACGAGGCTACCGCACGCTCCTAAATGAACAGGAAATTTCTCCTTTCGGTGTGAGTTTCAATTCGTAATATTTATCAGAACACCCGTGCAAGCCACAGGAGGACGCCGCCGGTGATTAACATGTTCAACCCTTATTGGGTAAGTCCATGTATATGACATATTTTTGTTGTCGCAAGTCGTTCTACCGACATTGTGAGACTGATGATGTTACCTGTGAAGTACATGGATATTTCAAGAACTATTACTGCTTCAAAACACTTTTGACATGCCGTCCTATGGGTAATTTTTCAAATTGCAGACGTTCTGCTCACAAGGCCAGTGTTTGAGTTAGTGAGTGAGTTTAGATGTACGCCGCACTCAGCAATATTCCAGCTATATGGCGGCGGGCTATAAATTATCGAATCTGGACCAGACAATCCAGTGATCAGCAGAATGAGCTTCGGGCCAGTGTTTGTTTGTTTGTTTAACGATGATATGTGTCAACCAAGTCAGCGAGCTTGACCGTCCGATCCCGTTAGTCGTCTCTTACGACAGGCATGGGGTACTGAAGACAATTTATAACCCAGATCATTCACGCCATTAATGCAGTTCTGATACATGTGACCTCCCTGACGAATCCAAAGCCGTATTTTCCTGTATTCATGGTACATTTGATATACTGACCTTCACCTCTATGTCGCCCCTCTTTTGAATGTTAAATGTGAGGAAGTTGTCCAGAATCAGTTTTGTGGGGTCGCTGATATGGATCTTCAGAGCTGCAATGAAACTGCTTCACATCAAGTGATGAAAACACATACCCTCACAGCGTCTTACGATTTTACGTGTGCATCATAAAATCCCGAGCAAATGACATGAACCCTCAGATGTAAATCGTACAAGACGATAATTTGAAATTCCAAAAGTTCCGAAATTGTTTCTAAAGAATACTATGAGACCCCCAAAGTGGTGACATTGTGTAGAGTGTCGGAAAACAACATATGGAATATCTGAACATGTTCGTGAAAAATATAATTTCAAGGTTTATATTATTTTGAAAGTTTGTGGGAGAAGAGTTTTGCTACGTGTTTTTTGAGTCCATTTCGCTGGTGAGTAGCCATGCTGTCTGTCTACAAGCGTCCTTACCAACGTCTTCAAGGTACTCTTATCACCTGATGCATTTCGCAATGTAAGATTTGTATGATTACAAAAACGATTTTCATTATCGACGACACTGTCTGAAACAAAGGCAAGGCGGAACCCTTCTGGTGAGTTGGAACGACATATAAAGGATATAATCCATAAAAACGACCAGTGACGCTATGACGAAACCACAACATTAGAAAGTATTTTTTAATGATGGGAGCAGAACGTTCATAGTCTCGTAACGCCCTTGACTAAGGGGGAATGTCCTCACCCTCTCCATGAGATTCCATCCTAGACGCCGTGTTTACGGTGTCTCCAAATAGGCAGTATCTCGGCATCTTCTGTCCAACCACTCCCGCACACACAGACCCTGTGTAAAAATAAATATCACACGGATCCGCATGAGAGAAATATTCCACCATGTTTAGAAAATAAACATATAAAATATGGCTTCTCAGGAGACGTAAACAACAAACATAGTCTTTGGAGAAAACATCAAACATCACACATCGCCTGCAGAATATTACTTAGCATCACGGACAGACTTGGTAATTTGTTTCGTTTAACGGGCAATAATTGGGCTCAAAACTGAAATTTGATAAACATCTTTTGCGTACGTGACAAAGTATATATTACCCACTGCCCTACCCTTAAACACACTGTCGCTATGTCAGAGGTCAGTCTATTAGTATTTTGTCGCACAGTTTCACACAAAACTTTGTTGTGGGTAATTCCTTGTTGACTTCGGTAGTGAAAAAATTGTAAAACATATATAAATTGACATTATAGTAGAGCATATCAGAACAAACGTCACTCTACGTTTCCAGTCTGGAGATAAATTCATGTGATTTTGAAACATAGAATACATCTAAAGTACATCAACGGACATATTTTACAGCCGGTTCTTCCTACCTGAATGCAAGCCAATCCTCAGATTGAGTTTCTCTCCCGGTAGGTGGCGCATCCTGAACGTGTCTATCGCCCTCAGAAGAGCCAGCGACATCAGGGCGATCTGTTCGGCGTGTTTGTTTCCGTTCCTCTGTGGTAGGCCAGAAACAACCATGTACGCGTCGCCGATAGTTTCCACCTGGGAGAGGGTATGAAGACATTACGTTATCAATCTCATTAGCGTTTCACACACGATCAGTTATTCCTGCTTGCTTTACTCAGTACCATTAGAAATTGGTGTAAGCAATATTGTTCTCAAATGATATCGTTTGATTCAGACCAATGGCCATCATTGGGACGAACTTGGGGATGGAACCATCGAACTATCGTTGTCGGATTCTTGTACGGCTAAGCGAGGCAACTTCATCCCTATGTTGACCACTGGGCTACATATTTCCCTTTCTTTTTTCTGCCATTGTCAGTGACCCGACAAGCTGGTGTTTTCATTCCGTTCTAGCAAAGATTTCTACCTTTCACAATCTGGGAAATCCTAATATGTCCGTCAGTTGTACATATTTACTCATAACTTCAGGTGCGGTGGGGTAGCCTAGTGGTTAAAGCATTGGCTCGTCACGCCGAAGACCCGGGTTCGATTCCCCACACGGGTACAATATGTGAAGCCCATTTCTGGTTTTCCCCGCCGGAATATTGCTAAAAGCGGCGTAAAACTAAACTCTCTCACTCATAAATTCAACATTGTAGGCTAAAAAGCAACGGGTTATTGATTCACATTAAGTATTCGCCGTCGTGAGGCAGAACATACCCATTTCGCAGCCACCCAATGTCAACACTGGATTTCAGTGATCCATACACATAATCTGCTTCAGGAATTAATCCAGACTGGCTATTCTCCAGTGTAGATGATATATAGCAGTATATTATTTAATCTCCATGGACCCGTGAAGATCCGGTTAGAATTGAACTTCAGTAACCCATGCTTGTCGTACGAGGCGATTAACGGGATCGAGCATTTAAGCTCGTTGACTTAGGTGACACATGCCATCGTATCCCAATTGCGTAGATCGATGCTCATACTGTTGATCACTGGATTGGTTGGTCGAGACTCGATTATTTACAGACAGCCGCCATATAGCTGGAATATTGCGGAGTGCGGCGTAAAACTAATCACATTCACTATATCTCCATGGTTGCACTTGATACACAGCATAAATAGTACGTGTATGATACTGTTTGGTTATTGTTTATATAATCTTAATGAAGGTACCAAACGGGTACCTTGTAGACGTCGTAGGCGTCGATGACGGCGTCAAAGCAGGAGTAGAGGTCGTTGAGGAGGTCCACCACCTGAGGACAAAAATGTAACCGTAAAAAAATAAATTATTGTGATTGTTTAATTTCATTTTGCGTATTTTTTTTTCTTGCGTCTGTGTGGTCGCGTAGGCGAGTATTTTGTAGTACATGTAATTACAAGAAGACCGTTCTACTCTTCTGAACATCACGTGATGGCGTTATCCAGTCTCTGGACGAGCATCATTGCGGGTTATGGAGTATTTTCTACATTTTTTTCTACCTTTGAAGAGTTCAGATGTGGATAAATATACACCGGATACTTTCTAAAGATTTTAAAATTTAGAATTAAATTTCTGTGTTCATTATCAATGGCATCCTGTCAGACGTGGAGGTGAGGTGAGGTGAAATTGGGTTTTACGTCGTGCTGGAGAATATTTCGCTCATATGACGACATGCATGCGTGTGTATGTGTATGCGCGGCTGCTTGTACTAGCCCAGACTGAAGCTGGTTTTATAGTGCTAGCCCACTGAGATACCATGCCGCAGTGAAGCATGAATACCCCACTCAGACACATTATACTGACTTCGAGCCGACCAGTCCTTATTGTACCCATTAATGCCGAGCGCCAGGCAGGGACCAACAAGTACCATGTTTTAACGTCTTTTGGTATGACGCGGTCGGGGATCGAACCCGCGACCTTCCGCTCTCCGGGCGGACGCTCTAACCACTACACCACGGAGGCGGTCGTCAGACGTGGATGTAGTAGTGGAGAGGAATATGGAGTCCCTGTGATGTCGTTAATCAAGAACTAACCTGCATGGGGCTTGACCTGGCGGAGATGTTGGTGAAACCGCAGATGTCACTGAAGTAGATGGTGACACATTCGAACTCCTCGGGCTCAACTCTCAGGCCTCGCTTTAACCTCTCAGCTACAGATCTGTAGCAGATTCAAATGTAGACATATTTTAAAAGCATGTAATGCTATAAACGGACTTAATTTGAATAGCTAAAGAAACGGGTCTTTTTTGAGGTTTTAACACTGTGTGTCCAAACGCAGCAGAATGTTACAAATGACTCCAAGATCATTCTTCAGAACACAACCAAAACAATTTACTGAACACTCCACATCATACAATACCAACACAGCTCTAACCTATCTGAAAATGTCAAAAGAGATACAAAAGAGGCAGTGTACATTTCATTCAACCCCAAACATCTGGAGAATGACACATTAACAAGGTTGACGCTTAAACATGGGGAAACCTTTAGGACAGCTCACGGAACAACGCGTGTCATTACAGATCACACCACAAGGCGTTAGGGCTGCAGCCGACTACTAGTGATCAGACCCCTGGTCTCTTACAGGCAAAATGGGAACATACTTCGAAGCGCTGTATAGGTCTTTGTCTTGCTTGATTTTCTCTACCTGGGTGGATTTTACGTGTTTTTGTCTACCTGGGGAGGATCTGATACAGCAACTCCTCCGACTTCTTCTTCTCTTCCCGCAACTCATGCGTCTTCTCCTCCACCAGCTTCTCCAGGTTGTTGGCGTACAGCTCCATGCGTCTCAGGAGGGAGTCCAGCAAGTTCCCGGACTCACCAAAACGCCTACAAAGACAACGTAGATGACGTACTATTTTGGTTGCTTTGTTACTCTTTTAGCCATGTTTGTGGTCAAACTCTACAGAATTAAAACAAATATCTTCATCTCTCCAGGTAGATGGTGACAAGAAAAAAAAGGTCATGTTGCGTTACTAGTTATCGTCAGTATCAACAGTTACAAAATTAAAAAAACTCCATTGTCCTATTATTTATTTTCGACTATAGTCTGTTTGCAGTGAAAACGTACAAGTGAATTTCACTTTAAACAAAAATGTAAATCGTTTAAAGTGAAATTAAGATTGCGAATCCTCATAATTCTATCTTGCCAGTTGGAAATTTAAATCATAGATTTTTATTCAACTTGGGAAAAATGTTGTTTAACAAACGATCATAGTTTCAAATCGCTTATATTGGTTTGTATTACAAGGGGGTAAGCTCAGTAGTTGGAACAGCGAAACAAATGCACGTGCGGTACGTGATGAGCGTAGACCAACTTAGACAAACACTACTTGTTCTCGGTGTTTCATCTAATGTGCATACCCCCTTGTAATACAAACCAATAATACCAACGTGAAACTATGATCGTTTGTTAAACAACTTTTATCCTAAGTTGAATACAATTCTGAGATTTAAATTTACAAATGGCAAGGTAAAATTAGGAGGATTCGCAATCTAAATTTCACTTTATTTGATTACTTTTTTGCTTAAAGTGAAATTAATCGGTACGTTTTCACCGCAAACAGTCTATAGCCATTGGGGAATTGTAATTCCGGTTTAGCCAACTTTATAGTCAGACAGAGTTGAAACTTGTCTCTCAGACAGAATCAGGAAGATCATGCTGCGTTACCAGTTATCTTCCGTATATTTGTCAACGAATTGAACAAATTCAAAGAAGCTCTAATGTCGGACTACTCAGTTTCGACTGAACTTATTATATTATTGGTTCAAACTGGTTTGTGGTCAGACTACAGAATTGAAACATATCTATGCATGTCTCGGAGGGACAGGACTTATTATATTACTGGTTCAAACTGGTTTGTGGTCAGACTACAGAATTGAAACATATCTATGCATGTCTGGGTAGGACTGAACTTATCATATTACTGGTTCAAACTGGTTTGTGGTCAGACTACAGAATTGAAACATATCTATGCATGTCTGGGTAGGACTGAACCAAGTTGATGGCGACAAGAATGATTAATGTCATGAGCGGTACTAATTATCGTCAATATACGGGCCAACAAACTTCTCAAATTCAACGACTCTCATGTGTCGTATTACACAGTATCGACAGCCGTAGAGCAGGAACGGTCATAGGGGATTCAGGGTCTCCGGGGAAGAATGGTCACAGGTGAAATATGGTCATGGGGAAGAACGGTCACGGGAAGAACATTCACAAGGGAAGAATGGTCACTGGGGGAGCATGACAATTGGGGAAGAAAGTTTTCAAGGGAAGAATGGTCACATTGGTAGGGCGGTCACCAAGAAATAATTGTCACATGGGAAGAGCAGTCACATTGGAAGAATGGTCACACTGGTAGGGCGGTCACCAAGAAATAATTGTCACATGGGAAGAGCAGTCACATTGGAAGAATGGTCACGGGGGAAGAACGATCACGGGAAGAAAGTTCACAAGGGAAAAATGGTCACACTGGTAGGGCGGTCATCAAGGAATAATTGTCACATGGGAAGAGCAGTCACATTGCAAGAATGGTCACACTGGTAGGGCGGTCACCAAGAAATAATTGTCACATGGGAAGAGCAGTCACATTGGAAGAATGGTCACGGGGGAAGAACGATCACGGGAAGAAAGTTCACAAGGGAAAAATGGTCACTGGTAGGGCGGTCATCAAGGAATAATTGTCACATGGGAAGAGCAGTCACATTGGAAGAATGGTCACGGGGAAAGAACGATCACGGGAAGAAAGTTCACAAGGGAAGAATGGTCACACTGGTAGGGCGGTCATCAAGGAATAATTGTCACATGGGAAGAGCAGTCACATTAGAAGAATGGTCACATTGGTAGGGCGGTCACCAAGAAATAATTGTCACATTGGAAGAGCAGTCACATTGGAAGAATGGTCACGGGGGAAGAACGATCACGGGAAGAAAGTTCACAAGGGAAGAATGGTCACATTGGTAGAGCGGTCACCAAGAAATAATTGTCACATGGGAAGAGCAGTCACATTGGAAGAATGGTCACGGGGGAAGAACGATCACGGGAAGAAAGTTCACAAGGGAAAAATGGTTACATTGGTAGGGCGGTCACCAAGAAATAATTGTCACATGGGAAGAGCAGTCACAGCAGAAGTATGGTCACTGGGGAAGAATAATCATTGGGGAAGAATGGTCACAGCGGAAGCCACAGGGAACGAACGTTCACCACGGAAGAATGGTCACTGGGGTACACCACTTACAGGGCAAACATGTCTACATTGGAAGCATAGTAACAGGGTTAGAACGACGACAGAGGTATAATGATCACACAGGAATCTCATAACGGAATGGGTTTGACTCACGCGAGTATTTTCTTGAGGTCTTTTCGTATGGATTGGAAGCTCGGTCTGCCCTCTGGATCCTCTGCCCAGCAGCTCTGCATCAGCTCATGCAGCTCCGTCAAGCTGTTTGGTACTTCACAGCTGGGTCGCATAGGAGGGTTACCTCCCTTGATGACCTTGGCAAGTATATCTGGAATGAAGAAATGACACTGCGGAATTAGACTTAGGATAGAGACAAGTAGAAATTAATTTTAGATGATTTGTTTACGTTTGTTTGTTTCTTTTACTTGGATTGTTTGTCATTTAACGCCCCACTCAACAATATTTCAGCTATGTAACTGCGGTCTGTAAATAATCGAGTCTGAACCAGACAATCCAGTAATCAAAAGCATGACCATCGATCTACGCAATTGGGAACCGATGACATGTGTCAACCAAGTCAGCGAGCCTGACCACCTGATCCCGTTAGTCGCCTCCTACAACAAGCATGGGGTACTGAAGACCAATTCTAACCCGGATCGTCACGAGTCGATTCTGTATCCAATTGATATTTGATTGGGGTCGTTGGAGCGTATGTGTCTGTGCATGTTCGTGGGTTTGTGTGGGTGCGGCATGTTTGTTTCTGGATAAAAAGAAAAAAGAAAAGCAAACATCATTAGAATTTGCCGTACGTACGTATGCACACATCAACAGACTGATCGTACACAATGAATTAAGGTGATTACTGATATACAACCTGACACAGTTACATCCAATATCTCGTTATAGAAAGGAGATTCTCGCGTGATTATCTCCTGCAGAACGATGCCGAAACTGTACATATCCGCTTCTTTGGTTCCTTTAGCAAAGTCACCCCCGTAGTACTTCCGGTGCTGCCCATAAACATTCTGTTGATTACAAGAAACTCTCATTAAACCATTACTTCTTCAACGTAGATACATAACCTGTCTTGATTACAATCGACATTAGTCATGAAACATATGACTGTCAGTGGTATGAAATCCTCCATTATGTATAAACAACATTCTCGTGTATTTCTTGAAGGCAATGCAAATGGCAGGAAAACGAAGGTAATGTTTCTCAGTACATTAGTCTGTGAAATCGATAAATCATCCATAAGACGTCAGGCACCTATCCCTATCTTTGTGAGACATTCATTGATATGATGAATCTTACATCGACTGTGATACCAGTGTGAAATACAGCAGTACTGAATAACAATTTGTGTTATTTTTAGAGCAATCCAGATTATTTCCATGCCCGAATATTTCATTGCCTGAATCGGTGATTCACTCACTCACTCACTCACCCACCCACACATACCCGACTTAAACCTCCCATCCAAACACTCACTCACTCACCCATCCAAACATTCACTCACTCATCTAAACACACACTCGCTCACTCACCCATCCAAACACTCACTCACACACTCATCCATCCAAACACTCACTCGCTCACTCACCCATCCAAACACTCACTCGCTCACTCACCCATCCAAACACTCACTCACCCACACACTCACCCACCCACTCACTCACTCACTCCTGTCTTCCATAAAGAAAAATGCCATTGTCCGTCTGCCAGTCAGTAAGTTACCCAGTCACTCACTCACTCACAAACCCAACTACTCCCCCAAGTAGACTCTTATATCTTCCACAAAGAAAGATGCAGTTGACTATTTGCTGCCTTATATTCGATTGCGGTATATTTTCAAAACAGACACCGGTTATAAGCACACAGAGAAATATTGTACAACGTATCGGTAGGAGAAATTGTGAATGTGACGTCCCTTCCTCCATGGTAACGGAAACTGGACGAAGAGTATTTACATGTGAACAATAGACCCTGGAGCGACGAAGATGTCACGGTACAGGTTTGGGTTACTTTAGTTCTCAAACAAGTTCTCAGTGTTGACATGTTCTTTCGTGCTACCTTTCTAATTTGGACCCGACAAATCAGACCTTTTTTCGAACAAAAGTGTACGTCCGCTCATTCACTGGACGCACCGTTAAGATATTCCTGGGATGATTTGTCAACGGTGATGTTGCTGTACAACGTCTGCAGCCCAAAGTCAGCCAGTTTGACAGTGAAACGATTGTCAATCAGACAACAGCTGCTCTTCAGACGACCGTGACGACGTAGATGGCTGTCGTGGAGGAAGCACATCCCCTGTAGAACACGAAAACTGTGTACATTATGGGGTACAAAGGGGAATGCAGTCACTTGTAATTCTGCAAGATGCTCTAATCGTGGGTTCGAATCCTTTTGTCATATTTAGGGTTTTCGCCCTCGTTAATTCCCAACTTATCCACTGTCCCAGCTATATGGCAAAGTCTCCAAAATTCGACAAAGTTTAAATGGCTTACGGACAATTCCAAGTGCGTTTCCTAAAACCTGACGTAAAATTACAACTTATGTCAAAACGTCATTACATATTGTTTCAGAGACCCGATAACTTTTAGAAACTTTGATAATTTTACAAACTTCTAGTAATAGTTAGTTATAATCATAACATGTATCCATTATGCTTAAGAATTGTTTACTCGAAAAATCCTATAAGCAGATCCTGGTGTGGTTAGGGGAGGCGACTCAACACCTGATTAATATGAACAGCTAATAACTGTATGGAAATGTCACTGGCAGGACAAAAACTGAGACAAAATAACAAACAACAGACACACGAAATAGAAAGCTGGCAATCAGTTTAATTCAGCTAAACAGAATCAGTGAACAGATTTATATCTAAAATTAATTTCGTCGTTCACTCACCTGCACGATGTCGATTGCAAGAGAAAACTTAAACTGCGCGTCCAGTTTAATCTGGGGGTTGCCCAACAGATCCTGTGGAGACATGAAGTTGGGAGATCGGTCTCGGGGGAGCAGATGTTAGTTTAAAAAAATCATACTCACAGATTGATTTATCGATAGATCGATCGATTGGTTGATTGATTGATTGATTGATTGATTAATCGATCGATGGATTGATTAACGCCACACTCAGCAATATCCCAGCTATTTTGCGTTTCTAAATAATCGAGTCTGAACCAGACAATCCAGTGATCAACAGTATGAGCATCGATCGAAGCCGCTGGAATACGACATGTGTCGGCCAAACCAGCGAGCCTGACTACCCTCTTACGACAAGAATGGGTTACAGAAGATTAATTCTAACCCACATCGTCACAGGTGAAGTATGTATAGATTTGACCTTCAGCAGATAGTCAATAAATTCTGCACCAGGTCAATTGGCTGATCCTACTACGTGTGCCTTGAAACGTTTCAGAATAATGTGCTTGAAAGACTCGACAAGCATTGAATCTCACCCGGGTCCTAAGTTGTAGCAAGAAGCGGGATTATCTTTTTCAACGTTTCGTTCATATAACTTTCCTGGCACTGAACAGGGAGTGGGCTGACAAAATGTACTAAAACATTATCGTTGATCAGCAAAACGTTCTAACAATTATAAGACAGTAACTAGTGATTAGACTCACAGAGACGACTAACCTTAGATCGTTGTAGGTCGTCAAACACATTTGACTAAAAGATCCAGTGGTCAGGACAATTCGTTATAACTGTAAGTTCGATATAACCGTCAGTTCGATATAACCGTCAGTTCGTTATAACTGTCAGTTCGTTATAACTGTCAGTTCGATATAACTGTAAGTTCGATATAGCCGTCGGTTCGATATAACCGTCAGTTCGTTATAACTGTCAGTTCGTTATAACTGTCAGTTCGATATAACCGTCAGTTCGATATAACCGTCAGTTCGTTATATCTGTCAGTTCGTTATATCCGTCAGTTCGTTATAACTGTCAGTTCGATATAACCGTCAGTTCGTTATAACTGTCAGTTCGGTATAACGGTCAGTTCAATAGATTAAAAGGTTCTGACCTGTAGCGTTCCCTTCGGACAGTACTCTCCTACTAATACCCTGCTGCGGGCATCCAAACACGCCCCACACAGTCGGGCCAAGTTGGCATGGTTGATATCCCGAATCTGACAACATGAAGCAGAACATATATATAGATGGGCAATATTCTTTTGTTTTGTTTTATTATGTGTATGTTTTATGTTGTTCTATTATTGATGTTGATCACCGTCACATTTCCCTTATTCTCCACCAAGAACCTCCACTCTCATCCACCATACACCTCTCACAATCAACCTCAATTACGCTCCATCATCAACGTCCAACCTCACCCACCACACACCTCTCACAATCAACCTCCATCACACTCCGTCATCAACCTCCAACCTCAACCACCACCCACCTCTCACAATCAACCTCCATCACAATCCATCATCAACCTCCAACCTCACCCACCACCCACCTCTCACAATCAACCTCCATCACGCTCCACCATCAACCTCCACCCTCCCTCCATCCCACATCACACCCACCCACCTTTTCGCAATCAACCTCCATCACACTCCACCATCAACCTCCAACCTCACCCACCACCCTCCTCTCACAATCAACCTCCATCACATTCCACCATCAACCTCCAACCTCACCCACCACCCTCCTCTCACAATCAACATCCATCACAATCAACCATCAACCTCCAACCTCACCCACCACCCTCCTCTCACAATCAACCTCCATCACACTCCATCATCAACCGCCACCCTCACCCACCAGACCTCCTCTCACAATCAACCTCCATCACACTCCATCATCAACCTCCAACCTCACCCACCACCCTCCTCTCACAATCAACCTCCATCACACTCCATCATCAACATCCACCCTCACCCACCACCCACCTCTCACAATCAACCTCCATCACACCCCATCATCAAGCTCCACCCTCACCCACCTCTCACAATCAACCTCCATCACACTCCATCATCAACCTCCACCCTCACCCACCACCCACCTCTCACAATCAACCTCCATCACACTCCATCATCAACCTCCAGCCTCACCCACCACCCACCACCCACCTCTCACAATCAACCTCCATCACACTATACCATCAACCTCCACCCTCACCACCTCTCACAATCAACCTCCATCACAGTCCATCATCAACCTCCAACTTCACCCACCTCTCACAATCAACCTCCATCACACTCCATCATCAACCTCCAACCTCACCCACCACCCACCTCTCACAATCAACCTCCATCACACTCCATCATCAACCTCCACCCTCACCCATCCACCCACCACCCACCTCTCACATCATCAACCTCCATCACACCTCCATCATCAACCTCCATCCCTCATCATCAACCACCAACCTCACCCACCTCTCACAATCAACATCCATCACACTCCATCATCAGCCTCCACCCTCACCCACCACCCACCTCCTCACAATCCAGCCTCCATCACTCTCCATCATCAACCTCCTCCCCCTCACCCACCACCCACCTCTCACAATCAACCTCCAACACACCTCCATCATCAACCTCCAACCTTCACCCCATCATCCACCTCTCACAATCAACCTCTATCACGCTCTATCATCAAGCTCCAACCTCACCCACCACACACCTCTCACAATCACCAGCCACCATTACTCTCCATCATCAGCCTCCACCCCTCACCCACCACACTCTGCCTCACACAATCAGCCTCCATCACGCTCCATCATCAACCTCCACCCTCACCCACCTCTCACAATCAACCTCCATCACGCTCCATCATCAACCTCCAACCTCACCCACCTCTCACCCACCTCTCACACTCCAATCAACCTCCATCACCTCCATCTCACAATCAACCTCCATCACCTCACCCTCACCCACCACACCACCACCTCTCACAATCAACCTCCATCACACTCCATCATCAACCTCCACCCTCACCCACCACCCACCTCTCACAATCAACATCCATCACACTCCATCATCAACCTCCACCCTCACCCACCACCCACCTCTCACAATCAACCTCCATCACTCTCCATCATCAACCTCCCCCCTCACCCACCACCCACCTCTCACAATCAACCTCCAACACACTCCATCATCAACCTCCAACTTCACCCATCATCCACCTCTCACAATCACCTCCATCACGCTCTATCATCAAGCTCCAACCTCACCCACCACACACCTCTCACAATCAACCACCATTACTCTCCATCATCAACCTCCACCCTTACCCACCACTCTGCTCACACAATCAACCTCCATCACGCTCCACCATCAACCTCCAACCTCACCCACCTCTCACAATCAACCTCCATTACACTCCATCATCAACCTCCAACCTCACCCACCTCTCACAATCAACCTCCATCACGCTCCATCATCAAGCTCCACCCTCAACCACCTCTCACAATCAACCTCCATCACGCTCCATCATCAACCTCCACCCTCACCCACCACCCACCTCTCACAATCAACCTCCATCACACTCCATCATCAACCTCCAACCCTCACCCACCTCTCAGAATCAACCTCCATCACGCTCCATCATCAACCTCCACCCTCACCCACCACCCACCTCTCACAATCAACCTCCATCAGACTCCACCATCAACCTCCACCCTCACCCACCAGCCTCCTCGATTTGGTTGACACATGTCATCGGTTCTCAATTGCGAAGATCGATGCTCATGCTGTTGATCACTGGATTGTCTGGTCCAGACTCGATTATTTACAGACCGACGCCATATTGCTTGAATGTTGCTGAGTGCGGCGTAAAACTAAACTCACTCACTCACTAACTCCCTAGTCGACTGTCAAAGAACGCTTCGCCCAATGCTTATAATTAGCTGCAATGTCGAGGGATTGCGCGTATGACCTTTTCGGTGTTATTTATAAAGTCACGTGACAACTTCCACTTACCATTTTGAACTCTTGGAGCAGTTCCTTGTTATTCTGCAGGATGTCTTTGATGTGTAGGCGTTTCAGCCGTACGGGAATTCCCTGCAAATCAGTTAATGGATGTAGCATCAATGTTGAAAACTATACAGCCGAGCAGATACAATCCTGGTCTTAAAATGTCTGCCTCAGAGACATCTTCTCGTGGAAATGTTGTTGCTCCTATATTCTCAAGTTCCTTGTTCTGACCAACTAGCACTTTCACGTTGTCACAACGTTGTCACAACATTATGCTTTCGTTGTTACAACTTTCTTCTGTGGACTCCCATTTATGTTGTCACAACGTTGTGGCATGACGTTGCGATACATCATTTGTACGTCGCCACAAGGCTAAGTTATTAGATACTAACGTCGTTTTCGTTGTCTAACGTTCTGTTTAACGTTAATAGTTGAATAGTTTTCCCAGTAGTGAACAGTACGTAAGAAACAAAGCAGACATTCACTTCAATGTTTATTTGTCAATTTGCATGTTGCTTCCGTCGTGTGTTCTCTGAAGCTGTAGCTGAATAGTGAAGAAAGAATCCTGAAGAGTAAAAGGTTTTGCAGAACTCGGGACACCAATTATAAGAAACGTTGTTATAGCGTTCTGAGGAGCCCAAAGCTTAACGCTTCCTCAACGTACATTTGCAACTTTGTTATTGCGTTGTGACGTAACGCTATAAAATGACGTGATACTTACGTTGTGACAACGTTGTATCATGACGTTACCAATCTACAAACTTCTCACAGCGTTGTGTCATGACGCTACAAATCTACAACCTTCCCACAACGTTGTCTGATGACGTTACCAATCTACAACCTTCCCACAACCTTGTTCCATGACGATACCAATCGTTAAAACCTTACCACAACGTTGTTGTCTGATGACGATACCTACAATCCTACAACCTTCCCGATACCAATCTACAACCTTCCCACAACCTTGTTCCATGACGTTACCAATCTAAAACCTTCTCATAACCCTGTGCCATGAGGTTACCAATCTACAACCTGCCCCCATCATTGTGTCATGGCGTTACCAATCTACAACCTTCCCACAACGTTTTAGCATGACGTTAAGCATCTACAACCTTCCCACAACGTTGTGTCATGACGTTACCAATCTAAAACCTTCCCACAACTTTGTGTCATGACGTTAAGCATCTACAACCTTCCCACAACGTTGTGTCATGACGTTACCAATATACAACCTTCCCACAACTTTGTGTCATGACGTAACCAATATACAACATTCCCACAACGTTGTGTCATGACGTTACCAATCTACAACCTTCCCACAACTTTGTGTCATGACGTTACCAATCTACAAGCTTCCCACAACGTTGTGTCATGACGTCACCAATATACAACCTTCCCACAACGTTGTGTCATGACGTCACCAATCTACAACCTTCCAACAACGTTGTGTCATGACTTTACCAATCTACAACCTTCCCACAACTTTGTGTCATGACGTTACCAATCTACAACCTTCCCACAACGTTGTGTCATGACGTTACCAATATACAACCTTCCCACAACGTTGTGTCATGACGTCACATATCTACAACCTTGACACCACGTTGTGTCATGACGTTACCAATCTACAACCTTGACACAACGTTGTGTCATGACGTTACCAATCTACAACCTTCCCACAACGTTGTGTGTTACCTTGGTGTTTACATATCGACATTACCTTATAAACAGCGACGTCCTTATTGATTTCGTCATGTGTTGACGTGTCTGTTCTCTCCCTGACGCTCATCTGCGTAAACATCAAGAAATATTACAAATATTGTCAACTTTGTTGTCCAGTGTACAGAAAACAGTGACATGTGTTTTGAAAAAATATGCACTTACGACCTTTAACACCAAAACAGGAACTGACTGACTGAGTTTAATTTTACGCAGCTTTTAGCAAAATTCCAGCAGTATCATGGCGGGGGACACCAGAAATGGGCGTCACACATTGTACCCATGTTGGGAATCAAACCCGGGTCTCCCACGTGAAGGTCGGACGCTTTAACCACTAGGCTACCCAACCGCTACAACAGGGACTACCATTTGATGAGTAAGGTTTAGCGATATTCCGGCAATATCACGGTGCGGGATCACTGATTGCATGTTAAGAATCGAACCTGGGTCTCCAGCGTGACAAACATTTAATACTATGTTGTGATCTTAAATTTGTTTTTAGAAGGAGAATGTTTTCTTTCACAGGTAGTGGATGGGGTAGCCAGATGTGAAGGCGTCCGCTCGTCACGCTGAAAACCCGGGTTCAATTCCGCACATGGGTACAATGTGTATAGCCCATTTCTGGTGTCCCTCACCCTTGAAGATCTGGGTTAGAATATTAATCTTCAGTAACCCATGCTTGTCGTACGCGTAAGAAGCGACTAACGGGATCGGGTGATCAGGATCGCTGACTTGTCACATGTCATCGGTTCCCAATTGCGCAGATCGATACTCATGTTGTTGATCACTAGATTGTCTGGTCCAGGCTCGATTATTTACAGACCGCCGCCATATAGCTGGAATATTGCTGACTGCGGCGTAAAACTAAACTCACTCACTCACTCTGGTGTCCCTCGCCGTCATACTGCTGGAATGTTGCTAAAAGCGGGGTATACCTCATTCAATTACTCACACACTCACTCGATTTTCTCTTCATTTGGCTTTAACGGAACCTGACATGTAAATCGCTCTGGATATGTTTCAAGGTTTTCACCAAACGGGTTTAACCAAACGGGTTTCACCAAACGGGTTTCACCAAACTGGTAAACGTCAGAGACAGGCCTAACTGCGGGCTTCCCTCCCACATTCAGCTGTGCTGCCATGGTGTAAGTGAATGCTGTAAAGAGCGGTACTAAAGCCAAGTCACTCACTCACTCACTCACTCACTCACTCACTCACTCACTCACCCACACAACCTCCCACTCACTCGCCCTTCCACTCACTCACTTACTCTCCCTCCCACTCACTCACCCTCCCACTCACTCACTCACTCACCCTCCCACTCACTCACTCACTCACTCACTCACTCACTCACCCTCCCACTCACTCACCTCCCACTCTCTCACTCACCTCCCACTCACTCACTCAATCACCCTCCCACTCATTCACTCACTCACTCACCCTCCGACTCACTCACTCACTAACTCACCCTCCCATTCACTCACTCACTCACTCACTCACCCTCCCACTCACTAACTCACTCACTCACTCACACTCACCCTCCCACTCACTCACTCACTCACTCCCACCCTCCCACTCACTCACTCAATCACCCTCCCACTCATTCACTCACTCACTCACCCTCCCACTCACTCACTCACCCTCCCACTCACTCACATACTCACCCTCCCACTCATTCACTCACCCTCCCACTCACTCATTCACTCACTCACCCTCCCACTCCTCTACCCACTCACCCTCCCACTCACTCACTCAATCACCCTCCCACTCATTCACTCACTCACTCACCCTCCCACTCACTCACTCGCCCTCCCACTCACTCACTTACTCACCCTCCCACTCATTCACTCACCCTCCCACTCACTCACTCACTCACTCACCCTCCCACTCACTCACTCACTTACTCACTCCGAATCAAGTTTACACGAATAATGTTTTCAAAGAAGCTTAAGCCACACAAATACCTGAGATAAGAAACTGAAAATCGAGCTGCCAAGTTTTCGGTCATTCATTTGAAGTTCATCCAATTCAATTTTCCACCACCAGAGGTCGTGTTGTGACTGAAGTTTCCTGTAACACAATTATTTTTCGTTATTATTCAAAACAATTCATAACGATAATATTTCTATCTGATTCATTTCCAATTTAGTCAGTACTCCAGAAGTATAAGGGTAGTTCAACCCCTCTCTCATACAACCCGGAAACCCGGGTTATTTAATCCAGGGACCGCCTCCATGGTGTAGTGGATAGAGCGTCCGCCAAAAAACGTTAAAATACGGTGCTTGTTTTTCCTTTGGGTACAACAAGGACTGGTTGGCTCGGAGTCAGTATAATGTGTCTGAGTGGGGTATTCTTGCTTAACTGCGGCATGGTATCTCAGTGGGCTAGCACTATAAACCAGCTTAAGTCTGGGCTAGTACAAGCAGCCACACATACACACGCACGCATGCACGTCGTCATATGAGCCAAATATTCATAAGTACGACGTTAAACCCCCTTCCACCTCACCTCACATATTTATCCCAGGACATCTAGACTTGCAGTACAAGGCGACTAAATCGATCCGACTCAGTTTATTGTGTGTCACCGTATCCTGTCATCTGGACGTGCTCGTGATATCAACCACGTGTTTGCTTACTAAAGACTCGCGCCTTTACACACAGCCGTGATGTAGCCTAGTTGTGGCTCAGTGTGGAGGCAAACGAACAAGTGCACAACAGACTAACAAACGAACGAACAAACAATGAAAGTTCACTCCCAACACGGTACCTGTATATAAGGAAGAGAATGCCGGTAGCGACAACAGCGATGCAGGCGAACCCTACTCCCAGACCCACTGACAGGGTGAAGCGTTTTTAAAAAAATGTTCAGAACAGTTACAACATTACATGAATGAATAATGAATAAATTAACAATGAATGTTCCTGGTAACGTGTTGGTGCCGATGTTAAATGAATAACACATATTTCGATGTTTTGCCTTTCATCAACCAATATCAAAGTTAATTAATAAGAATAAATTAACATTTTAACGTGTTTGCTTAAATGAACACAACACGATGTTTTCTCACCAACATCTTGGAGGATTCATAAAAAGACCATGTGAAAATTACTGGTGATATTAAATGTTATTACGACTGCTTTTGTTTGTTTTGTTTATTTGTTTTTTAACGCTGCACTCTGCAATATTCCACTTTATGGCGGCGGTCTGTAATCCAGTGATCAACATCATGAGCATCGATCTACACAACGGCGACCCGATGACATGTGTCAACCAAGTCAGCGAGCCTGACCACCCGATCCCGTTAGTCGCCTCTTACGACATGCATGGGTTACTGAAGATTCTTACCACGACTTTTATGGGAAGAAGAATGGCGTCTGCTGGTTGACCTGCGCGTTCATGTCGATACTGACCTGTTACTGCGCACCTATCTTCCCGGAAGCCACATTCAGGTACATCCGGTGGCGGACCGGAGCCCACCCACTTGATCGACATCCCAGGTCTGAAGCTGAACGTCTTGGTTCGGCCATCGTACTCGCCCACAACCTGGACATACCAACTTAAATATGTTCATCTGAATGTCATGGTCAGGGTGATACTACATAGTGTGCATCATGCTCAACTTATAAGGCGGGAGACCGCCTCCGTGGTGTAGTGGTTAGAGCGTCCGCCCGGAGAGCGGAAGGTCGCGGGTTCGATCCCCGACCGCGTCATACCAAAAGACGTTAAAATATGGTACTTGTTGGTCCCTGCCTGGCGCTCGGCATTAATGGGTACAACAAGGACTGGTCGGCTCGGAGTCAGTATAATGTGTCTGAGTGGGGTATTCATGCTTCACTGCGGCATGGTATCTCAGTGGGCTAGCACTATAAAACCAGCTTCAGTCTGGGTAGTACAAGCAGCCGCACATACACATACACACGCATACATGTCGTCATATGAGCGAAATATTCTCAAGCACGACGTAAAACCCATTTCACCTCAACTTATAAGGCGGGAAAGGGAAAGGGCGGGAGGAGTGAGGTAGCTTAGTGGTTAAAGCGTTCGCTCGTCACGCCAAACGCCCGGGTTCGATTCCCCTCGTGGATACATTGTCATTCAGCGTTCGAAATTCGACCGCCCGGGACGGATTTTTTTCAACACGGACTGCCAGATTCTCAAATTCACCTGCCCGACGGTCGGATTAAAATCTAGACATGTTGTATGTGAAGATATTTTGTGGGCAGGCAAGTTTTGGTCAGGGCTGGCAAGTTTTACATCTAACCACCCCCTGGGCGGTGGGGTAGTCTAGTGGTTAAAGCGTTGGCTCGTCACGCCGAAGACATGGGTACAACGTGTGAAGCCCATTTCTGGAGTCCCCGCCGTGATGTTGCTGGAATATTGCTAAAAGCGGCGTAAAGCCAAACTCAGTCAGTCTAACCACCCTTGTGGTCCAGCTAATTTTTTTGTAGTTTCATACCCTGTCAATGTGTGAATTAATTTGTGGTTTTACTCGATCGTGATATTGTTGTTCTACTGCTCAAACGGCGTAAAACTAAATCTCACTCACTCACTCACTCATCCATAACAAAGGGATCACTGTCAGTGCATTTCTTCCTCAAGCATATGACAAGAAGAGACGAGTTCCATGATCGATCATACTCACTCACTTATAACGACTGACGGATATAACAGTTGTTTCGTAGCGGCAACTTGTATATTATTGTCCAAATTCTGTATAACGAACTACGGCTCTATCGAAAAGGATACCGTGGTCCTTTAAGTTCGTTTTAACCGTAGTTCAATGCAACTTCTCAAAAGTGTGTGTTCAACGAACTGGTGGATATATCGAACAGTCTTGTTTGGTTCGGCTACTTGATGTTTATATTTTGTCAAACTGTCTATAACGAACTACGGCTATAACGAACATGAGTTCGTGGTCCTATAATTTCGTTCGACTGACTGAGTTTGGTTTTACGCCGCTTTTCGCAATATTCAGCAACATCACGGCGGGGACACCAGAAATGGGCTTCACAAACATGTGCCCAATGTGGGGATTCGAACCCGTCTTCGGCGTGACGAGCCAACGCTTTAACCATTAGGCTAGCTCACCGCCCGCAAACAAGGATAACGCGTTTACGAGAAGGCGGTGCACGGCAATGAGCAAACCCATTTCGTTCGTAAAAGGTAGAGCAGATGTAGGCTAGTGCACGTGCATTGCATGGCGATGAAATTGATTCCGCGGGTAGCTGCACGCGCCTTGCTCATAAGACTCTCACGTCGGGGTAGCAAGTCGCACTACACTTGATCGCGGACAACCTGGGGCCCTTCGCTAACAATGGCAAGCGCCAGTGGGCGACACTCATACATGCTAATACGGGTCAATTGTCAGTTCGGTGCTCAACTCATCCTTGTTTGCCAGAAGGTGACTGCAATTTATCACAATGCTGGAACTTATCGCCCCGTGGTATCTGTGTCGACAGATATTCTAGACAAATTATTCTGATGTTATATATTATCAATTCCATGCCCGCAGGTAATCTGACCTATCCACACGACAGACACGTCCGTGTGATTAAACCGTCAACGTCGAAAACAACGCATTGATGAAAACAGTAATCAACGCACCTCAAACATCCCATTAGCTGTATCCTGCATATCGAACAAGATGAAGTCGGTGTATTTGTCGCCGTTGTCGTTGATGGAAACCCGACCGCCAATTCCTGGAATGTAAACGGACAAAGGATGTGTAAACTCATTATCAACATTCACTGAGGAGCTAAATGTGTATTCGATACGAGTGTTGATACATGATAAGCATCCTATTCGTGGATCATCATCCAGATTTTGACGTGATAATTACTTTCCTTTATTGATCTTAAATACATTGTGTGATTACGCAGGTCCTAGATTTTCGAAGCTCTCTTAGCGCTAAGATAGGCGTAAGTGCCATACATTAACATTAACTTACGACTATCTTAGCGTTAAAGAGAGCTTCGAAAATCTAGGCCCAGGTCTTTGTGTTATTTGTGTATCTGGACTGCCTGGCCAAGATTGAAACCACGTAAACGATTTTCTTTGTATGAGCATTGGACGAAAAGGGACGTTCAGATCGTTGCCCTCCTAAACAACGTCGTTGTTTGACATCGGAATTTATTGCATGCATGTAGTCTCCCCTTAGGCAGTCAGGTTGTTCAAAACTTGCCCCCGTTCACCCAGCAGAAAATGGGTACCCGGTGGGATAAGTCATGTGACTACTATGTATTAACCTTCCAGCGCTTCACAGGTTGTGTGTTAGCGCTTTGAGCATGGGAAAGGCGCATTATAAATTCGCAATTAAATTCACAGGTACAATCAGACAAAAGAACTGCGGAAGATGATTCAAGAAAGGGGCTGAAAGCGTTAGCTCGTCACGCCAAAGAAAACAATATGGTTCCCCGCCTTTGGAATATTGCTAAAAAAGCGGCGATAAACTCAGATCAGTGTATTCTGAACAGTTCCTGAATTGGTATGAGACAGCGCCCCACTGGATGTACTGGTTTCAGGTTGGTTGGTACCAAACACATACAAAGGCAAGTCAATCAACAGAAATAACTTAAAGAAACAAAGGGACAAATCGGATTAAGGAATTGGACAAGAATATTGTGAAAATACCTTTACTTCACAATTTCGCTGTGGTTTTGTGTGGGATTGCTCCGTCAAAATGACAGCGAACTGATCACTTCTCACGGCAAAGAAAGCTGACATTTTCAGAGGACATACCGTTAAAGGTTCTGTTCCACATTCGACGCGTGACGTCAATTCCGTCAGTGGGGTCACCTCCCTGGGCCAAGGTCTCGTTGATGACGTCAGCATATATCACGATTGCGTCATAGAATCCAGTCAGTAGTATGGTTGGCTGAAACATATCATTACATAGCATTATTGAACAGTTTTTAAGCCGCTATTAGCAATATTCCAGCAATATCACGACGGGGACTCCAGAAATGGACATTGTCCATGTGGGATATCGAAACTGGGTCTTCAACCTCTAGGTGCATGAAAGACATTGTGTGGGCTGGGATTAACGTCGTTTACACGCATGAAAGAGTGAGATTCGTTTCCACGTTATATCAACCTTAGGCTACCCTCCCGCAAGCTGTTATATCAGTTTAGTTTTAACGCCTAAGGCTACCCTATTAGCAATCGTTTCCACGTTATATCAACCTCTAGGCTACCCTCCCGCATCACGACGACATTGTGTGGGGGGACTCAGAAATCCACGTTATATCAACCTCTAGGTGTAGCACATTGTAACGATTAATCGTTTTCCACGTTATGTGGGACATCGAAACTGATTAACGTCGTTTACACACGTTATTCAACCTCTAGGCTACCCTCTTGCATACACGTTATATCAACCTCTAGGCTACCCTCCTGCATAGGCATAGCATTACACGCTGTAGGCTTTCCACGTTATATCAAAGACATTGTGTTGGGTTGGGATTAACGTCGTTTCCACGTTATATCAACCTCTAGACTACCCTCCCGCATAGCATGAAAGACTGTGTGGGTTGGGATTAACGTCGTTTAACGTCGTTTACACGTTATATCAACCTCTAGGCTACCCTCCCGCATAGCATGAAAGACTTTGTGTGTGGGTTGGGATTAACGTCGTTTCCACGTTATATCAACCTCTAGGCTACCCTCCCGCTCGAGCATGACTAGGCTACTTTCCCTATAGCATGAAAGACATTGTGGGTTGGGATTGGGTTTGGGTAACGACGTTATATTAGGCTACCCTCCTGCATAGCACGTTACATCAACCTCTAGGCTACCCCTACCGCTAGCATGAAAGCATGATTAAAGACATTGAACGGAAAGACATTGTGTGGGTTGGGATTAACGTCGTTTTACGTTATATCACAGCTTGTCAGTGTATTGTGGCAGGAAATACCGAAGAATTGTACCACGTTATTTGAAGCCAACTCTAGCTACCCTGAAAGATATGGTGCAGATAAACCTAGAAACATGTGGGTTGGGATTAACGGGGAACCGGGAGAAAGACTTTGTGTGGGTTTCGAACCCAAAACACAATGAAGCAGATTGACGTTGAAGCAGACTGACGTTGGGATAGTATGATAGTCAAGAGGTAGTGAGTGAATGGTTGGGTGAGTGAGTGAGCTTTACCTCAGATTTGACCAGTGTTCCGTGTATGTCACGGCGGTCTGCTTGTTGTGGGACAAAATCCCGCAGTCTTAGGCATGGGTAGGTTTCGTGAAAAATGGATACACTATCTGGAGCCAATGGCTGGTGTCCCCGCCGTGATATTGCTAGATATTGCTCCAGGCGGCGCAAAACTAAACTCACTCACTCTCGCTGTGTGAGGTTGGAGACAAGAAACATAATATAACCGCCAAAAAAGTAATCAAAAAAGTAAATAGTCAAAACTCTGTAGCATGTAGGTTCTTTTTCAGTTTAGGGTCGTCGGGTAGCCAAGTGGTTAAAGCGCCCGCTCGTCACTCCAAAGACCCAGGTTCGATTCCTACATGGTTACAATGTGTGAAGCCCATTTCTGGTGTCTCCCGTCACTGTTTGAGCTTGGAGAAACAAAATAACCGCGCGACGATACTGGATGAAATGTGATGTGATCTGACTGCATATCTAAGGGTTGTTTGGTATATCAGTTACAAAGCACATTGACTTGTCCTACATTCTGATGTCACTCCGTGTCCCATTACTGCTGAATAGGTCCGTTTCCTATTCGCGCGGGTTTCCCTATTCTCGCGGTAAACACGTTTTCTGCCGAAATCGCCGATGCGCGACACTTAGCGGTTGTTTACATGACCGACTGGTAACTAGGAAGTGGCCCAAATCTGTGAGTGATCAAAATCTCTCAGTGTCACGAATATTGGGGAGTTTATACCAGCTTGGACATATCATTACTTTTTCCCACCCTTTCCGGCAGGTTTGCTCTTACATACACTCAAAAAACGTTAATTCCTGGTAATACCGCGAGAATGGGAGAAGCCTCATTTCGTCAACGGCGGATGGCATTGTTTATCACCGGGCTCACGAGTGGTAATTCACCTGATGGATCTGGCAGCTGATAGATGTAGATGTTAGAGGAGAAGGCCCTTCATTTTAAAACAACAAGCATGAATACGATAAGAATTGTTTGTGTTATTTTTTCAGCCGATATCCGGTAGTACCGCGAGAATAGGAAACGCCTTCCTAAGTCCCAAAACATTCGAAGAAAAATTTAATCTTCCACCTTTTTAATGGAAGTATTATTGCCATTTTAATCGTGTCTAAATCTGCCTACAATCGCCAGCAGCTGAAGGGATGGTGTAAATCCTGCTAGGATCCATGCACGTAGCAAAGGCATTGTAAGTCACCTTGGTCCCTAGTATGGTGATCTACCTTCAGTCGTTGGCGATCAATAACCCATTTTTACATTGGATTGTCCAAAATAGTTTTCTACTTTTAAAAATAATACTAACTAGATTTAACTCTTTTTGTGATACTCTAATTATTTTACAGTCCGTCGATGACTGGTTATTTAACTACTTGTATGTATAGTGTACGTACAACATTTCTCGTCACTATATGGCTGAAATATTGCCGTTGTGACGTTAAGTTTTAACTCACTCACTCCTTCACTCGATTACTGCGAAATATTCATTAGATTACCGCCTACACATTAAGTACTGTCAGCTCATTAGAGCTAACGATCATTAATGGCTCGTTCAAGAAACTTCTGCAAAATCCAATATTTGTCCCGTGATCAATAAAGCTGTCTGTGTGTATGAAGTTCTTGTCACAGTTTTGTCAGTATGTCTATTCTGCCGTCCACTAGACCTACGTGGTGGGGTATTAGACGGGGTAGTGTGTGTGGAGTAACAGGAAGACATCAATATCCCCGCGATGGGGAAATACTTTTCATGAATATGTCAACTAGTTATGACTGTCAAATGTACGGTTTGTTGTACCTCAGTAATGTTGCTAATGTTGATAGAGTGTTGATTTATGTCATCAGGTTCTTGGATCCCACAAAGTGGAAAGAGAGCAGGGAAAAGTGTTAACGTTCTGCTCCGGAAACAAGCACTACCACAAATCTCAGACAAAGTAAAACTTGGAAAGACAAAAAACATTTTACTCAGAAATCCATGAGAACTAGATATGTGCCAAGTTTGGCGAAGAAATATCGAACGCTTTTAAAGTTCTGCTCCGGAAAAGAGCACCAAAACGTCAAGCTTGTTGGAAACGGGGAAACAAATATTTGATTCAGAAATCCAAAACTACCAAAATGCACCAGTTCATCACAAGACCTATCTACGTGGCAAGTTTGGTGAAGAAATATTGATCAGCTAAAAAATGTTATTGAATCAGCTGCTAAAGTCGGCATAAATCCATTCTTACTCGATGTACTCACCTCGGTTTTCCCGAAGTCCAGGTTGTAGTCTCTCAAAGCTCTGTTCACGATGTTCCTCTTGAATGTGACGTAGTCCAGGTCGAAGCTCTCACTCAGGGCGATGAATACAGTGGATTGACAAGCCCCTTTAACGATCTGTGGACATCATATGTGAACATACCAGACATTGCTTTCAAGCTGTCCTAAATATCTCATCAAAACACATGTGGTCTCGCCTTAGGCAAGCGCGTTTATTCCAATTTGCCTCTGCTCATTCAGAAGAAAATGGGTACCCGGTGGGATAGGTCATTTGACTGTTAACCTCAGGGGCCTCGGAGTTGGGTTATTCGGAGTAATGTCTGTTGATTGGTTGTTGCTACGCCACACCATGCAATTGTCGAGTTATACCATGACAAGTGCCAAAACGGTCAGAGAGCCTGACTGGGGCGGTGGGGTAGCCTAATGGTTAAAGCGTTGGCTCGTCACGCCGAAGACCCGGGTTCGAATCCCCACATGGGTACAACGTGTGAAGCCCATTTCTGGTGTCCCCCGCCGCGATGTTGCTGGAATATTGCTAAAAGCGGCGTAAAACCAAACTCAGTCAGTCAGTCAGAGAGCCTGACCACCCGATTCCGTTAGTCGCCTCTTACGAAAAGCATTGGTTCTAACCAGTTCTAACCCGGAAAACCCGGATCTTCACGGATCCGTTTTTAATACTGGGCAAATTAGCGTTTACAAGATCAACAATACTCCAGTTTCGTAACAGAAATCTACTGGCTAATACCATGAGCACTCATTTATCAGTGACAACATCTATACTTTGTTATTGTGGGTAATCGATTTCGTATTGATTAAGTATCTCTGACGGTATGCATTGCTATTTTCAAAAAACAATTAATAATTTCTGTAAGTATCTTCTGACTCTCGCTGTAATAAAATACTTATCTGACATTGGCATATTTGTCAATATACCTCATCGTGTTCATCATTCCTCTGCCAAATATCCAACTTCTTGTCGACAGGAATAGTTGACAGGAAAACATGCTGTCCAGTCGTGTATCCCAGCGCATGCGCGTGAAGGAGCAGCTTCCGGGTGGTGTCGGGGGCTGCCAAGACTATGAACACTGTAAACACGCAAGTTCAAATGAGGGCCGTGTACAAAACACCTAATGATGATATTTAGATGACCACACTAACCCTGCAGGGCCGTGGGGTAGCTCATTGGTTAAAGCGCTAGCTCGAAGACCTGAGTTCGATTCACAACATGATAACAACATGTGAATCTCATTTCTCGTGTCGCCGTGATGTTGTTGGAATTTTGCTGAAAGCGGCGCAAAAGCTTACTAATCCAGACTTATTTAAAGATTTGTCAATTTCAAATGGTGGTATCCACATCCCCGTGTGTTTCTAAGTTGTGTGGCTAAAATATTTGCGTTAGTGAGTCAGTATAATAAAGTTTAACTGACCTTTTTCGATTCATAATGCACCAATCGGATACCAAGGTCCCGATCAGCAAAGCGTTCGTAGCGCTACGTTCGTACACTATAGAGTTACGATAGGTCGTAAAGTTAAGAACGTTTTGTGGACAGGGACCCTGGGTTTCTATTCGTCCCTGCAAATGGGCGCAAATACAAAAACCAAACAAGAAAAACAACAACAAAAAACAAATACGGACACATTGATCTATCATATAATTGGTTGTATTCTATTTGGCTTAACTGTGCTGACTTTGCTGTAGAAAGGCAATAACATTATCAAGAAGTACACATACACACATACCTCTACCTTAATGGTTCGTGATTCACGTCAGTTCGTCATATGCATGTTCGTTACAAACGTAGTTTCCTTTAATTCACTGTGGGGGAGACGTACCCACATATACACATACCTCTAGCTTCCTGGTTCGTGATACACGTGAGTTCGTCATATGCATGTTCGTTACAACCGTAGTTCCCTTTAATTCACTGTGGGGGAGACGTACCCACATATACATACCTCTAGCTTCCTGGTTCGTGATACACGTAAGTTCGTCATATGCATGTTCGTTACAAACGTAGTTTCCTGTAATTCACTGTGGGGGAGACGTACCCACATATACACATACCTCTAGCTTCCTGGTTCGCTTTCCGTAAAACTTCCCGATACTCCTCATCACCAAACGACCTTGACCTAACGGGATGATGAGCAAGCGCAAGGTCAGTCGATCTGAAGATGTTGTAGAAGGTTGCGCCAATGATGCCGGAGAAGACGTCGTCCTTGTCGTAGACGAGAGCCACGTGCTTCCAGCCGTACATGTTGAGCACGTACAGGTACATCTCCGCGTATTCCTGCATGCCGAATGAAAGTCTGGTGAGGGTCTTGAACAGGGTTTTGTCTGCCAGGATTCCTGCGGAGCCCGCGGGGGTGATGACGGGGATATTCCACTTGGCTGCCATGTAGCTCAGAGGTTCCACAGCCAGACTGCATCCTGTGAAACAATGAGTGAGTGAGTGAGTGAGTGAGTGAGTGAGTGAGTGAGTGAGTGAGTGAGTGAGTGAGTGAGTGAGTGAGTGAGTGAGTGAGTGAGTGAGTGAGTGAGTGAGTGAGTGAGTGAGTAATTAGTGAGTGAGTGAGTGAGTGGCCTCTTTAATCAAAGCGCCATTGAGAAAACGACGTCAGCTTCATAACGGCTCTTTTCTCACGCTGGAGTGAGTGAGTGAGTGAGTGAGTGAGTGAGTGGGTGGCCTCTTTAATCAAAGCGTCATTGAGAAAACGACACCAAACTCATAACGGTTCTTTTAATTCTAAGTAAAAAATAAAGATAAACATTGATTAAAAAATAGCTGATATATTATCACATTTCGTCACGGATAATGTTTCACAGGGAACAAAATTGGGGATTAAAGGGGTTATCACGCCCCAGTGACTCCTTCTATTGAAACAATGGGAAGACCCCTTAGCAATATTCCAGCAATATCAAGGCGGGGGGACACCACAAATGGGCTTCAAACATTGTACCCATGTGGGGAATCGAACCAGGGTTTTCGACGTGACGAGCCCGGTGTTGATTCCTTCAGTCAATGCAATTCAACAATCTTTATATCAGAAATGTGTGACAGTCAGATTCGTGACGTAGTCCTACTGACCAGGGCCGGTGGGTTAGCCTAGTGGTTAAGCGTTGGCTCGTCACGCGGAAGACCCGGGTTCGAATCCCCACATGGGTACAATGTGTGAAGCCCATTTCTGGTGTCCCCCGCCGTGATGTTGCTGGAATATTGCTAAAAATTGCTCAAAACCAAACTCAGTTAGTCAGTCTACTGACCATCCCTTCCGACATTGTTGATGTTCACGTTTTTTTCCGTATTCCATACAGATTGCAAGTACATTGCCAAGGGCATTGTACAAAATGTGCTACAGTTACCATTTAACCGATGGAATTTGTTTTTCAAAAACAACACATTCACAATTAGTGTCTCCATACATATACTGGACAAAACAAGTTAGGGATATTGGTATTTTTATGATTGATAGTTTATCAGTGTGTCAATAAATATATATATCATTATTCATAATTTCAAAATTTACATATTTTTGTCCAGTATATATAGCACGTGGATGGTGCTTGATTAACGCTTATTCGTACATTTGTACTGAACATATATGGATTGCGGTACCCCTAGGACCAAAACCTGTGGTAAATATAATTGAAACACACCCGATGGCACTATATCCTTCGATCAACCCAACTTACAGCCTGTTTGTTTGCCGAACATGTAGCAAATATCCCTTCAAAAACATTGATTGATACAATATATCTTACATTTATAACACATTTACACACGTTTTATAACTTTCTAAAAGCCGTTGTGTATTTATTGAATATATCACGTCTCGTGGGACAGCAAACAGGTTGTATTTTGTCCGAAACACCCACATCAGAAGTTTGTTATTTTTGTACATATGCTGAACAGTTTAATTTGTCAGTATCGACCTGTATTGGTTAAGCAGTTCATACTTTGACATGCATCAGTGGCGTTCTGAATCATGACTTCGATCACAGGGTACTCTATCCTATAGCAATGAAAGATACAAACCCGGGTAATTAGCAGTTATTGTTAATGGACGTATCCTGAAAGTGTGTTAAAGTATTGTAAAAATGTTGTCCTCCTGAGAGGCTACGTAAGTCCAAATACATTAAAGTTAAATTCAGACCTACCAGATTTGTTATATTAAGTGATGAGTAATTTGAGTACACTCGTCAACGGCTGAAGGGATGGTGTAAGTCAGCCCATGCAAATGGCAGAAGTCCCCATGGTCCCTAGTATAGAGATCAGTTGCGGACTTCTGTACATTACACTGAATGAAATATTAATTTAGTTTTACATCTATGTCGATAATATTCTAGTTGTTTTTACAGTCATTGTCGACAGGTTTTTATAATCTAGCTTTATGTATCAAGGATGTATAGCGTGTTTTAGTCATAATATGACTGAAACTCACTCACTCACACACTCATTCACTCACTCACTCACTCTCACTCAAACTCAAACCATAACTGAAATATGATCCCTCCCCTTGTCACCCGTGAACATCCGGGTTAGAATTGGTCTTCAGTAACCCATGCCTGTCGTAAGAGGCGACTAACGGGATCGGGTGGTCAGGCTCGCTGACTTGGTTGACAATTGTCATCGTATCCAACCTGCGAGATCGATGCTCATGATGTTGATCACCGGATTGTCTGCTCAAGACTTGATTATTTACAGACCACCGCAATATAGCTGGAATATTAATGCGGCGTAAAACACCAAACCAACCACCATACATGCCCTTGTCGAACCATCACAAACACGATCAAACTGAACATCGATACCATCCACAACCTTATTAATTAACAATAGTCGCTTAATCCCCAGATCAAAATAAGGCCACAGAATTCTCGGATCTATGACTAGCTAGACAAACATCTCCTTCACGAACATCTTCATTTGTTAGGGTCCCTGCCCTTTAGACGTATAGATTGATCTCTAATCAATGGCTATACCTTAGACTTCTTTGAACAGGAGCTGTGGGGTAGCAAACTGGTTAAATCGGGCCTTGGTTCGATTCTTTACATCATTACAGTGTTTAATGTCCATTTCTAGCGTCCCATGCTGTGAGGTTAGTTTCACGCCGCTCTTTAGCAATATTCTAGCTTAGCCTAGTGGTTAAAGCGTTAGCTCATCACGCCGAAGACTCGGGTTCGAATCCCCACAAGGGTACATGTGTGAAGCCCATTTCTTGTGTGATATTCCTGGAATTTTGCTAAAAGCGGCGTAAAACTAAACTCACTCACGAACATGTATTATGTTATTGTTAAGATGTATTGTGTTATTGTTAACATGTATTCTCAGTGCTGATTAAAAACTGAATTGTTTGATGTCTTTGTTAATTTGAATGCTGCAAAGGGATAGGCATGGTTTGTGTTTTCAATTACATTGATAGAAGTGCCACGTTATTATTGGAATTGTATATATCGAACCCGGGCTAAGTCGAACTATTTCTCTAATCAGTAACAGTGTTCACCTGCATGACACTCGTCTTTCCTCAGTAACAAGCTAACACATAGAGATATTTCAGACAAAACCAAATCTGCGTTAAACCCCAGTCATCCATCACACCACGAGAGGTTACTGAACCATCTCGATAAACTGACTTTCTACATCAACGAGCTGTTGCGACTGAACTAGGTAACATCATTACCCCAGAGTCAACAGCGTATTGTGTTACAGTTATAATCGCCTAACGGACTGGGATGGATTAAGACATGTCAACTCTATGTATAACAAATACAAAAGACTTCCTCCTTCTTAGATTCATCATCCACGGATACAAAGAGGCAACAATACACCACACAACGAGAGGATACGAGGGTGAAGATGTATTATATACTAATGAATGACACTGAGTCCCGATGGGTAATTACAAGTAGTATAAAAATATTGTCCTTTCAGTGATCAAAATATACACAAAGAACTTAATTAAGCAACCCTATATTTTTGCACTAATAGGTTTTCAACACGTATATAAAACTTCTTGAGAAGACCACGATGGATAAACATGAGCTTTTCTGGTCCGTATTATCCTTTGACTCATAAAAAACAGACAAAATGATTGGAATCCGTGTTCATTTTATGATGATAATTGCTATTTTTAATTTTATAAAAAAACACTGATTTTCATGCAAAATCATGTCTGTGGAATGTTTAACGCTGAATGTATTGGAACGTGAACAAGCTGTCTTACACGATTCAAGGTAAACAACCTTCGTGTGACTGTGTGACAGCCAGCACCCTCCTCCTCGTACCCCTTCACAGCCTGCTGGTCCCCTGAAAGGGCAGTCTACGCCATTCCTCGTGTAGAGCAACTTCCAATCGGGCCAGGTTCTGTACAGGAGGATCCCTTTATTGCACACGACGACCAATCATGTCACAGATATGCTCCAAAGGGTTAAGACCGGGGCTCATTCAATCGTGAGAATGTAAGAGGGTGCTTAACTAAGTTCTTTGTGTATATATACTATTGTCTAGTGTTTGAGATTTTAAGTCTTTTAAATATTGGCTAGCATAACATACAGCTTCTTATTAGCCAAGGGATGACGTAATCCCTTCCGGAAATCATATAGGAAGCCCTGTAAGTCCCCTTGATCCCCAGTGGGCTGGTCAAACTTTGTTTGTAAGAGGTTTATAGCCGGGTATAAATTGGTAAGAATGAATCGATTAACTCGTCTTCCTGTCTTGATTTTCATTAGGTTGGTCGACAGATATTTTAAAACTATTAGCTTGTTGTCATCGCTACATGACTGTAATACTGCCTAAGCGATGTAAAATTTTAACTCACTCACTCCTCGATGTATTTAGTCTGTAAAGACTGACGAATTCGATTTTGATTAAGGAGAAACACACATGGTGACGAATGAGTTGGTGAGTGAGTGAGTTTAATTCTATGCCGCTTTTAGCAATATTCCAGCAATATCACGGTGGGGGACACCAGTCATGGGCTTAACACATTGTACCCATGTGGGGAATCGAACCCGGGTCTTCAGCGAACGCTTTAACCACTAGGCAACTCCACATTCTACCGCGTTTAAATAAATGTGGAAGAGGACAGGCCGCGTGAGGTTTCCTGCCTTCTGATTAGAGGTGTAAAACCTATGCTCATGCTGTTGATCACTGGATTGTCTGGTCCAAACTCGATTATTTACAGACCGCCGCTGTACAGCTGGAATATTGCAGAGTGCGTCGTTAGACAACCAACCAACCAACCAACCAGCCAACCAACCATCCAACCAACCAACCATCCAACCATCCAACCATCCATCCAACCAACCAACCAACCAACCAACCAACCAACCAACCAACCAACCAACCAACAACCAACCAACCAACCAACCATCCAACCATCCAACCAGCCAGCCAACCAACCAACCAACCAACCAACCTACACAAGGCTCGAGATGTTAATCACTGAATTGTCTGGTTTCAACTGTTTACATTACGTCCTTAAATAGCTGGTGAGTGAGTGAGTGAAAATTGTTTACTGCGGCATCAGTTATTGTTCATCTCTTCGCAACACAACAATCACACAATACACAATTTTGCGTAATCTACCTACCTGGGCCAATGAACACAGTCGGCGCGTCGTTGTGGTAGACGTCAGCTGCCTCTACGCCGACGACGGCAGGGCCACAGACGCTGCTGCCGTCACGGAAGACGAATGAAAAGTCGATGACGCCGTCGTAGATTTCTCGCACATGCTCCAGCGCCATATCTATAGCCGGGCCAGCCCGTCTGATGTCGTAAGGCAGGAAAGTGTTGTTCACGACGATGGAGCAAATTTTGGCTTGAAACACAGCAGAGTGAACTCCAGCACACACTGACGCAAAACCCCAAAGAAACAGGAACAATCTCATGTTGTATAATTCCACACCTTCCTAATAACAAATATCATATTTTCTTCGCTCTGCTCATTCATATGCTGTCCAGCTCTTTCCTTCTTCCACGAAAGTGAAGTTGATTTGTAAAACGTCGCATGCAGTTCTTGATAAATTATGTTCAGTATAACTGTACATGTGACACACGTTTCATCTCACCCTATTCATGTAGACGCGTCCGCTCTGGCAGCTTCATTGACAACACAGCATCAGCTGATGTAGCAGCACAGTGATTGCCAGAACTCTTCAGCTGAGAATTTAATAATAGCGCAGCTTCCGCGGCAAAATTGATTATCCTGGAAAAGGTGGAGATGTTCATTTCCAGTGAAAATAATTGTTGACGACGGGTGTGAATGCAATGTGGTACACACTGGGCTGGCTATAGGTGACATCCTGATCATCGATCTAACCCCGGAATTAGTGTACTAGTCCCGTGATTAGTCGCCTAGTAGGCGTTTCGTCAGGACAAAAAAAATGTGTTAATAATAATAATAATAGTCCATTTATATTGCGCGTTTATAATAATAATAGCATGCTCAAAGCGCTGACATATTACCCCTGGTCAACGAGTACAGAACACTCCATGTGGAGAATACAACCGGTCGCCTGTCAGGCGCTCAAGGTTCAAATTCAGACTACCATACCGGGTACCCAATTTTACTGCTGGGTGGACAGAGGTAATTTTGAACAAACTCACTTGCCTAAGGTGAGACCACATGCGTCACATGTGCTTCGTTGTGGGGCAGGACTCAAGTCCTAGAAACTGAAGCTACCGAACACCCATCCGAGGACTGTCCGCGACCAACGTTGCTTAACTTCAACTGATTGTGACCTGAGCTCTACGCACAGGACCACGCAACGCCACACAATTGTATTAAACGAGTGTGAGTGACATAAATGGTTGCGTCGCATCGACTGTATTTCAGCTAAAAGTTGACTAAAACACGTTATACATTCATGACATAAGCTGGAGATATATAAATGACATACAAAATAACATGACATAAGCTGGAGATATATAAATGACATACAAAATAACATGACAAAAGAAAGCAAAAACAGCCCGAATATAACAGATTCAGATATGAAACGAGCATGTAAATATAAAACTGTAGGCAATACAATATATAAACAGGCTTTAAACCATGGCTCCTTCGTTTCAGATCGGGGTTTAACTGACAGCTAAATGAGCAAAATCCCGGACCGGAACTACTTACAATAAATTTCATCAGTCTTGGATGTTGTATCATATTTTATATATTTCAGAAGAGCAGCAATAGTAATGTGTCCTATTCTTTTGTATATTTTTCATGCCTAAGACCAAAAAATTTAATCTGACGTTTACCTCAGATAATAAAGAGGTGTTGTGTGTGTGTGTGTGTGTGTGTGTGTGTGTGTGTGTGTGTGTGTGTGTGTGTGTGTGTGTGTGTGTGTGTGTGTGTGTGTGTGTGTGTGTGTGTGTGTGTGTGTGTGTGTGTGTGTGTGAGAGAGACTTATATTAAAATCCCATCAAAGTAAACTGTAAAGTACTGATTACATCAAATATTATGCCAACAGATTTCCTCTATGTCAATGACCTTCATATCCCGGGCATGAAGGTCAATGTTTTGTAACAGGGGTGCAGGAATAAAATGTCTAAAACTAAAAAAAACAGACGAGAAGTAAATTGTAGTAAATTTTTATTCGGGATAATTTACATTTTCGTCGGTTTCGTTTTTGGTAAGAGTTCCGCCCGTAACCCCCGCTTGAAATGTATTCTATTAATTAGGATTATTTCGAGGGGTTAGGGTTTAGCGTTTTAGGTTTAGGTTTAGGCGAAGGTATAGACTATTCATGTAAAAAAAAACAACATAAGCCAATATTCTTTGGCACAGGATAATTAAAACATATACAGGGGTTACGGGCGGATATCTTTCATATTTTTTTACTTGAAGTGCATATTGAGGGTGATATTTAGCCTGAGGTGAACATTGCCGTCGGACGAAGCAGCCACTGATGGAGTTAATATGTCGGCGTGAGTATTCTCAAGGTACTCACAGGTCCTTGCTATATCTGCATCACTGCTTGTATTCATCATAACGTCCATATCAGTCCCATTTGGGAAGACGACGTAAAGGTATAACTGCTGTAGTCCTTTGATTTAAACAGTATTTTATTTCCCCAAAGACATGTAATATGCATACATAAAACATTAATAAATTACAAACTGAAAAAGGATCAGCAAACAGGCTGCATCAGCCTATGGAAATGTCTCTCCTAAACATAATCTTTTAAAGAAAGAGTTATTTGTGGAAATAAAAACTTCAATAATTTCAAACAAATTACAGCATATGGTACCACACTTTATGGAAACCGGTTGGTGTCATTTAAGAAATTATAAACCAATTTTATTATCAGTTCGTTTTCATACTGGGACAAAGATTCATCGCCGCTAAGAATAGCATGTGCACTTATATTATTTTAAAAGAAGTATTTATTAAATCTAAATTTAGTCCTTTCTTGTATATGTAATCAGTGTTACTGTTGCAGATGAGCTGAGAATCTATCACTGTGCCAAGATACATATATTCCTCTACTTCCATCTATGGTTTCGTTATCAATGGCAATTGGCAACAGCTCACATTTACTTTTCCGAAAATCAACAACCATCTCTTTTGTTTTCTTAACATTTCCATTTAAGGAAGTTGATTTTACACCAACCCCATTTTTTTCTTATTTCAGAGCGATAGTTATAAATCCAGGAAGTGCGGCGTCACCTGCAAACTTAAAAGTAAACTTTGTGAAAACCTATTGACACAGTCATGTGTATGTAAAATGAATAAAAAACAGTCATTTGTATATAGGGTAAATAAAACCGGGAAAATATCACAACCGTGCGGTGCACCAGCGGATATGAATGTTGTTGCTGATTGGGTGTTATTAACAGTTGCAAAATGGGGTCTGTTTACAAGGAAAGGTTCTATCCATTTTAAAACACATGGGTTGACTGACATATTACAGAGCTTTTGCATTAAAATATGAGGCTGAATGGTATTAAATGCTGACGTCAGCAAACAGGATTCGTACATAGGAATAGGAAAGTTCTAAATGTTTATAAATATTGTTTAACGTTTAATAAAGTGACGGTAGCGTCCTCGACCAGCCCTGTAGACAAACTGACGAGGGTGGTTTAGGCGCTCTGTTTCTTTCAGGAACAAACGCTTTAAAATTCTTTTCAAACACTTCGATTCATATCTACTTGTTAGATAGCCGTTTATTAAAGTAGAACTTAACTCAACTTCAAAAGATTGGTCATTCGCAAACTGAAGCATATCTCACTTATACTGCAGTAAACAGTGTGGGGATACATAACGAAACATACCACTTATGTGATAACAACTCCCTGTTTATTGCATAGAGCGACGTTCATCGTTCAGGATAAACAAGCTGATTGGTGGTTGATTCTATCACTTGGACGATGGAGTGGATATCGACTTTGTCATATTCAAGTTGATGAACAGATAGAATCTGTCAGTCAGCTATTCAGTCAGCATCCAATCAGCCTCTTTACAATATGTAATCTTACTCTCCAGCTGGCCCCATCCAGCCGTGCGCAACTTGCTAATTAAATTACACGTTGTTGTTAATCTTCTGCTTGTCATTATGCATATATACTTCTATGCACCTGGTTGTAGTAACTTTTATCTTGATACCCGTGTGAGAATACACATGTATTACAAGGGTGTGTGCACATTAAATGTAACACCGAGAACAAGTAGGGTTGGTCTAAGTTAACGCTCATCACGTACCACACGTGCATTTGTTTCAGTGTTCCAACTACTGCACTTACCCCCTTGTAATACAAACCAATAATAGCGATTTGAATCTATGATCGTTTGTTAAACAACTTTTATCCTAAGTTTAATAAAATTCTGATATTTATATGTTCAGTTTGCAAGGTAAAAATATGATTTTTATGATTTACTTTCTTGTTTAAAGTGAAATTCATCGGTACGTTTTCATTGCAAGCAGACTATAAGTTATGTTATATATGTATATGTATATCTTGTATAAACACATCTCACCACCACCGGCCTTCAAGCACATCCCCTTCTCACAACTTAAAAAACACATCTCTGATGCAATTGCAAACCAAAATAGGACATCAATTATTGAAAGCATAGCCAAATGGAAGTATGTACTGAGATATGAACAGTTGTCACAACGTAAACAATTTTCTGAACAGCTTTTATTTAGAGTACACTAGAGGCCAAAAGAAACGTTACCCTCCTACCTTTATGAATTACTTAAAAACTATCACAGATATCTTAGAAGGTATTAGTTTACAAGAAAGCTGAAAAACACAGCTTTATGTAAATCACGAAGAAAAATCTAAAATGCTTTCATATTTAGGTGAAATGCACAGTATCATTTTTTGTTTAAACATAGAAATACCAATCGCCAAAACGCAGCAATATTAAAGCAGTATTTGCGTCCATTTCACATGTAGACTGATTCTACAGGGTATGAAGAGAGCCTAGAATACATGATATGATGCGCAAGTACGAGAAATATGCCACGATTAACAGTTGAAGAGAGAGAAAGAGCCATTGGGATGTTGCAGATTGGGTCCACATACAATGTTGTTGCCAACGCCCTCGGATGCCACCGTATCACAGTTATCAGACTTCATCAGGGCTTCAGACAGACTGGGGTCACCGTAGATAGACCAAGAAGTGGACATCACAACGCCAGCTGAAGATAGGTACCTCCGCCATTAAGGAAGCAGGGTAACGTTTCTTTTGGCGTTTAGTGTATATTCACACTATCGGTCAGCAGATGCCCAAACTGGAACAAGGCCAGTGGATATTTTGTACACGCTCTGTGCATGCGCATGGTGAGATGAAAAGTAATGTGAATCAACCGAATGCCGATCAAACAAGCAGTGGATTACGTTTGGCGTTGCCTTCTCAATGCAAGTTTTAACATTTTCTAAACAAGTATCAGTTTATTTGTCACGGGTGTCGCTACAATGACAGATACATATTTTATATCAATACATCAAAAGATGAACGTGCAGACTTCGCTTCAAACCTTTTAAGAATCGCATTAAACAGCAGGCGACTGCAGATTTGAACATGCTTCTCCAACTATTGTGACATAAGTCGTCCTAATTCCTGGGATTAGAGATAAGATTGGCTTGATTATTTAGGAATTTAATGCTTTTCATGAAGTAGAATCTTTGAAATGCATTTCTCTCTGGAATCATCTGTGATATGAGCTTGTGCGCTGATTTCTCTAGAAATTATTTAACATGAACCAAAATGAAGGTGTCCAAAATGAATAATGTATTTTACATTCAGTCACTTGACCAAATTAATTAGCTATGTTATCATTTAGTTAATAATTCATTCATTTATTGTTTGGCCTCAATCCGCTCGTATGTGGACAACATGACCAATTATCTATTATACATTATATTATACATCAATTGCATAACACCGTTCCTGAGCGTCTGAGCACAATGTCACTGAGCACCTGCCCATTGTGAGCGCCTACCCCTTCTTACTTCGAAAATGTATTCTACTACAATAAGCCTATTATGCCCTGGCGGAGTCTACCCATACCGCCTAATTTTCATAATACTAAAAACTCATACTGCCCAATTATCCGTGCATGCAGATCACCTACGAATTGCAACCACTGAAGCATGGCGTCTCCCAGGAGTAGTCTTATTTAACCTACACTGCTGTTGTTAGGCACCAGCTGTTTAAAACAATACCCAATTAAGTAACTTCATTGTGAGATCTGAGATACATTCTCATGATAAATAGGATGGACACCTGTGTCAACTCCAAACAGTAACATGGTACTACCCAAGATGGATCTTTCTCTAAATGATTCCAGGGATAAACAAAAAATCAAACTTCTTTCTGGTACAACGTGAGAAATCACAAAATAAAGGCAAAACTCAACCAGTTACATTTCAAACCTCAGCTTCCAGCACTTACAAAGTAAAACAAAATAAAACCCACAAAAAAGTGGAAAACACAAACAAATCTAAAGCTGCAAGACGACTAAACTACTTAAAATTAAACCAACAATCAGTCAAGTGACCTGTACCAAACAATAGATGACAGCTCTTACAATCAACCCAACTTCAATACTTTGGTTGAGTTCATTACGGAAGTGGCACTTAGATCCACACCACACCCCCACAACCCACCCCCCACCACCCGTCTATATCTACAAACCTTGGAAGGAAATATCCTTACAATCTTCAGGCTAGATAAAAAAAATCAGAATATATACCAAAACACTGAAACAGTTTAAGAAGGCAGTAACTACGATTGTCTCACACTCCTACCTTCAAGGAGCTAAAAGACAAGGCTATTACCCCCGAAGACGCTAATATGGTATATACATCATCACTTTAATTTTTTGTTTCCATTCATGTTTTTATTTATACATTATGTTGGTAACTGTATTACAGAGGAACAGCAACGGGCTAAATGCCCGTCAAAACGAATTCAAAGCTCTGCTAACATAAAAACATAATTTCACCTGATATTATTCTTCTACAAGAAACCAGAATATCAACCAGAAAATCTATCCTGATTCAAAAAAGAAACTTCACATTCTTTCTTCAGGGCACTATAAAAGAACAAGAGATGGTAAGATGGTTAAATTGTTATCATTTCATTGCTGAGATCTGTGTGATGTACTAGATACACTGACAGTGCCATAATCAGTTCCATTAGGCTACACCGCCGTTCCAAAACATGGGTATACAGAATGTCAAGTCACAAGAATAAAAATGCGAAATTTCTCAGTTCAATATCGTGTATGGCCGCCCCGTGCATTCACCACTGCCAAACACCGTCTCCTCATCGACTGCCTGATGTTTGTGAACATGTGGTTGGGGATTCTGCGCCATTGCTCTTGCAAGGCAGCGCCAAGTTCCTGCAAATTCTGAGGTTGGTTCCTAAGACCACGAAGCCTTCTCCCAAGTGCATCCCAAACGTGCTCTATTGGATTAAGGTCAGGGGACCTCGATGGCCAGTCCATGACGTTGATTCCAGCGTTTTGAAGGAAATTTCGTGTCAACATCGCGGTATGCGGCCGAGCATTATCATGCTGGAACTGTAGACCTGGGCCATGAGCCGCCATGAAAGGAACGTGTTCAGGGGTGAGCACCTGGTCGCGGTAAGCAGCAGCTGTGACGGCGTCACTATTGGCCCACGATATGGACGTCGAGAATGGAGATTGGCAGCCCGCAACCGATTTCGAATGGTCTGTGAGGACAGTCGACCTCTAAACATCTCAGCCCTGGTTCGTGTAGCCGGCAGAAATCTGTCACGTAGGTGACGTAGGAGGATTTGACGGTCTTCTGCTCGTGACGTCACACGTGGACGACCCGACCTTGGGCGATCAGAAGTGGTGCCAGTTTGTTGTAGACGACCTCGCAAGTCATAAACAGTACGACGGCTGCATCCCATTGCTCTTGCGACGTCAATAACTGATCTTCCCGCTTGCAACATGCCAACGGCACGTTCACGTTGCACATTTGACAATCGTGGCATTTCAAGTACCGTTAGAACTGTGGTTTAAAAGTGTTTCTTCAATTCTTGAGGCCAATGCAAACACTCGCATATGAAGAAAACTTCGATGCGAAGATCACGTGATCGACTGCACGTGCAAAACCTGATTTGGCACTAACTTCATTTGCACGACGAATGGATGGGTTTGAGTGGGTTTTGCTAACATTTTTCTAGAGTCGAAAGATAGGGATCCCATTTCGGATACATAGATGTATCATCAGAGAAAAATTATTCATTATTTTTCAAATTACATTTTGTGAAGTTTCTTTTTTGACTCAGTATATATATTTTCCACACTAAAATGTCATCAGAAAAGATAAAACCACAAACATCAAAGGACAACCAAAGGGCGGACTCATCACTCTAAAGGTCACATGCAACGTAAAGCACAACTTGGCAGATTCTGATACCTTTCGGTATGGACTAAAATGTCATCAGAAAACGCGATGAAAAAACGCGCGAAATCGGAGTTCAAACATTCACTAATTTACTTGGGGAAAAGTGGTTTTAACTGCGTTTATATAATTTCATTTGTCTATACTCGGTAAAGGCACGTGTGGGCTATTTTTTTTCTAATGTTTTGTTGATATTTCACTGGCGTCACTTTATCTGTTTGACAGTAGATTACCGATTTAACTGTTTATAAATTTCATTTGTCTATTTACGTTCTTTTACCGAGTCACTTTTTCAGTTCGATACTTAAAAGCAATGTCATTAACGTTGACAGAATATAGATATGTCGTTGTCACAGACAAAACTCAGTGTCTGTTTTATTGACACCTATGTGTCTGCCTGCCTGTCTGCTAATGACAATATTCAATACACAACTTCAATCACTGACCACATGCACTTTGAACTTAACACCTATCAGGTTATATTCCATAAACAAAACGCATTGATTTATGGCCCGAGTTCGGTCTCTGTCACATTATGTAATTACACAGACAGGCAGGTGTGATACTTGTACACATGAAATGTTATGATGTCTGTTGATTGCAAAATGTTATATACAAAAAAATGAGCATGTACTTACAAAACCCAACATCTCTATATATACACACACAATGAGCCGTGAGGGCATCTGCAACTGAACCAGCCGTTACACCTGAGTGCACACCCAGCCGCTCTCACTGGGTTCCGTATTCCGGCTGCTTCGTTTCTTGGGAAGTAAACCCAAGTACAACATATTGCACTTTTGATTTGCGATTGTACCCTTATAATGTTGTTTATATGTTTTTTCATTATCAGCAATATATATAATATGTCATGAATAAGAGATAATTGTGTTTTAATTATGTTTGATGTTTTGGTTGCATGTGACCTTTACTTAAACAAGGCATCGACTACCATCAAATCGATATCAACTCAAAAGAAATAGAAAACAATTTTAGCTCACTCCCTCACTCACTCATGGTGTATATTTTTGTTGTTCTTGAAGTTTACAATAGTCTCTCATAACCCTAAATGGGTGGCTCACTTTTATTCTGTATTATAGCTGATATATGTCCTGTATTTTACAAGCGAGGTGAGACTCAAATAAACAACCTGTCTGTCTGTATTCCATTTTGCGAGCATACCACTCGCCAAGGCCAATGCATGTGAGAATAAGTAATATGTACCCAAACAGATAAAGCATTTCCAAAGGAATGGCATTAATTGTCACATTTTCCCTTAATTTCTCTTTATCATCTCTTTCCTCCTTGGCTTCATCATTTGCATTTTATCAATCTTGTAAATCCAATATCCCCTACTTTTTTAATAGTATATATAGGATGGGTCTGATCACTCTTATTTTCCTGCAAGATCGCATCTAAAAAGACTTCATTACATAATTTTAAATTGATCTCTCTGTTACGACCTCTAATTTTAGGTTAACATGGGTCCTCCCTTGGTTAAAGGTTTGTTCCCTCCGAAATGCAAGCGGTATAAACCCTAGTTTAAAAGATATGAGCCTCGACGGTTGGGCGGATTTCATGTGTTGACTGACAGTTTTGTTTTTTTATTCTTACTCATTTTCCATGTCCCTCATACATATAATTTATCTATAATTCATTTATTTTCCAGATAAATTTAAACCGTCCACAAGAATGCCGGGATTTATCATGTGACCCCCACGCTGATACATGAAGAAGATTCAAGCAAAGATTTACAGTTCGACACGCATCGGAGGTCTTGGCCTTTCGCAGGAAGTCTTTGCCCTTCACTGGAAGCCTTGGCTTTTCAGAGGAGGTCTTGCCTTTTCACAGGAGATCCTGACCTTTCAGACGAGGTCTTGGCCTTTACAGGAGATCCTGACCTTTCAGAGGATGCCTTGGCCTTTCACTGGAGGTTTTGGCCTTTCAGGTGAGGTCCTGGCCTTTCACAGGAGGTCTTGACCTTTCACATGAGATATTGGCCCTCAACAGGAGGTCTTGGCCTGTTATACTGATCTCAAACATGTCATTGGCCAGAAAGCTGGGGTTTTTTATATCACAAAAATTAAAGACATAACAAAAAACACATAATGAAACTTTTCTTCATGTTTGTAGTTTTGTCCATGTTGATTATGTGTTTGGTTTTAATTCTACATCAGGATATTCTGCTGCAAGAAAAGTATATTGTCAATCATTCTGAAATAAATAATTGGATCCAGGACCTCAACATTTCATCTGGAAATCTTAACACAACTGGACCAAGCTTCAACAACACGATGCTTCCTGATGAGGTCGTCCAGGACCTGTTTTCAAGATGGCGAACAACCACGTCACGTGACTACACTCTAACGGTGGCATTCCGTGGTCGTCTGGGAAACAATATGTTTGAATATGCCTCATTGCTAGGAATTGCTGTCAGTACAGGAAAACAGCCTCTTATTCCAAAATCAATAGAACTGAACATACTGTTTAATATATCTTTCATCGGGGACATGCGCAATCAGTCTTCGACTCGTGTTTTAGAGAGACAATATGGCGCTTATGACCGCAAGCTCCTTACACTGCCCGGTGGAAATGTTGAAGTCTTGGGCTATCTTCAATCATGGAAGTATTTCCACTGCATCAGAGCCTCGATAAGAAAAGAGTTCATGTTCAGACAAAAATACATCGATCTCAGTGGTCAGTGTTTTGAAAAATACACAAATAAGCATAAAAACCGAACTGTTATCGGGATTCACGTTCGACGCACAGATATGACTTCTGGAGGAAATAGAGGCTATGTGGCTGCCCCTTTGTCGTATATTAAAAAAGCCATTGCACATATGAATATAAAGTTTCACAACCCTCTGTTCCTTATAGCTACTGACGACAAAAATTGGTGCAGAAAATATGTTGTTTCCTCGGACATAATACTCATGGAAAATTCAGATCCCTTTGTAGACTTTGCGACCTTGACCTTGTGTGATCACATGATAATGACTGTGGGGACATTTGGATGGTGGGCTGCTTGGCTTGGAGACGGGCATGCTGTATATTACAGAGATTTTCCCAGGCCAGGATCGGGGTTAGATAGAGATCTCATAAAAGAAGACCACTTTCTGCCGCATTGGGTTCCTCTTGGTGCTTGATCATACTCATGTGAAGATCCGGGTTAGAATGCTTGTCTTAAGAAGCGACTAACGGGATCGGGTGGTCAGGCTTGCTGACTTGGTTGACACATGTCACCGTATCCCAATTACGTAGAACATTTGATCACTGGATTATCTGGTCCAGACTCGATTATTTATAGACCGACGTCATGTGGCTGGACTATTGTTGAGCGCGGCGTAAAACAACAACCAACCAACTTAAGTTTTCAAAGAAGTGAGATTAGTTTTGGTTCCGTGTTATGTCCCAGAAATTAACATGCTCAACGTTAAACTATATGCCAAATTTGCCTTTCATTTTACAAATGATGATCGACATTTTGTTCTGCAGTTGGAACATTTTACGGAGAACACAAACTTTTCAGTTACATTAAATGACTAATAAATATTTCATATTCTATAGGCATTATACAAAAATGTTTTGCTGTATTTAATTAGTGACGATACTTTGAACAACATGGTGCTGGTTTGTTTCAAAACCCTTGTTTTTTGCTGCTTTTGACAATGTTTCACTTCACTCAAACTCAACCAATATTGAATCTGTTGCTTCCCTGCATGTTCCAACACGTCGTTTAAATTGCCCATTAAGCACACAAAACGTTGCCTTCACCTTAGAGTATAAATGACCACACCATGTTTTAAACGTTCATATATGACCATCAAATTTTAGGGCGTTCCCATACTTTTTGTTTGTAGTATATATGACATTTCACGGATACGAGTTTAGTATTCTGTTTATTACTCTCCAACAGATAGAAACTGCCTACAGTGTGATGACTCTCAGTTTTCCACGAGTCAGGCAAGGTCTACTACCATTGTGACAGAGGTATTAGCATTATGACGTCATAACAGTGACCATTATAACATCACATGTCTAGCGGTATTACACTAGTGTAATATTGCCCTAAAAATATTACGCTGCAATATTTTCCACGGGCGAGTAATACGTCCTGCTAGCTTATGTACCCAGCAAACAAACTTGTTGATTTTTCATTGTAACAATGTCACCACAACAGATAACTGCAAACTGTGGTTTTCATATTAACAACATTCATGCTTGTTTAACACTAAATCATTATATATTTTATTACATGATTGACGACCGCCTGCGTGGTGTAGTGGTGAGAGCGTCCACACGGAGAGAGGAAGGTCGCGGGTTCGATCCCCGACCGCGTCATACCAAAAGACGTTAAAATATGGTACTTGTTGGTCCCTGCCTGGCGCTCGGCATTAATGGGTACAACAAGGACTGGTCGGCTCGGAGTCAGTATACTGTGTCTGAGTGGGGTATTCATGCTTCACTACGGCATGGTATCTCAGTGAGCTAGCACTATAAAACCAGCTTCAGTCTGGGCTAGTACAAGCAGCCGCACATACACATACACACGCATGCACGTCGTCATATCAGCGAAATATTCTACTAATCTGTTCATCTCAATTATTGATTTTAGTGTGTGTACATCAGTAGAATCTGATCATTTGCCCATTGTTTGTCAGCTAAAGTGTTTCTTCCAGAGGATTGGCGACTCGTAGCGTTATGATACAATTGCGATTAAGAAATATAAGTGGAGACCTTCCCATGCAGACAAGTTTGACTCAACTTTAAAAGTAAACTTAAAATCACTGCCTCTTGATGTCTTTCATGAGATTACTATGGATAATCCATCTCTAGGAGCAACAATGCTGACTGACATTATCCAAAAACTGCATCTTCTTGAGGTGAGGAGACGGGATAATCATAAACAGCAATGGTTTGATCAAGACTGTGAAAATTTAAAACAAGATAAGTATGAACTTTTGGATAGAACTCGCCTGTCTGGAGATTTTTCTTACCTTCAAGAGTTTCATAAAATTCGAAATAAATTCAGAGAACTCTGTCGTCACAAGAAGGAGGAATATACAATAGCAATAACCAACTCTATATTATAGGATTTTTCTTCTGGTAAAAGGGTCAAATCTGTTTGGTCTCATTTTAGTAGCGCTTCATGTAAATCTGTAGCATCAGTTGACTGTTTGTCATTGGTTGAATATTTTAAAGATGTATTAAATATTCAAGATATCATATTGGTGAAGATTTTTTTCGCCTTTACAAAGGATTTCATTGTAAATCATGATGTGCAAGAATCCGTCTGTGGAATCTGTAATGATGATGATACCAAACATACTGTGAATAGGGACATAAGTATTGAAGAGGTGGCGTTTGCTCTTGGTAGTTACGACCTAATAAAAGTCCTGGTCCAGATGGTATTCCACCTGAGATGTTTAAAGTTAACAAAATTGTTTTGCAGTCATATTTATGTACCTCGTTTAATGACGGTTTTAGGTCAGGTCAATTTCAAGATCAGTGTTCACGTAGTATTATATTTCCATTGTATACAAAAGGAAGCGTCCATGATGTAAATAATTATCGTGGTATCTCTCTTATGGATATTTGTGGCAAAGCTTTTACTTCCATTTTGAACAGGCGTTTGAAAGAGGTTGTTGACTGTTGGATCTGTACCCTGAGTGTCAAGGTGGCTTCCGTAAAGGCTATTCTACGGTTGATAACATTTTTACACTCCAAAGTGTTATACAGAAGCAGGAGGTAGATTTTATTGTTTATTTGTTGATTTCCGTAAGGCGTTCAATTCAGTTAATAGAGATCTTCTTTGGTTTTTGTTCTGTTATCTAATAGTGTCCATGGTTCTATGTTCAATATCATTAGAGATATGCATTCAAAGACAAAGGCTAGTGTTAAGCTAAGCACTTTAAATGTTTCGGAATATTTTGATTCTTTGAGTGGGGTTCGGCAAGGTTGTATTTTAAGTCCTCTTCTATTTCCGTTGTTTGTTAACCAGTTGTATACGGAAATAATTACTTGTGGTGACAGGAGAGTATTTATTGATCCAGAGTTTATGGAATTGTATTTGCTATTGTATGCAGATGATTTATGTTTGTTTGCAGATTCTGCCATTAGTTTTCAGAGGAAGATCAATGTATTACTACAGTTTTGTAAAAAAAGGGGCTTGTCTGTAAATTTTCAGAAAACAGAGGTCCTAATCTTTTTAAATAGTGGTAAATTAAGGCGGTATGAATCTTGGTACTCTGGTGATCAGAAGTTAAACGTTTCTACATATTATTATTTGGGTTTATTGTTTTCAAATAGACTTTCATGGTCTAAATCGGTTCAAAATCTAGTAAATAAAGCAAATAACGCCTTGTGCTCAGTTAAGGGTTTTGGTAGGAGACTTAAAAATATTTCTCCAACTATTTTGTTCAAAATCTTTGGCTTACAGATAAAGCCGATATTTTTGTATGCTTCGGAAATATGGGGTTTTCGGAAATGGCATGTTATTGAACAGTTTCAGATTAGATTTTGTAAGTATGTGTTGGGTGTAAGTTATAAATGCTCTAACGCGGCTGTTTGGCGGAATGTGGTAGAAATTATATCTATGTTGATAGTTTATTACGTGTTATGAAGTATTGGTTCAAACTTTTACGCTTACCAAAGGATAGAAATCCAAAGAGGTGCTATATTATGTTGCACAATTTAGACAAAGTTGGTAGGAAAACGTGGGTATATATTTTCCGAAATACTTTGTTCAATTATGGTTTTGGTTTTGTGTGGGAAGCTCAAGGAGTTGGCAACCAGGAACAGTTTTTGAAAGATTTTCATGTAAGAGTTGGTGATTGTCAAAAGCAATTCATATTTTCAGAAATGCACAAATGTTCATCGCTTGAGGTCTATTCCAGTATCAAAAATGTATTTTGCACTGACCCATATTTATCTTTATTGAAATCTAAAGATGCGAGGCGTCGAATAACAATGTTACGAATCGGTGCACTTCCAAGGCACCAAATACTTTGTAATATGTGTAATGATAATCTTGAAGAAAATGAATGTCATTTCCTATTTGAATGTAAAGTTTATCATGATTTTCGCTGTAAGTATTTTAAAGCATTACCAAATTCCATAGATCAGCAATACTTTCTGAACACATTATCCTGTACCAAATTTTCAACACTAACAAATTGTTCTTACATTAAGGAAGCATTGTCATTGCGTTCTTTATTCATATGAATCTGATTGTCAATTGCCACTACCTGATAATTACACGTTTATTTGTATTGTACGTGGGCCAAAGGCCTTGTTACGAAATAAACTTGATTGATTGATTGATTTATTGACAAGCTCATGAAGAGAAGAAACGAGTTCGTCATTTCTGTAATTTCATAGGCCATCGAGCCGTTGTTCAAAGAGATCATGCCCGTGATGATCTGTGTTAGAACTAGTCTTCAGGAACCCAAGTTTTTCGAAAGAGGTGACTAACGGGATCGGGTGGTCAGTCTCGCTGACTTAGATGGCACATGTCATCGTATCCCCATTGCGTAGGAAGACGCTCACTGGATTGTAGGGTCAAGACTAGGTTATTTGCAGACCGCTGCCATATAGCTGAAATACTGCTGAGTGCAGCGTTTAACAAGACATCAACCAATCCAATGGGGGCGATGTGATTGCAGTGGTATTATAAACTCTGTCAAAAAAGAAACGCAACCCCTGTATTTTAGAGATTTTGATCTGAAGTTTTAGGACGACACAGCATTTTTATTATTTAAGACAGAAGTCTGAAATTTGGCAGAATAATAACCCAGATAGGCATGTTTAAAATTGTCATTTCAAAAGTCATCTCACAGACACCAGTTTGTCACCAGGGGGGCGTCTTTCTCAGTATCTCGTATGAGCACCACGCGCTGCAATCACTGCACGGCATCTCCTTGGACAAGAACGGATAAGACGCCGGATTCTTTCCTGGGGAATGGCTCTCCACTCCTCCTGCAGTGCAACGGCGAGCTGTTGCAGCGTCTGTGGCGGCGGCTGACGTTGACGTACCAGAGTATCCCACAGGTGTTCAATAGGGTTGAGGTCTGGTGATTTAGAGGGTCATGGCAAGACATTGACGTTGGAATTCTGCAGAAAGTTCATTGTTGCACGTGCAGTATGAGGCCGGGCGTTGTCCCGTTGAAAAATCTGTGTCTGTTGGTCAATAATCGGGAGAAGGTGAAGCTCTAACACGTGGTTGATGTAACGTTGGGCTGTCAGGTTCCCTGGAACGATCACCAAGTGTGATTTCTGGTTGTATGAGATGGTTCCCCAAACCATGACGCTTTCTCCGCCAAATCTGTCCACCTGTCGGACGCAGATGGGCGCAAAACGTTTATGACGTCTCCTATACAGACGCTGTCTTCCGTCGTGACGTTGCAAAAGAAAACGTGATTCATCAGAAAACCAGATTCGCCTCCAGTTTTGTAAAGTCCGTATCCTTACGTTGTTGCACCACCTGAGTCGTCGGCGTCGATGTAGGGGGCGTAGTACAGGTCCAACAACTGGTCTACAGGCACGTAAACCCGCTTCTTTCAGACGGTTCCTAATCGTTTGAGCTTACACTCTCCTCAAACCTGGTATTTGTGTGGCAGTCACGGTTGGTAGGGCATGCCGATTACGCAGGTGATGGACCCGGATGTACCGATCTTGAAGGGGGGTCGTGATTCTTGGCCTTCCACTTCTCGGGCGATCGTTGGTCAAATTGAAGTTGTTGTAGCGGCTCCAAAGTCGGATATCGTTGTTTTGTGAACATTTAGGTTCCGTGCAACAGTTCCAAAACTTCTCCGGCTTGAACACGACCAATGGCGATATTTCGGTCGGCAGCACTCAATCGTGGCATTTTTAACACAGCTTTTCGGCGACAAATGAATGAATATAATACGGAAGCACATGGGCTTTTATACACCCCTACATTAACTGCCATTTTCATGATTTGCATGTGTTTTTTTTGTGCGAAGTCACCATGAGGGTCATTTCATGCGTTGTGACGGAATAAGCAATAAAATACACTTATGCGTACAAATGCAGTTGTTTGGATGGTAATCTTCATTAATTACGTGTATCATTTCAATACATTCGAATAAAATTTAGTTTGGAAGCAATAACTTCATTCAAACGAATTTTTCATATCTGAGGACAGGGGTTGCGTTTCTTTTTTGACAGAGTTTATATATACATATTAAGTGCGCTTCAGTGACTTCCTTCCAATCATTTTAGTGTGGGAAAAGATTTTGGTTGACACATGTCAACGTATCCCAAATGCGTAGATCGATGTTCATGCTGTTGATCACTGGATTGTCTGTTCCAGACTCGATTATTTACATACCGCCGATATAAAGCTGGAGTGCGGCGTTAAACAACAAGCTACCCAACCAGGGAAACATCATACGCGCAACATACATTACAAACAAACCACTCAGACACATACACACACGCCTCGCTCACACACAAAACACACACATTGACACCTCGCTCTCACACATATTACCACCTCGCACTAACACACAAGCAACACACATCCCACCTCGCACACACACACAAAACACACACATTGACACGTCGCTCTCACACACAAAACACACACATTACCACCTCGCACTAACACACAAACCACACATTACCACGTCGCACTCACACAACAAAACACACATTACCACCTCACACTCAAACAAACCACATATTACCACCTCGCACTCACACACAAACCACATATTACCACCTTGCACTAATACACAAACCACACATTACCACCTCGCACTAACACACAAACCACAGATTACCACCTCTCTCACACACAAACCACACGAATTACCACCTCGCACTCACAGACACAAAAAACTACAGATTACCATCCCGCACTCACACAACAAAACACACATTACCACCTCGCACTAACAAACAAACCACATATTACCACCTCGCACTCACACACAAACCACAGATTACCGTCTCGCACTCACACACATTACCACCTCGCACTCACACACAAACTACACACACATCGTTCCTCTCACATCCCACTTCTATGTCAACAGAAATATACAATAACGAAAAACATTTCATTTTGGATTTATCAGGAAATCACGTCACCTCGCAACGTACGTAAATAAACACACTGTTCACTTGTCCTTAACTCACTGTTGCTATGTTACGAACGTTATGTTGACAGCCAACCGCTAGATTCTCTAATGTCTGGATTCTCTAATCCAATGGGGGCGATGTGATTGCAGTGGTATTATATATATATACATATTAAGTGCGCTTCAGTGACTTCCTTCCAATCATTTTAGTGTGGGAAAAGATTTTGGTTGACACATGTCATCGTATCCAAAATGCGTAGATCGATGTTCATGCTGTTGATCACTGGATTGTCTGTTCCAGACTCGATTATTTACATACCGCCGATATAAAGCTGGAGTGCGGCGTTAAACACAAACACACAAACCACAGATTACCACCTCGCACTAACACACACACAACACACATTACCACCTCGCACTCACACACAAACAACACACACATCGTTCCTCTCACATCCCACTTCTATGTCAACAGAAATATACAATAACGAAAAACACGTGAGTCTGGTTCATTTTGGATTTATCAGGAAATCACGTCACCTCGCAACGTACGTAAATAAACATACTGTTAACTGTTAACTTGTCGTTAACTCACTGTTGCTATGTTACGAAAGTTATGTTGACAGCCAACCGCTAGATTCTCTAATGTCTGAAAGAGGTACATTGTATACTTGTTGAAATATCTGCTTAAAAACCACACAATTTCACATTGTAAATCTGGTCAGTCGTAAGGTTTGCCGTAGATAGTTCGACAACCCCAGGAACGTGAGTACAGTCGAACACCGTTGTGTCGAAGTTGAAGGGACCTACATAAATGCTTCGAGTATTCCACAGTGCGACACAAGCACCAAATGATGACTAATTAAATAATACGCAGAGACAAAGCTTTACTTCGAGACACCATAGGTTCGACACAATAACAGTTCGCCACAATAGAGCTCAAAACCTTTAGAGTTCGACACTTAGAGTTTAACAGAATAAGAGTTCGACACAAGGTGAGCTCGACACAAGAAGTGTTCGACACAATAAGAGTTCGACACAACCGTGTTTGACTGTATATGTGCAATCAGGCCTACCAACGAAAGCCAGCAGATAGCAACCAAGCTATAGTATGAACATACTTGAAATAGAAATAGCCACACACATTACACCCGTGAGACTATCACCATTAAGTGTGCATAGGAATGATTGAAACACGCCACGTTTACAGAAGACATTGCAACAATCTGAATACCTGCCAATGTGTTGCTGCGGGTGTCACTCACTGTTTTGGTTCCATCGAGTGAGTTTAATATTTACGCCGCTTTAGCAATAAGCCAGCAATATCACGGCGGGGGACACCAGGAATGGGCTTCACATGTTGTACCCATGTGGGGAATGGAACCAAGGCCTTCGCTGTGACGACCGAAAGCTTCAGCCACAAGCTTACCTCATGGTTCCATCGAAAATGTGGCGGGTTTGAATGAAAACGATAAATTCTGAATGGTGAGTCTTTGGTAGGCCTGACGATGATATCACAGAAATCAAGAGCATTTTGATGATTTTTTTATTTTTATTTTTTATTCCACTTTTTTTGTTGTACAGCAAATCATACATGTCATACATAATATGTCATTTAACACATACTTCATTGAAAACAAACTGTTTATGGCAGCACGAGCATTTTCATCTATCGAGAAGCCGTTTCATCAAAGGACTAATTGGATAAAATGGTTCAAACAACCTGCTTATGGTAACTGGACCAATGCTATACATCGAGAAACAAAGTTTCAGCAAAAAGAGTAATTAAATAGAGTGGTTCAAACATACCACTTATGGCGGCTGGACCAATGTCATACATCGATAACAAAGTTTCGTTGAAAAGGGTAATTGAATAAATTGGTATAACCAATGTCATACATCGATACACAAAGATTCATTGAAAAGGGTAATTAAATGGAGTAGTTAAGGAACATACTACGTATGGCAACTAGACCATACATCGAGAAACCAGGTTTCATCGAAAAGGGTAATTGAATAGAGTGGTTAAGAAACAAACTGCTTTATGGCAACTGGACCGTACATCAATAAACAAGTTTCATTGATAGTAGTAATTGAATAAAGTTGTTCAAAACATACCACTTATAGCAGATGGACTATCCTGTGTACCAGAACTTTTTCACGTGACTTTCCAGTTATTGCTTATATTAATCCATGTGCATTATCCGGTGACAACACTTAGGATCGTAATTCATGTTGCAGAGTCACTCCGAACTTTCATGTAGATCCTGTGTACCAGAACTTTTTCACGTGACTTTCCAGTTACTGCTTATATTAATCCATGTGCATTATCCGGTGACAACACTTAGGATCGTAATTCATGTTGCAGAGTCACTCCGAACTTTCATGTAGATCCTGTGTACCAGAACTTTTTCACGTGACTTTCCAGTTACTGCTTATATTAATCCATGTGCATTATCCGGTGACAACACTTAGGATCGTAATTCATGTTGCAGAGTCACTCCGAACTTTCATGTAAATCCTGTGTACCAGAACTTTTTCACGGGACTCTCCATATTAATCCATGTGCATTATTCAGTAACAACACTTAGTCTATTCTGTATTCACTGCCACCGGTCATTCCAACAGGGAGAGGTGACATTCTGTCACAACACCCCTAAGTTGCCATAGTTAATTAACACTAATCTAACATTCCCCATCTGTTGAGGTTCGCCTGCAGAGTCTGTTGCTTGACCTTTTGGCAGGTGCGTTTTTTAAGTTATTTTGTGATCTGCCTTGGACGCCTTATGTTGGGCGGTACCCAAATGCAGCGTCCCCGTTTAAAACCTGCTAAATATGGGGTTCTCGTGCAGGTTGTGCGAAGCATGGTTTTCACTGCAGGTTTTTCTGATTGATCTACCTGCTCTTTACGATCTGCTATATTATCAAGGTCACTTCCACTTTTAATTTCAATTGATTTATGTAAAGACCACGCACAATTATTCCATGTATCTTTTACAAGTATTTAGTAATCGAAGCACTGCGACTGAACATTCCAGCAGTGAATAGCGACATCTTGTCAGAACACCGAACATGTCATCGATATTTGACACTACTTTGGATCTCGTGTGTCAATGTGACAATATCACTTTCAGTATCTAAACACTGCAAGCCACACGCAAGTAATTCATATACCTTCCATAAGTGTTTAGTAGTCCAATCACTGTGACTGAACACTCCAGCAGTGAAGAGCGGCATTCTGTCAGAACACCTGATATGTTTGTCATGTTATTTGACATTAATCTGAATCCAACTCGTGATGATAAGACAACGTCACTTTCTGGCGCAAGTGACAAAAGAACATTGCATTTTCGTTGGTTTCCTTTACAGAAACTATCCCTTTTCTTGGGACAGGTAGATTGTCTAGTTGTGCTCGTGATCTGCCATGACTTTCTAATTTATGCACCTAGACATTGCATAGGTAATGCACAATTATTCCATTTTATTTTGTAAGCCTTTAGTAATCTAATCACTGACTAGACATCTTAACAGTGACAAGTCACATTTTATCAGACGTGTTATGATTGATATTTGACACTAATCTGGACCCCGTGTAACAAGATAGCACAAACAAGGGAACATTGTGCCTTCGTTTCATTTACACCAGCTACACCTCCTTGTTTTTTAAGTAGTAATGGTTTGTGCATTGGTTATCTCTTTATCTGCCATTTATACGTTGTGTTGGTCTAATAATCAATTTCAGTATCCCCGTTGAAGCAATGTTATATAAGAGTTCACAAGCACCCCGTGCAAACCATGGTTATCAGTGCTTGCACACGGGGGCCGAAGCTACTACATGAAACTTGTTAGATTTGTTTTCCAAAGAGTCACTTTCAGTCTAAATTAACCTGATTTATGCGCTCAAGTACTGTAATGTAAAATGCACGGCTCCTTTTCTATTTTTTATAACATCATAGTAATCGCTAATTATACTTTGGAATTTGTTGCGGGTACGGGTTGACCACCCAAACGACAGCTTCCGATGAAGCATGTTTTACTATTTGTTGGTTTCTTATTAATTATAATTCCACTACGTTTTGTTACTTGTGAAAAATACACAAATTCTGGAAGTCATCAAAATGTCAGCATCTCAACCTATACCATCTTATTTATATCATATCAATTGCGAATCATGAATAATAAATAATGGGTTTCGAAAGAGTCAAAATTATTTCCATGAATTGTAGAGGCATTGGCGATAGTCTTAAGAGAAAACAAGTATTTAGATTCCTCAAAAAGAAAAAGCGTCCATATATTGTTTACAAGATGTTCATTTTACAAAACAACAAGAGCAGTTTATCAAACAACAATGGGGTTACTCGGAATGTTATTTTAACTCATTCAAATCAAACGCGAGGGGAACGGCAATTCTTTTCAACAATAATTTTGAATTTTATGTTAGTAAAGAATATCCTGATGCAGAACGTGAAAATTTTAAAGCCATTGATATTGAAATTGAAAATAAGACATATCTGCTTATAAATGTATACGGCCCAAACGAAGATACGCCTGAATTTTATGAACAAATAATCAACATTCTAAATGAATCTGACTCGGAATTCTTTATTCTTTGTGGAGATTGGAACTGTGCTTTAAATCCTATACTTGATCAATTTAATTATAAAAATGTAAATAACCCTAAAAATAGAGCCAAAATAAAGGATATTATAGAGTTATATGATTTGAAAGACCCTTGGAGACTACATAACCCAACTGAAAGGAGGTATACCTGGCGTCAGCCTACTCCTTTAAAACAATCACGTCTTGATTATTTCCTTGTTTCTCACAATCTCCTCTCTTCAGTAGAATATACCAGCATAGATCCAGGTTTTAGAACTGATCATTCTCTCGTAGAGATAAGTTTGCACTCAAATGAGGTCAAACGAGGTAAGAGTTATTGGAAGCATTTTGATGATGTCAAATATATTTGACGTCCATGATATGTTTGACGTGAACGGACAAGAATAATTTTCAATAATACCAAGATGTAATAATGTAAACATATCTTCTATCCACACAAACAGGACCACTTGGTGAACGATCTCATGAACCACCGGCATGTCATGGTACGGGTTCGAACCCAGACTAATTTGTATTGGTTTGTCTGCACCATGCCTATTGTCTTGGTTTCACGAAGGCTAAAATCTGCATCACTTCTGGATATTTCCCATACCAGGTCACCCTTCCATGAAATTACGACATAGTGACACCTTAACCATAGCTGGATGGCTGTAATGTACCAAACTATACAACTGACTGACAGAGTTTGGTTTTACGCCGCTTTTAGCAATATTCCAGCAATATCACGGCGGGGGACACCAGACAAACTATACAAATACATGTGTGTTCAGATGACTATTTCAGAACAGGTACACCGCCAGGTTCGTATCTAGGCCCCTGTCTATTTGTTATACACTACCGGCCAAAAGAGAATACACACTATTGTTGGATGTGGGTACAAAGTAACAAAATCTGCCGAATTTGATAGGTGTATCACACCTGTATTTTGGACATAAAATTTGCAATGTTAGGCTACTAACTTCTACATGGTAATTTTTCAATAGCGGATGTAACTGTTTGATTAAATTCAGTTTTCATGGTATCCTTTCAATTGCCCGACCCTTTACATTACGAGCACAACATTTTATCGAATTCACAAATTTCATTCAAATAACCCCGAGCAGCTGTTGACATATAACGCGCAGGTGATCTGTATATCATTTCACTGTAACGAAATAATATACAATATAGATATATAACAAAAGTAGAAGAAAATGACTTAAAAGTACACGGCAGTTCAAACGCGATTTATAAATGAATTATGTATTGTGACAAATCACGTGATCAAATAATAAATGAAATACACATAAAAAGCAGGTGATGTTAGCGACACTGTACGTCGCTGTAACGTGAAGGGTTCGTGTCAAGAATAAATAGCTATTTACATTAAGTCTTGAGAACAAATATATCTGTACACACGTGAATATATAACATTTACAACCAAAGAGATCAGTTGTGTCCTGCTGTGCATTAAAGTGTATATCAGCATCCTCAGATAAAGCTTGGATATTGCATCATGCTTTAAAGTGTATATCAACATCCTCAAATAAAGCTTAGATAATGCATGACGTGTATACATTAACACAATGCATCTCATGCATATGTTGGTGTTATACCCAATGTTTTGTCTGATTTGTAAAAGCGGTTTTCTTGCATTCACGAACTCGAAACTTAAAGCAGTAGTGAGTGAGTATGGTTTTACGCCGCTTTTAGCAATATTTCAGCATTATCACGGCAGGGGACACCAGAAATGGACTACACATATTGTACCCATGTGGGGATCCAAACATGGGTCTTCAGCGTGACGACTGACGCTTTAACCATTAGGCTACCTCACGCTTCGCTGAACAAATGCAGCTTTTGCGTGACGATAGATAAATGATGTCACACAACGTAGAGATTAAATACACATGTGCCTATTTGTGGGATTCTATCTGACTCGTGACTAAATCGAGATAAATTGGTCAAAGCAAAGTTAATATGGTTTTAAGCTGCTTTTGGCAATATTCAATCAATATCACGTCTAAGGACACTGAAATCGTGATGCACAGTTTTTACCATGTGGGGAATCGAACCGGGTGTTAAGCGTGACGGGCGACACCTGAACCACTAGACTACCACGTCGCCTGAGATGTAAAGGAACATTTGGGTGAACAATATAAAGAAAGCAAGTTTTAAAATGTAAATAACGTTGGTAGGGCAAAACAGAAGATATAAGAAAAAAACCTAATTTGGAAATAAGCGCACTATTAGTATTTACATGACATAAGCGACAACGTACAAGGAAGTATAGAACGTCTTGTTAAGGCAGGATATTGGAGAAACTGCAGTCACCAAAACCGAATATCGTTGCATGGATTCGTCAACAACAGTAAAAGGTCCAAGCACAAATAGATATAATAATAATAATTATAATAATAATAAAAGGTATTCATGATTACATAAATATGCATGATTCGCAATATCCGGTGTCACGTGACGTACCTTTCCACATCAACACACTGTGAGTAGGGGCGTGATATCATGCAATTACCCTACAAGGTGATTCGATATAGCGCGGGAATACTTCCAAAACGCCATTATGACGTCATTACATTTGTGTGATCTTGTTTCGACATTATAGTGGCATGGTTTTCGACCGTGTGGCTCGATTACGTGCCATGATTTTTCACACACTGGCTTCGTTGAAACGCTTTTGGCTCAACACAGGGACATGTAACAGTTGTGGGGGATTTCCATATTACACCACTCAGGGGAGATAACTCATCCCTCTAGTGACAACATTACACAATTCAGGGGAGATAACTCATCCCTCTAGTGACAACATTACACAATTCAGGGGAGAAAACCCGCCCCTTCAGGTACAACAATGCGCCATTCAGGGGAGATAGCTCATCTCCTTCATTAACAACAATACAGGGGAGATAACTCGCGTTACAGTACACAACCCAGGGGAAACAACCCATCCCTCTAGTAACATCAAACATAACAAAAAACAAAATATTCCGACAGTGACTGGTCCGACAAAGTCAACACCTTCTTTCAGACAACTTCTGTTTTACGACTAATTTGTTTTATATTTGCGAACAATCGTAATTAACAAACGGAATACAATCTTGGGCATTTTCAAATTAACTGCCGTGCTTAGGAAAATGCATTAAACATTCAAGCGACTGAAAGAAACGTCGTCATAAGGTGTATATGTTTTGTCTACTCCAATTTTGAAGAGCATACGTTCTTTTGCCCGGAAGTGTAAACAACAACTTTTCTTCATTTTTAAACAAATACGTGGTATTTTTTTACGTGATTTGCTCCAGAATCACAAACTATTCTTCTGGGATGTAGGTCACTGTGACCATTATTACAGCAACACAATACAATGTACTTAGGACCAGGACTGAGTTGACGCATGGCAGATGGGTACCCGGTAGGGCGGGTATATAATGTCACTGGTGACCCCCTGTAGCCTCACGGAGAGCTTGAGTTGTGTACTCCCAGGAAACTGAGAACGAAAATCAAGTGCACATGTATCCGGGGCGATATTTATACAGAACCGTTAACATACACTTGAGTAGAATTTGGTGAATGAATAAATTTGAAACTGACAGACTTTGGAAATCCTGGAATTCCATCACCCGACAAAACAGTCGAATACACTTGCTTCTGGTGTCACGCGTGTGTTCATTTTGCAGTTGCAAGCTGTCCATAAACTCCACAAGCTTCATTACAATTCACTCTAACACTCCAGTTCATTCCACAACCATGATTTGTTGCCAACCGTGCCAGGGTTACGGAATGAGCCGAGTGGTTACGAATGTTGAACCATGAACGTGGCGGAAAGATGCGACTATGCCCGAGCAGCGTCCTACAAAGGCGAACCTTCAGGCCTGGTTGAATATATCCAGTGAAGCTTTGCTACGTAAATCACTTGATCGAACTACATGCAGTGCATATCAAAGAGAGTTGACTTTACAACAATGACATAAATAAAATACAAATATACGCTCTTCATGGCATTGAAATATTCATTGCCGCATCAGCACCCCATAGTCTTCAGCAAATCACAAATGGAATCATCCACTTCAGGCGCACGCGCCTCGATGTCGGTGGACCACGTGACAGAATATGCAAAGAGGATGACGTCACAGCTGTGTCATAAGGTACTCAGGTTGTCGTCACTTCCCGCTCCCCAAGCAACCAGTACGTTGTCACGCTCACCTTGCCCTAGGGAACAACATCAACGATGACGTTACACGATAATACTTACATCTACGTAGGCGGTATTTACATCTGCGTACACGATACTTACATCTACGTAGGCGGTATTTACATCTTTGTACACGATACTTACATCTACGTAGGCGGTATTTACATCTTTGTACACGATACTTACATCTACGTAGGCGGTATTTACATCTTTGTACACGATACTTACATCTTCGTAGGCGGTATTTACATCTTTGTACACGATACTTACATCTACGTAGGCGGTATTTACATCTTTGTACACGAAACTTACATCTACGTAGGCGGTATTTACATCTGCGTACACGATACTTACATCTACGTAGGCGGTATTTACATCTGCGTACACGATACTTACATCTACGTAGGCGGTATTTGCATCTTTGTACACGATACTTACATCTACGCAGGCGGTATTTACATCTTTGTACACGATACTTGCATCTTCGTAGAAGATACTTAAGTTTACGTAGTGGATACTTACATTACGTAAGTGATACTTTCACATACGCAGATGATACATAGAAGATACACCAACGTACAAGATACATCTATGCAGAAGATACTTACATTTACGAAGAAAATGTTTACGTTTATGTAGTTCATATTTACATCTACCTACGATATACCTACATCCACGTAGAAGATACTTACATCTCTGTAGATGATATTTAAATGTAGGCGAATATCATAATTTTCCAGGAAAATGCATCATATTGTATCGTATCGGTAACCATACTTTCTGGTGTTACCGACACTTTCATAGCATGTCAATATAATGTGTGAGGCAGTGACACAGGTCTGTTATGTTTCACGACAAGCATGGATATAGTGCTCGTAGTAAAACACTAGGGCGAATGTAGTGAGTGAGTGAGTGGGTGAGTGGGTGAGTGAGTTTAGTTTTACGCTGCAATCATCAATATTCAAGCTATATGGCGGCGGTCTGTAAATAATCGAGTCTGGACCAGACAATCCAGTGATCAACGACAAGACTGCCAGATACATACGCAGGCCATTCGACTCCATCCTCGACGCTTTGTTGACGGTGTCGCCAAACAAGCAGTACCTCGGCATCTTGTGCCCAACAACACCCGCGCACACTGACCCTGTAGAGAGAAAATACACACCATGTATTTCTAAAGAGAAGGTTAAACAGTCTACACACACCATGTCGATAGAAACACAACGTCAAAGAGAGAAATTCGCCAGACAGACAGACACAAACACACAGTATAGAGCAAATTAACATCACACCCAGAGACGCGCACGCACGCGCACATGCTCACGCACACACACTGTACATATACAAAAAAAACATCACAGGGTATACGTTCCGATAAGTCTCCACCTGGATGCATCTACGGCTCGGACCGATAATTTTATTAACTTCCTTTGCTGGCTTTTTATCCAATCAGGTGTCTACGCTGGGAAGTTGAATGTACCAATCACAAGGCTTCTGTCATAACTCACTTTCGCTTCTTTTTTCTAATCGATTAAACTTGGCAACACAATTGTTACAGAGGTACTCTGAAAGGGGTAGAAGGAGAACTGGCTTACATTTTTTGAAGATTTCAGGCCTGTCAATTTGTCTGTACGATTTTTCCTTAAATCTGAGTCGCACAGTGAGCAAACCTTCGCGGATCCGGGGCCGCCATCTCTGTTGACACTGGCAAGCTTGGTTGTAACGGCTAATCTGATTGGTTACTGTGAGAAGGCGGACCCAGCAAAGGGAGGTAAGGGGAGGACACATGAACATTTAATACCAAATCGTAACCCTACCAAAACCTTATTCATTTAAGAAAACACAATGAGGCCAGCAAGTCAAAGTGAATCATATTTCGTTTACCTGAATGGATGCCAATCATTAGTTTCAGCTGCTATTGCGGCCGATGGCGGATTTTGAAAGACAGGACAGCGTTAAGTAAAGACAGCGACATCCGGGCTATTTCCCGCGCGTGCAGTTTCCCGTTTCGTCCAGGTAATCCTGACACCACCATGTAGGCGTCGCCTATCGTCTCAACCTGTCCAAGTACAAGGTAACATGTCAAATAAGAAAATTAGAATACCGTATTCAATACACACCTGGAGAGCAGACAGGGATACAACCAGTCAATCACTAGTTCGTCTGATTCAGATTCACTTTTACTTCAGATCGATTTCTTATAGCTTTAAAAGTGCTGAGTAATAGTCAATATCATTCGATTTCTGATATATTTTTGGAACAATTCATGTACAGTACGTGTTATTAACAAAATGCTGTTATTTTGCAGGGTTCTTTGGAATAAATATCGTCCTTCACATCTGACGACCAATCAGCGTGCACTTCATAGATGCAGGTCATCTGACAGTTCATTCAACAATCATTTTAACAATTTATCAATACAGAAGATTGACATCGACGCTGACAATGTCTTATGGTATGAAACATGTGACAGGTGCTACTGTTTCTCTACATTTACACCGACGGGACATTACAATGAAGGGATACTTACCTTATAAACATCGAAATGTTCGATGATCGAGTCAAAGGTTGTATAGAGGTCATTCAGCAAATCTATCACCTAAAACCAATCAAAGATCGATAACTTCTACACCAGTAAAATAATGAGAAATGTTTTACGCCGCGTTTTACGTTAACCTGGCGACATACAAAAGGTTTCACTGAGTATAACCAACCATGAATTGTAAACACTCTAGCCTCTGAACTACCCTACTAATGAGATCGGGTGATCAGGGTATCTGTCTTGGTTGACACATGCCATCGTATCCCAGTTGCGTAGATGCTCATGATGCTGGTCACTGGATTGTCTGGTCCAGACTCGATTATTTACAGACCGACCAACGCCACATAGCTGGAATATTGCTGAGTGCGGCGTAAAACAATCAACGAACCAACCAAATAATGATTAACGTCAGACTGACAACAAATCACATTTGTTTCAGATAACTTTCACTAAACAACCCAGGCGGTTACAACAGTGAACAGTTACAGAGGTATAGTCTGTTTGCAGTGAAAACGTACCGATGAATTTCACTTTAAACACAAAAGTAAATCAAATAAAGTGAAATTAATATTACGAATCTTCATAAGTTTACCTTGCCAATTGAACATTTAAATCTCAGAATTTTATTCATCTTAGGATAAAAGTCGTTTAACACACGATCATACATTGAAATCGCTATCATTGGTTTGTATTACAAAGGGGTAAGTGCAGTAGTTGGAACAGTGAAACAAATGCACGTGCGGTTTGTGATGAGCGTTCACTTAGACCAACTCTACTTGTTCTCGGTGTTTCATTTAATGTGCATATCCCCTTGTAATACAAACCATTACAAACACATCCTCTATCTCGATGCCAACAACATGTACGGCTGGGCCATGACTCAGTATCTCCCCACCGGTAGGTTTGTATGGGTGAACGCGAAATATCTCACCTCGAGGACTATCTTAGCTCTCCCCGAAAACTTCGAGTTTGGATACATATTCAAAGTGGACTTGGACAACAGCTATCCGCTGGCTCCTGAACGCTTGACGGTGAACCCAGACTGGATGTCTGAATGTCAACGAAACATGCTGGAAGACAACAAGCCAGCTAACGTGGAAAAGCTCGTACCAAACTTGATGAACAAGTCAAAATACATTGTTCACTATCGCAACCTACAGCTGTACTTGTCGTTGGGGATGTACGATTTCTACTACAACGAGCTGAGGAAACAGTACTGCGACAATCGATGTGAAGTGCTGTACACGGACACGGATTCCCTGCTGATGGAAATTCACACCGAGGATGTGCACGAGGACATGAAAACAAACATGCACCTGTACGACACCAGCGACTACCCCAAAGATCACCCTATGCACAGCCAAGTCAACAAAAAGTACTCGGCAAGATGAAGGACGAATGCGCGGGCACGGAAAAGCTCGTACCAAACTTGATGAACAAGTCAAAATACATTGTTCACTATCGCAACCTGCAGCTGTACTTGTCGTTGGGGATGTACGATTTCTACTACAACGAGCTGAGGAAACAGTACTGCGACAATCGATGTGAAGTGCTGTACACGGACACGGATTCCCTGCTGATGGAAATTCACACCAAGGATGTGCACGAGGACATGGAAACAAACATGCACCTGTACGACACCAGCGACTACCCCAAAGATCACCCTATGCACAGCCGTCAACAAAAAGTACTCGGCGATCGACGTGCCCGCGCATTCGTCCTTCATCTTGCCGAGTACTTTTTGTACTTTTTGTACGTCGGCTTAAGACCCAAGATGTATTCCATCAGGAAAGCCGCTGCCGCGGAGATCAGAAAGGTGAAAGGCGTGAAAAAACACGTGGTGAAAAAACACATCAAGCACGTCATATTCAAGGAAGCCCTGTTCAAGAATAAAACGTTCAAACACCAGATGAATATGCTGAGAAGCGACGGACACATGATATACGGACTGAGAATATACAAGACATCGCTGTCTCCCATGGACACGAAGCGATGGATCGCCATCGAGTCACCACTTACACACACACATTAAATAAGTAACACGCAGGCAATATTACATGATGGAGAAAATTTATTACAGCCGGCGCGGCCATCCCAAAACTCGCCAAAGCAGCTAAAAATACAAGCCATCTGGCAAGACTACCTGCCAGCGTCTCGGTACTTTCCGAGAAGAAAATTCGACATTTCAACGCCAAATCGCGTGCACCAAGCCGACCTCGTGTTTCTCCCTCACGACAGGGTGAGACGCCAAACCTACAAGTACGCCCTGACAATCGTCGACGTCGCTAGTCACTACAAGGAAGCCGAACCGTTGACGACCAAAGATACGAACGAAGTCGCCAAAGCCTTAGAACGCATCTACAAACGCAGTCGCTTGACATGGCCTGCCGTATTGCAAGTCAATGCCGGACGCGAGTTCATGGGAGCCGTGTCGCAGCTGCTACACAAAGTCCAAGTGAGACGAGGTATAGCGGAGCTCACAGTAGCCAAGCCATCGTGGAGAGATTCAATTGCACCTTAGCCGAACGCCTGTTCTCGCACCAATACTCACAGGATTTAATGGATCCCGGAAACAGAAACACGAAATGGGTCGCACGCTTACCGCCAGTGGTGGAAACATCAACAATGAAGTCACCAGACTCGTGGGCAAGAGATCCGTAGAAAAATGAAATCTGTGAACAACACCAAATCGGCAGCAGCACGTCGCGATAAAATGGAGAAAACATTACCAGACCGGGTAGTGTTAGATACTTGTACGAGTCCGGCGAATACCAGGGAGACAGCAGAAAACGTGCCACCAATCCGATATGGTCCATGAAAACGTACAACGTCGACCTGGTCGACATCAAAGACGGCGAACCGAACTTGTACTACTTGAAAGACGGGCTGCCGAGAGCATTAGCAGAGAGAAGTTAATGATCGTACCTCATGACACAGTCCCTTTTCGATCGCCCACTATATGATAATTCTCATGATTGTGTGTGTGTGTGTGTGTGTGTGTGTGTGTGTGTGTGTGTGTGTGTGTGTGTGTGTGTGTGTGTGTGTGTGTGTGTGTGTGTGAGTGAGAGAGAGTGAATCAAAGGCCTTGATTTTTCCCGACCGACCCCATGCTCACTTAAAAGTCAAATACTTCAGAAACTATTCTATCGATTTTCGTCAAATTCGTCAAACTCAGTAGTAGTATACACAATGGTTGAACTGCGATAGGAACTTACCAAAGGCTTAATTTTCATTTTTTTTAAAATAAAGCCTTTGGTGAGGACCTGACGCAGTTCCACCATTGTGTATACTACTCCAGTACACCACCAGATCTATGTATGTGCCAAGTTTGGTGAAGAAACAACGAACGGTTTTAGAGTTCTGCTCCGGAAAAGAGCACTACCACCAATTTCAGTCTAAATCAAAATTGTTGCCATGGAAATGCCAAAAATATTTCATTCAGAATACCCAACCTACCACAAGGCACCAGTACACCACCAGATCTATCCATTTGCCAAGTTTGGTGAAGAAATATTGAACAGTTTTAAAGTTCTCCTCCGGAAAAGACAAATGTGCACGGACTCATTGAGGGGGATGCAAAGGGGATGGAGGTCGCCAGCAGCTCAAGGAACCATGCCCGGGACGAAGTGGACTTTCCGTACTTTTGACTGGCAGGTTTCCTGTAATATGACGATGTGTGTGTGCGAGCCTCACCACCCGAACCAGTCCAGTAGAATAATTTATTCATTAGCTTTTCTGCTGGGATATATCATCTAAGTATCATTGGTGCTGACAGTCGGATCTCCACTTTTATTTATTATTGCCTTTATGTCACTCCTCGGTGGGTGGGGAGCTTGCACGATGCAATTTGGCTTACAAGGCCCCCTTAAAAATACATGTTTGTTTCACACTGATAGTGGTTATATTATCTTACCTTCATGCAAAATACTTCCATTTCATTGGTCAGTGACGCTTTAACAAGTTTCCGTCACCCATCCCAGGAGGATTACAACTGGAACAAAATTATTACCCGCTGCCACGGTAACGGCAAAATCGCCACCGAGAAGCTGTATCGCGACTAATCGTATGACGTCATAATATGACGCATGCAGTACCCGGAGTTCAAAAACGCGATTAGTTGTTTTTGAGTTCACTATGTACACATTTATTTTACAGACTTTCACTGCTTTATTGAAACTATTGCATGCACTGAATCGTTTGCACACTCGTGTTAAACATAATTAACCATTTTTATAGCAGTATAAAGCTCGTCAGAATATGTTTCACTGAATTTAAAAATCCAGTCGAGAGGCTGACGCCATTTTGCTCACATGTCATATAGTCAGTAGCGATCTGCAAAATAAAATAAAATGACATTTTGTACATTTAACATGGCGGTAAGATAAATTATTTAAGCACATTGTGTGCTTCTCCCTCGGCTCGGATAACACTGGTACAGAGAGGCGTACGTCAGACCGTTTTACCCTCGAGAAAAGCGTACAGCTTATAAAGACGACACACAACCAAAATCAATAGGCAACTGGCCACGTTTCTTAGTGCTTGTGACTCAAGATACGAACCCTTTTTGCAGTAGGAAAAGCTATACAAGTGACAAAAAACACACCAAACATCTAGGTGCACTGCACCTGAATGCAGTAAAGAGCATCAGGTAGCAAGTCTGATGGTTACAGAAGCGTTTGGCGGCATTCCAGTATCAGCCTCTTCTCACAGGAAGCTCAACACCAGCGAAGGAACCATTGGGGACAGTGATCGATTTTTGACGAGTGTGAGTGAATTAACATTTCTAGTCATATCGGCAGTATTCCAGCCATGTCGTGACTAAAACTAGTAATAGGTTCATGATAAATACCGTTAAATTATAAAAAATCTGTCAACGAAAGACAGTGCAGTGTTCATTCTAGGTCGCGCCCTTGCGCCATTCGCGCAATGAAAGTTCATATGACGCACTTTAAAAATACTGGCGGGCCGTGTTGGCGCACTCGAAACATTAAACATAAATCTGAAATGCATTACGTGTTTGTTTTCATGCCTCAACTCAAGCAAAACTTAAAACGCATGCTTAGCTAACTAACAAATGCGCTACCTCTCCTCACTGAACCGAGCTGTTGTTTTGAGTACCAAGAACTCTGCACACCACTTTCAGTTGCAAGATGTTTCAAACGACAGTTTGAAGCCTACTATTCAGTGTTATGAGAAAATCTGATGCGCTTTGTAAAGCAGAATCCGATTGGTAGGTTTCTTTGAGTGAGCCAATCACGTTGCATGTAGCAATTTTATACGTTTGTTTGCCAAGGGGGACACACCGGCTGTCAAACACTCATGTCAATCAAAAATTCTTTCTGTTTTTGCGAAAAAGCAAAAACCTTGTCATGGTGACGATACAGAGAGCACAACCAACCACAACAATGTAACCGAAAAGAGGATGGGTCTGAGAAGAAATTCCAAAACGATGTTTCACGTCCACGTGTTTTTCAAAATACGTGGTTGCAGCTTTTCACATGATAAATTGATTCTGATAGAACACTGTACAGTGCTGAAGTGTTCAGAAGTATTGTTTTAATACTTCTACCAGAAGGTTGAGGACAATATATTTGTCTGACTGTTGGGGAAACTATTAACCGTAACAAGTATTCAGTTTATACTTTATAGTTGATTTTGAAAATTAAAAACTGACATTAGAGCGGTTTCGGGTATTACATTACCTGATTGTAACAGAATGATTGTCATTTTTCATTGCTAAGCATCGACTTGTGATGTTTAAATACTATTGTGAAAACTGTTGTTTCAGTGTTGGAGTGTTCTTTTCTCAAATTCATTTTGAATTAATCCTAACTGTTCAATAAATGTTGAACAAATCTCTTTTTTCTTCATTCCCCATGTTCAAAGTGTTGACCTTACCTGTATTGGACGTCAAATATTGTATAAGTAAGTGAACTCAAATTACTAACTGCTAGGTACTGTATGTCTGACAAGTCACAGCAACTTGACATGACCCACACTATTCTCTAAATGGCTCACATGACTGAGGACAGGTGGGCCATAGGCCCAATGTTTATTAAGGCTAGAATGAACCCTGAACATCAGTGTAGAGACCTACATTCGAAATCCTGGCATCTACACTTGCTCGTTTTCTGTCGTGTGTGCTCACTGTGGTTAAAGACACATACAACAGAATATTGAGACAGTATTAATTTTTAAATACATCACTTACGCAGGCAATCCTTGGGAACCGTCGGCTTGTCAAGGATTGCTGCTGGCAAGGTACACCTTCAGGACACTGGATTGTCTGGACGAAACTCGATTATTTACATACCACCATCGTATAGCTGGAATGAACAACGACTTTAAAACACAAATCAAACCAACACCTTCGGGGCGAATCCTGTATTTTGAAACCAGGATCATAGCATCCTTGGGAACTCAACTCTGCAAAAAGAATTGCTGGGCCGAGACGACAGTCACAATGTTTTATGAATGTAACACCTTCCAAACCACTCTAAGGGAATTGGATATTTGAATGACAGATCATCCTCCTTCGTGACAATGCTAAAAGCGGTGTAAAGGTACACTCACTTGTCGGAATGTCTTACCCTCAAATTGCATCCAGATGTTAGGAATGAGAAAGTACAGCATTTGATACGTCATTTTTGTTCAGTAAAAGTAATTGCTATTTGCGTTCAGTTTGGTCACATTGTCACAAACCGCTGGATATAGATATGTAACTACATCTGTGGTATTAATAAATGCCCCTAGATTCAAGGAAAGAAGCTTTCCCTTACGTTGTCATAAGGTATAGTGAAAACAGATTACTTGCAGGTGGGGCAGCCAAGTGGCTATTCCGTTAGCTCGTCATGCCAAAGACCCGGGTTCACATTGTTACAATATGTGAAGCCCATTTCTGGTGTCACTCACTGTGATATTGCTGCAATAGTGCTTACAACCATGCTCATCTATTCACTTTCACATACGTGTTGTTTCAGGCCCTGGCTAGAGCTTGCTCGGACCACACATGTGGCAAGAAGAAGAAGTGTGAGCCCCGAACTCCCGCTAGCTACCGCTGTGTCTAGACACTGTCTGAGTTACAAAGACTCATAGACTTTTACATGTAAGCGAGTTCAATCTCCAAATGGTTTTCCGGCTTTCAGAAAGTGGCGAAATAAATTCTTTTTTTTTTCCTTTTCTTGTTGTTGTTTGATTGTTTAGCGCTATTATAGACCCTTAAGGGCTGGACTGGTTGGTTGGTTGTTGTTTTATGTCGCTTTATGGGCCCTTCAAGGCTGAGTTGGCTGTATTTTCTTTAATGCCACAGTATAGATCCATCAGGGCTGGGTTGGCTGTGTTTTCTGTAATGCCACAGTATAGATCCCTCAGGGCTGGGCTGGCTGTGTTTTCTGTAATGCCACAGTATAGATTCATCAGGGCTGGGTTGGCTGTGTTTTCTGTAATGCCACAGTATAGATCCATCAGGGCTGGGTTGGCTGTGTTTTCTGTAATGCCACAGTATAGATCCATCAGGGCTGGGTTGGCTGTGTTTTCTGTAATGCCACAGTATAGATCCCTCAGGGCTGGGTTGGCTGTGTTTTCTTTAATGCCACAGTATAGATTCATCAGGGCTGGGTTGGCTGTGTTTTCTGTAATGCCACAGTATAGATCCATCAGGGCTGGGTTGGCTGTGTTTTCTGTAATGCCACAGTATAGATCCATCAGGGCTGGGTTGGCTGTGTTTTCTGTAATGCCACAGTATAGATCCCTCAGGGCTGGGTTGGCTGTGTTTTCTTTAATGCCACAGTATAGATTCCATCAGGGCTGGGTTGGCTGTGTTTTCTGTAATGCCACAGTATAGATCCATCAGGGCTGGGTTGGCTGTGTTTTCTGTAATGCCACAGTATAGATCCATCAGGGCTGGGTTGGCTGTGTTTTCTGTAATGCCACAGTATAGATCCACCAGGGCTGGGTTGGCTGTGTTTTCTGTAATGCCACAGTATAGATCCCTCAGGGCTGGGTTGGCTGTTTTCTGTAATGCCACAGTATAGATCCCTCAGGGCTGGGTTGGCTGTGTTTTCTGTAATGCCACAGTATAGATCCCTCAGGGCTAGGTTGGCTATGTTTTCTGTAATGCCACAGTATAGATCCCTCAGGGCTGGGTTGGCTGTGTTTTCTGTAATGCCACAGTATAGATCATCCCTCAGGGCTAGGTTAGCTATGTTTTCTGTAATGCCGCAGTATAGATCCCTCAGGGCTGGGTTGGCTGTGTTGTCTGTACTGCCACAGTATAGATCCATCAGGGCTAGGTAGCTATGTTTTCTGTAATGCCACAGTATAGATCAGGGCTGGGTTGGCTGTGTTTTCTGTAATGCCACAGTATAGATCCCCAGGGCTGGGTTGGCTGTGTTTTCTGTAATGCCACAGTATAGATCCATCAGGGCTGGGTTGGCTGTGTTTTCTGTAATGCCACAGTATAGATCCCTCAGGGCTGGGTTGGCTGTGTTTTCTGTAATGCCACAGTATAGATCCCTCAGGGCTGGGTTGGCTGTGTTTTCTGTAATGCCACAGTATAGATCCCTCAGGGCTGGGTTGGCTGTGTTTTCTGTAATGTCACAGTATAGATCCATCAGGGCTGGGTTGGCTGTGTTTTCTGTAATGCCACAGTATAGATCCATCAGGGCTGAGTTGACTGTGTTTTCTGTAATGCCACAGTATAGATCCACCAGGGCTGGGTTGGCTGAGTTTTCTGTAATGCCACAGTGTAGATCCATCAGGGCTGGGCTGGCTGTGTTTTCTGTAATGCCACAGTATAGATCCATCAGGGCTGGAATGGATGGTTACTTGTTGTTTAACGCCGCCGTATAAATCCAACACTGCTGGAATAGTTGCCTGGCTGTTGTTCGCCGCGTTATGGACCCATCAAGGCTGGATTGGTTGGCTGTTTTTTCTTTAATGCCGCATTACAGACCCCCCAGGACTCTATTGGCTGGTTGGTTGATTTATGACGCATTATGGACCCACCAAAGCTGGATTCGTTAGCTGTTTTGTCTTCAGTGCTGCATTATAAACCCATCCATAATAGATAATGAAGCCATAATCTAGTTTAGAGTGAACCAATGCTCTGTACAAGTGAAAGAGGGCAGTTCGATCCCCTCTCCATTCTGTATTTGAAACGACTTTTAGCAAGTCAAGAGCCTTCAAACACTTTGTTTTCAAATATTTTATGTGAGGTAAGAATGTCAAGTGACGGTCGAATATGAGTCCCAAGAATTTGGCCTCTTCTACTACCTTGATGGGAGTACCATCTAAAGATAGGTCTGGATCCTTGTGAGGTTTGTATTTAAAACAATAGTACATGCAATTTGTTTTGGATTTTGAAAACTTAAAGCCATTTTCATTGGCCCATTTTTTTATTTTGTTAAGGCAGAGTTGCAGTTGCCTTTCTTGCTTGCATGTTCTTACCACGACATGAAATATTGAAATCATCCACGAAAAGGGACCCATCAACATGACTGTTCAGAACATTAGTGAGGTTGTTCATTTTGTTGCTAAAAAGTGTAACAGACAGGATGCTGCCTTGAGGGAAGCCCTGATCTTGGTGGAAATAATCAGACAATGTAGAGCCCACCAATTCTAAGCCAGACCTTCACGGGTGACCTGGGAGTGGATAAAATATCACACTGGAATATGCAGAATAACAATTCAATTACACACGCGTCAGTGCTGAAACAATATATTTATTTCGGCTTTGACATGCATCACATACTACAGCGAGGGGCAAATACAAGGATCATTATATACACGACAGTATCCGCAGACTCGAATGTTCAGCGTTTCTTACAGTAATTGTACACAAGAATGACCGCTGGTTTGGGGTGTAATTTCCAACAATTTCCATTGTCTTAATATACCAATATTAAGGGGATACAGGGATCTGCTATTTAGGAGGAAAACTGTGTTACGACAGACAACATCAACAGTTTAATACGCTGTCATGTTGAAACAATTGCTGAGGGAGCTTTTTGTTCGTTCTTGAATTCTCGCTCGAGGAGGTTACGCTGAACATTAACCTCTGTGGTGGCATTGTAAATAATTCTGGTTACATGTGGCCACGTCTTCTCCACAGCAAAGGGATCTCTTGAAAAGAAGAATTGTCTGTCATCGTAGACTGAAAAGAACAAATGTTTGCTTGTTTAGTCCGCTTGGGCGGGATGGGGTGGACTAACAAAATGTGAAGGGCCAGAGGCCGTATTGTTGTTTTTTCTCTCTAAAAATCAAACAAGTTATACAAGATTTATATTTTACAAGATTGTAGAATGTACAAATTAGCTGGAACATAAGTATCTATTTTGCATTAAGATACATCTTTAAATGATATCACCTACCTGTGAACACTTTGGGCAGAAATCGGGGGGATCAAAGACAGATTCATCGAACTCTGCACCGAGGTTTGAAAACCCCGTTGATTGAAGGAAGTTGTCTGAATAAAGAGTACACAGTAGGTTAGTTTTAAACCAACATCCTCTGACAACATAAATATATTCACAATTGCTGAACGCGGCGTTGAACAACAGCCAAACCAAATCAAAGTAATTATCAATTATTATCTAAAAGTCGTTTTTGAGAAATGAATATAAACATTGCCAACGAGTATTGCACTTCAAACTCAACAGTGCGATATCAAAATGGGCTGTGGGTCGCCAGTAACTAAGGCGAACATTCCTTAGAACCTGAAGAAGGGAGAGAAAAAACCCGGAATAGTTTTCATATTTAAGTAAAGGAACACAGTAACTGGTGGTGCAAATGGTACTCACATTTATCCTTTCCGTAGAGGTCTGTTTGTAAGGGAATGCATTCTTTCGAGACAACAACGAAGCTGTCTATCACGCTGTTGGGGTGCGGACCAAAGCCACGGTCGAGTTCATAGTAAATTGTTGATGAGAGCGACTTACTTCCGAATCCAAGAGTGAAGTCAAAGGCTTTTTTGAATTTATCTGAAAAACAGATGACTCAATAAGATTCTTCATATTTACCATGACAGACAAGCTATGAACACGTGTTGCACACAAAGGTAGTTGTTATAATTACGTAATAGTAAGTGAGTTAAATGTTAGGCCACTTTTTCGCAATATTCCGTGAAAGGGTGTAGTGGCCAACACCACATTGACAAAATGCCTCAGTCAAACTTTGACACTGAAAGAATTATCATGGTACGTTGTCGACGATTGAGTATGGCTTTATGCTGCTTATAGCAATTATCCAGCAACATGTCAGCAATATAACGGCGGGTGACACCAGCAACAGGCGTCACACATTGTGGGCAATCGAAAGCTTCACACATTGAATACTTTCACCACTAGGCAACCCCACTATGTTATGTTACAAATGTCAAATGGGTTTATTTATTGTTGTGTGGACTTCAGAAATTTCCTACTTCCTTTTCATCTTGAGTGCACAACGAGTTGAAAGCCTAAATTGTCAACTTTTATTCTGAGAGATGTAGGGGGAGCCTATGAGTGAGCTGTAAGGTCGGGTGGACTCGAATATGTCCTGAATATCCCTGGATGCGGGGTTAAGCAACACACAACCTTGTAGACATCTTTTACAGTAACATATATATTAAGTATATGATACTTACCTGTAACACACTCTTCTTTAGATCAATTGTATACAGCAGACCCTTAAACAAGACAATATAAGGAATTCAGTCAATCATAAAATATTGATCACAATTAAAACCACCACACTGTAATGTTGCCGTAAAGAAGTTCTTTTAACTTTACTCTAGGCCACTGTGGCTTGAATGCATACAGATGCATTTAGATAACCGCATCTCCCCTCTGTTCGAATACTATAACTTAAGCATTGTTTCTATGATTCAGTGAGTATAAGCAATATTCCAGCTATACCACCGCGAGGGACACCAGAAAAGAAATGTGGCTGATCTTAACAAAACCAAAAACACCCCTTTTGAAACGGGGGATGTGCCAGAATTTAAATAAACATTTCTTGGAGAGCTAAAGTGTTTTGGCGCTCATATAAAATTTTCAAGCGATCTTGTGACATCGTCTTCTGCTGGTTGCAGGAGTCACGTCGGCATAGCAGGTAACACACCGATGTTGCAGCTAAAGCAGCTCTTGACAAGCCCTTACCTCCACTGCTGATCCCGTACAACGATTTCAAACACTATCAAAAGTTATATACGCGGGACCTTATGCTAAAAGGTGGGACACCTATGTAGGAAGAAATACACTTCATGAGGTGAAGCCAAAGATTGGTTATCCCCCCGTGGGTTGTCAGTCAAGACGTGATGAGGTAATTTTACGACTATGTATCGGCCACAGTCGGTTTACTCATGACTATCTGCTGAAAATTGATAGGGATGGACCTCCCATGTGTGTCTCTTGCGATGGGTTGGTCACCATCAAGCATATTCTGCTTGACTGCGTGGACTGTTCGACTGCCAGGAATTCACATTATGATGAGAGAAATCTGAAAGACCTGTTTTCCCGTGTGAGCGGGCATCTCATTGTAAACTTCCTGAGGGAAGTTGACCTGTATCATAAATTGTAACTATGTACTGTGAATAACGAATTGCGTGCTTTTGAAGTTAGTGTTTTGATATTTTCTGTTTTAAATAACAATGTAATGAATATTTATGCTTTTAAAATAAAACTCATTTGGACTTTGTACTTAAAATGTGTATTAATTCAGGCTTGAACTCGTCACTATATGGCTGGAAATATTGTTGATGTGACTTGAGACCCAACTGAACTCAACTATACTTTGCAGGCCCACGGTTGCCCTAAAGCCTTACTTACCAACCATCATATAAAGGTATAAACGGAAGACCAACCGATCTACCTAAACAGACATATATAATGACGTTTCATTCAGTTGCAATGCTTTAATGCCAGATTGGTTGTACATATTCATGCATTTGTCTGATCGTATTTATTTTGATAAGGAATTAACTGGACCAAATTTTCAAAAGTATTCAGGGTCGGAGGCCATGTATACTGAAAACAGACTAATGAATCATACAAATAAAATATATATTCACACTCGTACATGTTAGGTTTATTTCGACCCTTTTGGTCGATTTGGGTGCGGTTTTCGTTGGGACGTGTTGGGAGGCTGTGTGCGGAGGTGTTGAGCGCAAAAGACCGCATGTTTGGCACTTATTTGGGCCTAACCCTAAGCCTAGCCTGTACACGTTAAGGTAACGGTGAGTGTTAGGGTTACAGCTAGGGTTAGGTTTATTTCGACCCTTTTGGTCGATTTGGGTGCGGTTTTCGTTGGGACGTGTTGGGAGGCTGTGTGCGGAGGTGATGAGCGCAAAAAACCGTATGTTTGGCACTTATTTGGGCCTAACACTAACCCTAGCCTGTACACGTTAAGGTAACGGTGAGTGTTAGGGTTACAGCTAGGGTTAGGGTTTATTTCGACCCTTTTGGTCGATTTGGGTGCAGTTTTCGTTGGGACGTGTTGGGAGGCTGTGTGCGGAGGTGGTGAGCGCAAAAGAGCGCATGTTTGGCACTTATTTGGGCCTAACCCTAACCCTAGCCTGTACACGTTGTGGTAACGGTGAGTGTCAGGGCTACAGCTAGGGTTAGGTTGATTTCGACCCATTTGGTCGATTTGGGTGCGGTTTTCGTTGGGACGTGTTGGGAGGCTGTGTGCGGAGGTGGTGAGCGCAAAAAACCGCATGTTTGGCACATATTTGGGCCTAACCCTAACCCTAGCCTGTACACGTTAAGGTAACGGTGAGTGTTAGGGTTACAGCTAGGGTTAGGTTTATTTCGACCCTTTTGGTCGATTTGGGTGCGGTTTTCGTTGGGACGTGTTGGGAGGCTGTGTGCGGAGGTGTTGAGGGCAAAAGACCGCATGTTTGGCACTTATTTGGGCCTAACCCTAAGCCTAGCCTGTACACGTTAAGGTAACGGTGAGTGTTAGGGTTACAGCTAAGGTTAGGTTTATTTCGACCCTTTTGGTCGATTTGGGTGCGGTTTTCGTTGGGACGTGTTGGGAGGCTGTGTGCGGAGGTGGTGAGCGCAAAGAAACGCATGTTTGGCACTTATTTGGGCCTAACCCTAAGCCTAGCCTGTACACGTTAAGGTAACGGTGAGTGTTAGTGTTACAGCTAGGGTTAGGTTTATTTCGACCCTTTTGGTCGATTTGGGTGCGGTTTTCGTTGGGACGTGTTGGGAGGCTATGTGCGGAGGTGTTGAGCGCAAAAGACCGCATGTTTGGCACTTATTTGGGCCTAACCCTAAGCCTAGCAAAAGTACACGTTAAGGTAACGGTGAGTGTTAAGGGTTACAGCTAGGGGTTAGGTTTATTTCGACCCTTTTGGCCGATTTGGGTGCGGTTTTCGTTGGGACGTGTTGGGAGGCTGTGTGCGGAGGTGGTGAGCGCAAAAGACCGCATGTTTGGCACTTATTTGGGCCTAACCCTAAGCCTAGCCTGTACACGTTAAGGTAACGGTGAGTGTTAGGGTTACAGCTAGGGTTAGGTTTATTTCGACCCTTTTGGTCGATTTGGGTGCGGTTTTCGTTGGGACGTGTTGGGAGGCTGTGTGCGGAGGTGGTGAGCGCAAAGAAACGCATGTTTGGCACTTATTTGGGCCTAACCTAAGCCTAGCCTGTACGTTAAAGGTAACGGTGAGTGTTAGGGTTACAGCTAGGGTTAGGTTGATTTCGACCCTTTTGGTCGATTTGGGTGCGGTTTTCGTTGGGACGTGTTGGGAGGCTGTGTGCAGAGGTGGTGACCGCAAAAAACCGTATGTTTGGCACTTATTTGGGCCTAACACTAACCCTAGCCTGTACACGTTAAGGTAACGGTGAGTGTTAGGGTTACAGCTAGGGTTAGGTTTATTTCGACCCTTTTGGTCGATTTGGGTGCAGTTTTCGTTGGGACGTGTTGGGAGGCTGTGTGCGGAGGTGGTGAGCGCAAAAACCGCATGTTTGGCACCTATTTGGGCTAACACTAACCCTAGCCTGTACACGTTAAGGTAACGGTGAGTGTTAGGGTTACAGCTAGGGTTAGGTTTATTTCGACCCTTTTGGTCGATTTGGGTGCGGTTTTCGTTGGGACGTGTTGGGAGGCTGTGTGCGGAGGTGGTGAGCGCAAAAAACCGCATGTTTGGCACTTATTTGGGCTAACCTAAGCCCTAGCCTGTACACGTTAAGGTAACGGTGAGTGTTAGTGTTACAGCTAGGGTTAGGTTTATTTCGACCCTTTTGGTCGATTTGGGTGCGGTTTTCGTTGGGACGTGTTGGGAGGCTATGTGCGGAGGTGTTGAGCGCAAAAGACCGCATGTTTGGCACTTATTTGGGCCTAACCCTAAGCCTAGCAAGTACACGTTAAGGTAACGGTGAGAGTGTTAGGGTTACAGCTAGGGTTAGGTTTATTTCGACCCTTTGGCCGATTTGGGTGCGGTTTTCGTTGGGACGTGTTGGGAGGCTGTGTGCGGAGGTGGTGAGCGCAAAAGACCGCATGTTTGGCACTTATTGGAAGTTCTAACCCTAAGCCTAGCCTGTACACGTTAAGGTAACGGTGAGTGTTAGGGTTACAGCTAGGGTTAGGTTTATTTCGACCCTTTTGGTCGATTTGGGTGCGGGTTTCGTTGGGACGTGTTGGGAGGCTGTGTGCGGAGGTGGTGAGCGCAAAGAAACGCATGTTTGGCACTTATTTGGGCCTAACCCTAAGCCTAGCCTGTACACGTTAAGGTAACGGTGAGTGTTAGGGTTACAGCTAGGGTTAGGTTGATTTCGACCCTTTTGGTCGATTTGGGTGCGGTTTTCGTTGGGACGTGTTGGGAGGCTGTGTGCAGAGGTGGTGACCGCAAAAAACCGTATGTTTGGCACTTATTTGGGCCTAACACTAACCCTAGCCTGTACACGTTAAGGTAACGGTGAGTGTTAGGGTTACAGCTAGGGTTAGGTTTATTTCGACCCTTTTGGTCGATTTGGGTGCGGTTTTCGTTGGGACGTGTTGGGAGGCTGTGTGCGGAGGTGGTGAGCGCAAAAAACCGCATGTTTGGCACTTATTTGGGCCTAACCCTAACCCTAGCCTGTACACGTTGTGGTAACGGTGAGTGTCAGGGCTACAGCTAGGGTTAGGTTGATTTCGACCCATTTGGTCGATTTGGGTGCGGTTTTCGTTGGGACGTGTTGGGAGGCTGTGTGCGGAGGTGGTGAGCGCAAAATCCGCATGTTTGGCACTTATTTGGGCCTAACCTAACCCTAGCCTGTACACGTTAAAGGTAACGGTGAGTGTTAGGGTTACAGCTAGGGTTTAGGTTTATTTCGACCCTTTGGTCGATTTGGGTGCGGTTTTCGTTGGGACGTGTTGGGAGGCTGTGTGCGGAGGTGTTGAGGGCAAAAGACCGCATGTTTGCGGCACTTATTTGGGCCTAACCCTAAGCCTAGCCTGTACACGTTAAAGGTAACGGTGAGTGTTAGGGTTACAGCTAAGGTTAGGTTTATTTCGACCCTTTTGGTCGATTTTTGGTGCAGTTTTCATTGGGACGTGTTGGGAGGCTGTGTGCGGAGGTGGTGAGCGCAAAAAACGCATGTTTGGCACTTATTTGGGCTCAACCCTAAGCCTAGCCTGTACACGTTAAAGTAACGGTGAGTGTTAGTGTTACAGCTAGGTTAGGTTTATTTCGACCCTTTGGTCGATTTGGGTGCGGTTTTCGATTTGGGACGTGTTGGGAGGCTATGTGCGGAGGTGTTGAGCGCAAAGACCGCATGTTTGGCACTTATTTGGGCCTAACCCTAAGCCTAGCAGAGTACACGTTAAGGTAACGGTGATGTTAGGGTTACAGCTAGGGTTAGGTTTATTTCGACCCTTTTGGCCGATTTGGGTGCGGTTTTCGCTGGGACGTGCTGGGAGGCTATGTGCGGAGGTGTTGAGCGCAAAAGACCGCATGTTTGGCACTTATTTGGGCCTAACCCTAAGCTTCTAGCAAGTACACGTTAAGGTAACGGTGAGTGTTAGGTTACAGCTAGGTTAGAGTTTATTTCGACCCTTTGGCCGATTTGGGTGCGGTTTTCGTTGGGACGTGTTGGGAGGCTGTGCGGAGGTGGTGAGCGCAAAAGACCGCATGTTTGGCACTTATTTAGGCCTGAACCCTGCTTCTAGCCTGTACACGTTAAGGTAACGGTGAGTGTTAGGGTTACAGCTAGGGTTAGGTTTATTTCGACCCTTTGGTCGATTTGGGTGCGGGTTTCGTTGGGACGTGTTGGGGAGGCTGTGTGCGGGAGGTGGTGAGCGCAAAGAAACGCATGTTTGGCACTTATTTGGGCCTTAACCCTAAGCCTAGCCTGTACACACGTTAAAGGTAACGGTGGAGTGTTAGGGTTACAGCTAGGGTTAGTTTATTTCGACCCTTTACCGATTTAAAGGTGCGGTTTTCGTTGGGACGTGTTGGGAGGCTGTGTGCGGAGGTGGTGAGCGCAAAAGACCGCATGTTTGGCACTTATTTAGGCCTGAACCCTAAGCCTCCAGCCTGTACACGTTAAGGTAACGGTGAGTGTTAGGGTTACAGCTAGGGGTTAGGTTTATTTCGACCCCTTTGGTCGATTTGGGTGCGGGTTTCGCTGGGACGTGCTGGGAGGCTGTGTGCGGAGGTGGTGAGCGCAAAGAAACGCATGTTTGGCACTTATTTGGGCCTAACCCTAAGCCTAGCCTGTACACGTTAAAGGTAACGGTGAGTGTTAGGGTTACAGCTAGGGTTAGTTGATTTCGACTTCCCCTTTGGTCGATTTGGGTGCGGTTTTCGTTGGGACGTGTTGGGAGGCTGTGTGCGGAGGTGGTGACCGCAAAAAACCGTATGTTTGGCACTTATTTGGGCCTAACACTAACCCTAGCCTGTACACGTTAAGGTAACGGTGAGTGTTAGGGTTACAGCTAGGAGTTAGGTTTATTTCGACCCTTTGGTCGATTTGGGTGCAGTTTTTCGTTGGAAAGGACGTGTTGGGAGGCTGTGTGCGTGCGGAGGTGGTGAGCGCAAAAACCGCATGTTTGGCACTTATTGGGCTAACCCCAACCCCTAGCCTGTACACGTTGTAGTAACGGTGAGTGTCAGGGCTACAGCTTAGGGTTAGTTGATTTCTGAACCATTTGGTCGATTTGGGTGCGGTTTTCGTTGGGACGTGTTGGGAGGCTGTGTGCGGAGGTGGTGGTGAGCGCAAAAATCCGCATGTTTGGCACTTATTTGGGCCTAACCTTAACCCTAGCCTGTACACGTTAAGGTAACGGTGGCGAGTGTTAGGGTTACAGCTAGGGTTAGGTTTATTTCGACCCTTTTTGGTCGATTTGGGTGCGGTTTTCGTTGGGACGTGTTGGGAGGCTGTGCGGAGTGTTGAGGGCAAAAAGACCGCATGTTTGGCACTTATTTGGGCCTTAACCCTAAGCCTAGCCTGTCCACGTTAAGGTAACGGTGAGTGTTAGGGTTACAGCTAAAGGTTAGGTTTATTTCGACCCCTTTTGGTCGATTTGGGTGCAGGTTTTCATTGGGACGTGTTGGGGAGGCTGTGTGCGGAGGTGGTGAGCGCAAAGAAACGCATGTTTGGCACTTATTTGGGCTACACCTCTAACCTGCTTCAGCCTGTTACGTTAAGGTAACGGTGAGTGTTAGGGTTGTTACAGCTAGGTTAGGTTTATTTCGACCCTTTTGGTCGATTTGGGTGCAGTTTTCGTTGGGACGTGTTGGGAGGCTGTGTGCGGAGGTGGTGAGCGCAAAAGACCGCATGTTTGGCACTTATTTGGGCCTAAGCCTAAGCTCTAGCCTGTACACGTTGAAAAGGTAACGGCGGTGAGTGTTAGGGTTACAGCTAGGGTTAGGTGATTTCGGACCACTTTGGCCGATTTGGGTGCGGTTTTCGTTGGGACGTGTTGGGGAGGCTATGTGCGGAGGTGTTGAGCGCAAAAGACCGCATGTTTGGCACTTATTTGGGCCTAACCTAAGCCTAGCAAGTACACGTTAAAGGTAACAGTGAGTGTTAGGGTTACAGCTAGGGTTAGGGTTTATTTCGAAACCCTTTGGTCGATTTGGGTGCGGTTTTCGTTGGGACGTGTTGGGAGGCTGTGTGCGGAGGTGAGTGAGCGCAAAAGACCGCATGTTTGGCACTTATTTAGGCCTAAACCTGCTTCAGCCTGTACACGTTAAGGTAACGGTGAGTGTTAGGGTTACAGCTAGGGTTAGGTTTATTTCGACCCTTTTGGTCGATTTGGGTGCAGGTTTCGTTGGGACGATGTTGGGAGGCTGTGTGCGGAGGTGGTGATGCGCAAAGAAACGCATGTTTGGCACTTATTTGGGCCCTAACCTAAGCCTAGCCTGTACACGTTAAAGGTAACGGTGAGTGTTAGGGTTACAGCTAGGGTTAGGTTGATTTCGACCCTTTGGTCGATTTGGGTGCAGTTTTCGTTGGGACGTGTTGGGAGGCTGTGTGCAGAGGTGTGTGACCGCGAAAAGACCGCATGTTTGGCACTTCATTTGGGCCTAAGCTTAACCCTAAGCCTGGTACACGTTAAAGGCAACGGTGAGTGTTAGGGTTACAGCTAAGGGTTAGGGTTTATTTCGACCCTTTGGTCGATTTGGGTGCGGTTTTCGTTGGGACGTGTTGGGAGGGCTATTGTGTGCAGAGGTGGTGACCGCAAAAATCCGAATGTTTGGCACTTATTTGGGCTCTAACCCTAACCCTAGCCTGTACACGCTAAGCAATAACGGTGAGTGTTAGGGTTACAGCTAGAGGGTTAGGTTGATTTCGACCCTTTGGTCGATTTGGGTGCGGTTTCGTTGGAACGTGTTGGGAGGCTATGTGCGGAGGTGGTGAGCGCAAAAATCGGCATGTTTGGCACTTATTTGGGCCTAACCGTAAGCCTCTCTAGCCTGTACACGTTAAGGTAACGGTGAGTGTTAGGGTTACAGCTAGGGTTAGGTTGATTTCGACCCTTTGGTCGATTTGGGTGCGGCTTTCAGTTGGGACGTGTTGGGAGGCTGTGTGCGGAGGTGGTGAGCGGAAAAATCCGCATGTTTCGGCACTTATTTGGCCAACCCCTAACCCTAAGCCTAGCAAGTACACGTTAATGTAACGGTGAGTGTTAGTTAAGATGTTACAGCTAGGGTTAGTTTATTTCGACCCTTTGGTCGATTTGGGTGCGGTTTTCGTTGGGACGTTTTTGGGAGGCTGTGTGCGGAGGTGGTGAGCGGAAAATCCGCATGTTTGGCACTTATTTGGCCTAACCCTAAGCCTAGCAAGTACACGTTAATGCGTAACGGTGAGTGTTAGGGTTACAGCTAGGGTTAGGTTTATTTCTGACCCTTTGGTCGATTTGGGTGCGGTTTTCGTTGGGACGTTTTGGGAGGCTATGTGCGGAGGTGGTGAGCGCAAAAACCGCATGTTTGGTTAATTTATTTGGGCCTAACCCTAACCCTAGCCTGTACTAATGCTAATGTAACGGTGAGTGTTAGGGTTACAGCTAGGGTTAGGTTGATTTCGACCCTTTGGTCGATTTGGGTGCGGTTTTCGTTGGGACGTGCTGGGAGGCTGTGCGGAGGTGTTGAGCGCAAAAATCCGCATGTTTGGCACTTATTTGGGCCTAACCCTAAGCCTAGCCGTACCCGTCTGTGAATCATCCATCATTTGATAATAAAATTACCTTCTTTTAAAAAATCCAAATATTAATTAAATCTAACCTTCATAATGATACATCACATCGTAATGCCGAATCCACTGGTTTGTAAATCCACTCACTAACCCAAACTCATCAATACTTTAAAAAGCCAACATTCAACCCTGAAAGAAGAACACAAGATATATTATTGATGACCGGAAGATTACCTCCACTGGTATTAACTCACACTGCTTACTTGTGTCACTTGTCAGGTCGCACAGCAAATATCTCTCAACATAAGCTAATGTCACATTATCAGACTGGTGGAGAACTCTTCACACCGTAAGACTGCGTGACAGTCAGTGTTGAGAGTTCCCCTGGTTGCCATGACGAAGGAACAGCAAAGCGCAACTGTACACTCTTCTGCCATTTTAAATATGTTGCACTTTGGATGATGCTTCCAGACGAACTGCTCAGTCAAAGCTCCTATTTAACCCGTGTAATGTTTTCATCTTAAATCATTTAAAATCTTAAAGAGTATCGAATGAGATTCTACCATGGCTACGTTAAATGCTCGATTTTGATTGGTCAATCAATAAAATTAGACGCCATCAATTTTGGATTAAAAATTCGTCTGATTTCATGACCGCTTCACTGCGCACGTATACAACACTGCCCGCATCAGCTTGACCACCAACACATGGCTAATATCAACGGGCAGCACACGTGATGGAAATGTTGATGAAACATTTATTAAAACTCGAAAACTACAATTATACGATTTCTCCTCCACCTTACAAATTACCTACCTGGTAAAATGGTATATTTGTTTCCGTTTAAAAATGAGATATTCGCAAGATAACGGTCAGGCGAAACACAAAATTTAGGCCACTCATACTCCAACATGTTACGTTGAATCATTCAAAATGTCAAAAATTGAAACCACGAGAATTCCGCTCTCTGCCATTTTTTCCCCGCAAGGCTGTCACTACTATGTTCCGGCACAATCCAGTCCCAAATGATGAGAACAATGTTCCAAAGGAATCCCAAGTTAGTCGCATGTACAATAAAGCAGCACTGTCACTCTTTTCGTCGCGTAATGCCGGGGTGGGAGGCACATACAGTCTCTGTAAGTGAAATCATGATCCACACTCACTGGTCATACAAATCTTTTGAATTGCAGGTCGTAGGTCGATCAGAAAGCATCTATTCTTCGATTCTGCAGGGTTCAGATTCGACAGTCAGTCAAGTATGTTCCACTGTCACTCAAAATGTAAACACTGGCTGTCCGCCATTTCAAACTGTTGCGTAACTGTCACTACTACAGACTGCACTTCCAAGAAAAATAAGTAAGGTCAGACTATTCCGGTCGTGTGGAGTTTGGATTATATAAACCAAGCTTTTAGGTATTACATTATTGTATTGAATAAACAGTAGTTAGTTTTCTTTGGACAAATATTATATATGTTGCAATGTTTAAAAAATACGAACGGCACCTTCACTCCTTCACAGACGAGTTCAATTTGTCTCTCGCACCATGCCGGATTTCGCACTGTCTTCCGCGGAAGGAAGGAGTTCGATTTTAAATCGGTTATGGTAGAATGGAGATAAAGGTATTGTGTTGGAAAGTTAGATGAATGTTAGGCAGACTTGACAGTCTCTAAAATAATCATTTGAAACCTCACGAGACTATCAATTCTGCCTAACATTCAGCTAATTTCCCAACACAGTACGTTTATCTCCTAAGTAACTGTAATTGCAATTCGAGCCCTTCAGGCAAAGTTCCTACTTGAGCCATTCAGAACCATTAATCCATTCCAAGAAAAACACTCTATTAGCCGACCGTCATTTAGGTTGATTCAGCGATCGTTTAGTTTCAGTAACCTGGCAGGTGACCAGTGAATGTTGAAATAATTATTTTAATGAATGATTGAAGGATTGATATCTTCACATTCACGTTATTACTAGAGGGTTCAGCATCATATGCCTGATTTCAATAGTTAAGACCAATACAATGGTTTTCGTGTCAATTAATATTTCAGAGGTACCATCCGCTCACGATTTTAGCACAATTATTTCTCCGGGACGAGGAAATTTCTTTGCTGCTTTTATTTCAAGCGTGCTTGTGACTCTTGGCAAAACCATTAATACTAACGATCCACCGTCTATGTATTTTCTGGTGTGTTTTGGTGTACAGTACTTCTCTCTTTGGATTGGCCTTTCCCGAAGCATGGGACTCTTACTGCGTATGTATACATTATAATCCATACTATTAACAAAACTATTGACTTGTGTCCGCCAGTGATCAACGAGTCTATTTTTCTATGCATGGAAGTCTTAAACTGATTCAATAATGACCAAAAAATCTACTGACAAGAGGAAAGTCTAATGAAGAAAGAAGAAATGAAATTGGACTGACATATATATAAAGTTATAATACAACTGGTGTCACTCCGTGAGACAGATTGATTCAGTGTGTTTGTTGCTGGGATATGTCTGTAAACGGTAAAATAGAGAGTGGTTCGTAATTAAATACACAGAGAACAAGACAGTGTAGCTCAGTATCATCGTCCCCAGTCGATCAAACCAGCCTCGAGGGTAAAGTCTTATGCACTGAAGTGACAATGCACTATCTCTTAAGTCACTTTGCAAGACCAAATAAAGCTAGATGGACTCTATACAAAGTCGCGATGATACAACTCTAACAATGCTGATGTATTAGAATTAATTTTAGTGTCGATTATCTACTGAACCAAATTCCATTGGTTGTAACGGCAAAACAGCATTGAATTAATATAAATTGATCGCTGAAATTCTGTGATGAAAGTATATAATAATAATGTTTCCATTTGTATTTATGCAAGAGTTGTTTTTATCATTTCTACAAAGAGTTGCTTTTATCTCAATCTATATATTTGAGCTGCAATCGTTTGACGGGGCTGAAGTATGTGAAACAGTAGAATGACTCATGGGTGTTAGTATTGTTGAGAGATGGTTACTACCACATGCGTCATCGTGGACTGACCATTCAAATTCACTCAATAGGTTAGAGTCAGTAATTGACAAATCCAAGAGCTGAATATGTCCCTGTGCCTGGATGCAAATATGTATTAGAACCATGATTATAAAAACATAAATCATTATTTGATATAAAATCCTCCTGTAATTTGCCTTTGGTCTTTGTATTAATATATATTCGGGTAGTGATAGTGGGGGGCAAGTGCTTCACACCCGCAGAGGGAGGAGGGACAAACCTCGGGATATATTCTCAGCGTCCTAGGATAACCCAGACCCTGGGAAGAATCATTGTTTGTTCTATTTTAAGTTGTCTTGATTGGGTGCATTTTCTTTTGTAGAGAAATGGAGATTACAGCAGCCAAGGAAGAGATGGAGTTCCAGGAGGGTTTGAGGGAACCATTCCAGCCGGGGAGTGGGGGAGGGGGACATGTCCTGCCCCGTCGCCGCCTAATGGGACAGCGATGGTTCAGCTGGAACAGTCTCATGGATCAAGGCAAAGGGAATCACCTGCACATAAGATAAGGAGGTTTTACCAGTGTTCGAGTGTGTGGACGTCGGGATCGGTGCAAAGGGCCTAGTTTTAATGTTAATTAAATGTTATTTGTTTTAACTTAACATACTAGTTTGAAATCTAACTCTGATCTGAAGGAGGGTACGTAAGTCCCAAAACTTTCAAACTTTCTGTCATTATCAATTGTGTTGATCTCTCTGCTCTTACATTCAGATAAATCGCTAATGAACATGTACAGACGTAAGAAAAAGTGGTGCTGGCTTCATTTTGTCTTGTATAATGCCAAACGTCAAGTACGGGGGAGCCATTCATGGGTGTCAACCGTGTGGGTTGGAGAGAGGGGATACATTGACCATTCAAGGCAGCTAAATCCCTAATCTGACATCGATCAGAGGGGGTGCCGTCTGCTCGGAAGTCATAAAACCCAATAATCCCATCATCGTGAATGGAATCAGTTGTGTTAAGTTATGCATGTTTCACGATCTAATTAATTAATAGCATAAAACCGAGGATGTGCAACAAACACGATACTTATTTTCGTAATGGGTATGCGGAAAACTATCCTATTACCTATTTATTAATAAAAGCCTACTCATATGAGGATTAAAACGATTTTCTCAAGCTAATCTAAAGGCAGTGCCATGTAGGGATCTATGTATTCTTGCAAGACATTAATGAATCAAAAGGTATACGTAAAATTGATTATCTTACTGAGCAGACATCACTCAATCACCGACTTTCACCACAACACGGCTCCACACATCATCATCATCAACATCATCGTCGTGGACTCACTGGCACCGCCTCCAGCCCCATGCTGTCATGAACATCGTGAGGGACAACTGGGTCTACCCCCACCAGCACCACCACTGTCATTACCACCACCGCTCCCATGTCATCTTCATCACCAGAGTCTACTGGGACCGTCACCACAACCACCACTGCCCCCATGTCACCTTCATCATCAGAGTCTACTGGAACCGTCACCACCACCACCACTGCCCCCATGTCATGTTCATCACCAGAGTCTACTGGGACCGTCATCACCACCACCGCTCCCATGTCATCTTCATCATCAGAGTCTACTGGGACCGTCATCACCACCACCGCTCCCATGTCATCTTCATCATCAGAGTCTACTGGGACCGTCACCACCACCACTGCCCCCATGTCATGTTCATCACCAGAGTCTACTGGGACCGTCACAACCACCACCACCGCTCCCATGTCATCTTCATCACCAGAGTCTACTGGGACCGTCACCACCACCATCACCACCGCTCCCATGTCACCTTCATCATCAGAGTCTACTGGGATCGTCACCACCACCACCGCTCCCATGTCATCTTCATCACCAGAGTCTAAAGGGACCGTCACCACCACCACCACCACCGCTCCCATGTCATCTTCATAATCAGAGTCTACTGGGACCGTCACCACCACCACTACCTACATGTCATTGACATCGTCAGGGACTAGAGGAGTGGTGGGGTAGCCTAATGGTTAAAGCGTTGGCTCGTAACGCCGAAGACCTGGGTTCGAATATGTGAAGCCCATATCTGGTGTCCACCACCGTGATGTTGCTGGAATATTGCTAAAATCGGCGTAAAACCAAACTCAGTCAGTCGGTCAGGGACTAGAGGCACCGCCTCATCGTCTTCATTGACAGGGACTACTGGGACCACTCCTCGGCATCGCACTGTGATATCAGCACCTCCTACTCCGTAACACCTTTTCTCCTCTTCAAATCCCAATGTTCCTAAAAGTCCTACTCCCTATATTTATCTTTGTAATTATAATTTCCATGTTTTGGGGTATATGTTGTTTGTTTAAATCGAGAAAAGGTAACATTTGTGTTGGTAATCATAGAAACTTTCATGGACATTTCGAAAATATAATATATAAAGATTGTTCTATACCACAGAGGGATATGTAACATATTATTTATTAATAATCATCATAAGTCTATAGTACAGGTATTGTCCTTTTTTATATATCTCGTTTTTTGATAGTGAAATTTACATTTATTTCTTTGTTATGTCTGTTGGGTTTCCAGTCATTCAACAGGAACTGATACGATTCTTACTCCTTGTGACATAACTGTTGCTTTTGCAAGTTGTAAAGCTTCTCATTCGTCACTGCATCTCAAGGATATTGAGTTGTCTTGATATGAGCATAAACCACAGTCCTCCACCTGGCACTGATGATGATGATGATGATGATGATGATGATGATGATGATGATGATGCACACACCCCGACACCAGCACAACCATCACTGTTTGAAATCCCGCCACCTCTATCACCTTGTATCCCACCATCACCACCACTACAATCAATCACCATTAGCTTCCCACTATCTCCATCTCCATCTGCAGACCAACACAACAATCAGCAAATCGTCAAAGATGGCGAAGAAACACTAAAAGATTGCTGACATATCATTATATGAATTAGGGGAGAGAGTTCAAGTCCAAGATCCAAGGAAAAGGACACCAGACTTAAAACAGGTGGCCAAACATGGTGATGAAAAAGGTGCTTGGAGGGAACTGTGTGAGAAATTGATTCTGAAATATGCAAATACAAGATTTCTTTTCCAAACAAATAAACAGAATAGGGCCAGGTGTCAGACATCACATCCTTGAACAGACTGAAATACTGCCGATGTGACCAGACAAAAAGTGAGTGAGTTAATATTTAACGCTACACTGGCAATATTTCAGCAATATCGTGAAGCAAACAATGCATAATCATATTAAAGATCAATAAAATTAGGAAATATACTGAGTCAAAAAAGAAACTTCACATTCTTTCTCCAGGGCAGTATAAAAGAACAACAGATGGTAAGATGGTTAAATTGTTATCATTTCATTGCTGAGATCTGTGTGATGTACTCGATACACTGACAGTGTCATAATCAGTTCCATTAGGCTACACCGCCGTTCCAAAACATGGGTATACAGAATGTCAAGTCACAAGAACAAAAATGCGAAATTCCTCAGTTCAATATCGTGTATGGCCGCCCCGCGCATTCACCACTGCCAAACACCGTCTCCTCATCGACTGCCTGATGCTTGTGAACACGTGGTTGGGGATTATGCGCCATTGCTCTTGTAAGGCAGCGCCAAGTTCCTTCAAATTCTGAGGTTGGTTCCTAAGCTTTCTCCCAAGTGCATCCCAAACGTGCTATATTGGATTAAGGTCAGGGGACCTCGATGGCCAGTCCATGACGTTGATTCCAGCGTTTTGAAGGAAATTTCGTGTCTACATCACAGTATGCGGCCGAGCATTATCATGCTGGAACTGTAGACCTGGGCCATGAGCCGCCATGAAAGGAACAAGTTCAGGGGTGAGCACCTGGTCGCGGTAAGCAGCAGCTGTGAGGTTTCCACGGATGACCAGAAGTCGGGAACGGTTGTTCCCACAGAAAGCACCCCACACCATGCAACTTCCGCCCCCGAATCTGTCGACTTCCTGTACACAACATTGGGCATACCGTTCACGACGTCGTCTCCAGACTCGATCACTGCCATCCGCGAATCTGAGGGTAAACCTGGATTCATCGCTAAAGACGACTCGATTCCAGTCTCTCTGGGTCCATCGGAGGTGACGTAGGGCCCACAGAAGACGTTGATGTTGATGAAACGGCGTCAATATTGGCCCACGATATGGACGTCGAGAATGGAGATTGGCAGCCGGCAACCAATTTCGAATGGTCTGTGAGGACAGTCGACCTCTAAACATCTCAGCCCTGGTTCGTGTAGCCGGCAGAAATCTGTCACGTAGGTGACGTAGGACGATTTGACGGTCTTCTTCTCGTGACGTCACACGTGGACGACCCGACATTGGGCGATCAGAAGTGGTGCCAGTTTGTTGTAGACGACCTCGCAAGTCATACACAGTACGACAGCTGCATCCCATTGCTCTTGCGACGTCAATAACTGATCTTCCCGCTTGCAACATGCCAACAGCACGTTCACGTTGCACATTTGACAATCGTGGCATTTCCAGTACCGTTAGAACTGTGGTTTAAAAGTGTTTTTTCAATTCTTGAGGCCAATGCAAACACGTTCATATGAAGAAAACTTCGATGCGAAGATCACGTGATCGACTGCACGTGCAAAACCTGATTTGACACTAACGTCATTTGCACGAGTCGAAAGATAGGGATACCATTTCGGATACATAGATGTATCATCAGAGAAATATTATGAATTATTTTTCAAATTACATTTTGTGAAGTTTCTTTTTTGACTCAGTATATAAAGGGCATAATGTAAACGCAACGTTTAAAGTAAGACGCACTGTAACAGCCTGAAGATTACTAGTAAGTAAAATAGGGCTATGGATAACGTTCTGTCGGACTAGGATGGAAAATCCTCCCGTGGCCCTGTCAAACGAAAAACAGAAAAACTACTAGTGTATCACATATATCCATTTAAAACTAGTAATTAAATCTAAATCATTTTAACTTAATGACAAGGAATAACAAGACAATGTAAAAACAGGCTGTTTCTGATACTGATAAACGCAGGAACATAATTGGATGATGAAGAATGTTTGGCAAGAGTTTCGCCAATTTTATTTGCTATGTCAATTTTATTAGTTAATAGATTATCACCATCCTTCAGATGGTGAACAGTAGATTTTAAACCTTTGCCCTTTATTCTTGTAATCATTTTGCACACCCTTGATATCGGTGTGCGTGAATTTATTTTGGAAACATAGTTCCTCCAAGACTGAGGCTTATTCTGTTTAAATGCGCGTCGAGCCTTGGCTGTTAAAATTTTGACTTTGTCTAAATTATTGACCGTACGATGTTTGCGCAAATACTTCTTCGCTTTCTTCCTGGATTTTCTGGCCTGTTTACTCTCATTATAAAACCATGGTTTACCAATGTGAGGAGTTGCATAGGACTGTGTAATTGTTTTGTCAGCAATGCCATTTAAAATATACGAACACGACTGTATGGGATCTTCACTGTTCCTGAAAAGGTCAAGCTTCAAGCGTTCAACACACAGAGTCTCATATAATGACCAACCAGCCCTGGTCAAGTTCCTTCTTGTTACTGGTGGATCATCGCCAAGGTTGACCACCAGTCTAGGGACCAAAGCGGGTGGGTGTGCACTCAAGTGTAACGGTTGGTTCATTTGCCCATGCCCTCATGGCTCATTGTGTGCGTGTATATAGAGATGTTGGGTTTTGTATATACATGCTCATTTTTTGTGTATAACATTTTGCATTCAACAGACATCATAACATGCCATGTGTACAAGTATCACACCTGCCTGTCTGGTCTCTGTCACAGTATGTAATTACAAAAACTCGGGTCATAAATCAATGCGTTTTGTTTATGGTGTATAACCTGATAGGTGTTAAGTTCAAATTGCATGTGGTCAGTGATCGAAGTTGTGTATTGAATATTGTCATTAGCAGACATACACATAGGTGTCAATAAAACATACATTGAGTTTTGTCTGTGACAACGACATATCTATATCACAGTGAGAAATTCTGTCAACTCTAAATAATGACATTGCTTTTAAGTAGCGAACTGATAAAGTGACTTGGTAAGAAGAACGTGTGGTGAAATAGTGAGTGAGTGAGTTAATATTTAACGTCACATCGGCAATATTTCAGCCATAGAGTGACGAGAAATGTTTTATATAAACAATAAATTAAAGTTGCTAAATAATCAGTCATCGAAGGACTGTAAATAACTAGAGTATCACAGATGGAGTCTAAAACTAGCATGAACATGTAAAACTATTTTATTTACGAAGACAATACAATATAAAAACGGGCTATAGATCGCCAACAACTGAAGGAAGATCACCATACTAGGAACCATGGGGACTTACATTACTTTTGCTACCTGCATGGACCCTAGATGGATTTTCACCATCCCTTCAGCCATTGGCGACAGAAGAGAAATCTAGCCATAAATTTAAAGCACAAATATTCTACGATTAAAAACGTGGTAAGTCTAAATTTACTCTAAATGTGTTGGGACTTACGTACCCGCTCAGGAGGACAATAATTTTACAATACTTCAACCCCATTTGAGGGTACAGCCACTAACAATCTTAGTTGATAATCTAAACTACCAATTATAAAACCTCATCTATTTACAAAACATATATCAAAAATTCATTTAACAGATCTATCTCCTTTAAAAAATCAATGATTAAATGATAATTAACATTACTAAAAAGGTCCTTTATTGTTTTGACATTAAAATATCTATCCCTTATGATGGAGAATTCAACAGTCAAGCAGGACATGCTTGACTGTGGTTCTCTCATCACAAGGGATACAAAACGGAGGATCCTCACCTTTTAATAGGTATTCATGTGTATATCTTGTGTGGCCAATGCGACATCGTCGCATGATGACCTCTTCAAATCTGGACCGACAACCCAAGTAGGTATAACCAATATAGGGTTTTATTTCATGTAATTTATTGATACCTACCTGGGCGTCCCACCTTTTTGCATCAGATCACTGATGTAAGTTCTTATGCTAGCTTTGTCATCAGAGTATGGGATAAGAAGTGGTGTCACAGATTTGTTGAGTGCTGCCTTTAGCAGCAAGATCAGCCATGGTGTTCCCAGAAATGCCAACGTGGCTGGGTAACCAACAAAAGACGATGTGGCATTGGCCAGTAGCAAGATCATACTATAATTCGATTATTTCAATTAAAAGTGGATGTTTGCAAGAGAGATTTTTAATAGCCTGAAGGCAAGAAAGAGAGTAAAAAAATATTATATATTGTTTATGTTTGGGATGTCTTTGAATATATTTAAGAGCTGTTAAGATGGCGTTTGCTTCTACTGTAAATATAGAGCTGTTATCAGGTATTCTAGAAGATATTGTTCTGGATCCAATGACAGTGGCACATGCCACTGCACCACCGTCCTTGGACCCATCTGTAAATAAGGATTTGTATGTATTATATTTGATTTTTAATTGATTATATTCTTGTTTATACTGTAATTCATTAGTTTCAGATTTCTTAAACTTTGTCAGAGCTAGGTCATCTCCAGGCGTCACCAGTTGCCAAGGAGGAGACGAAAGAAGACGGGAAGGAGATATAGTATCCCGCTCAATGCCGGCAGCAGAAAGAAATGGTTTAATTCTGTGACCAAGAGGAGGAACAAGAGAAGGTTTTTTGTTGTATAAATCCTCATAGAGGGGATTAAAGACACAGTTATATGCAGGGTTAGATTTGTTAGAGAACAGTTTGGTAATATACTGTAATGATAATTTGATACGGCGTTGTGCAAGAGATGGCTCATCTGCCTCGACGTAGAGGCTGTCAACAGCCGAAGTTCTGAAAGAGCCAAGACAAAGTCTCAGACCTCGGTGGTGGACAGAATCTAATAGTTTTAGGTTGCTTTTGCAGGCTCCACCATAAACGATGGAAGCATAATCAAGTTTGGAACGTACCAGTGATCGATATAGATGTAGGAGGGTAGCTTGATCCCCTCCCCACTTAGAATATGAAACGACTTTCAACAAGTAAGTGCCTTCAGGCATTTAGTTTTAAGTGATTTAATATGTGGTAGAAACGTTAAGTGTGAGTCAAAAATAATACCCAAGAACTTGGCCTCCTTCACAACTTTGATGGGAGTGCCATTTAGAGATAGTTCCGGGTCTTTATGCGGTTTGTATTTACGGCAGGAATGTATATAATTAGTTTTGGATTTAGAAAATTTAAAGCCATTTTCGAGACACCATTTATCTATCTTGTTTAAACACAACTGCAGTTGACGTTCAATAGTATGCATATTTTTACCGCAACAAGAAATATTAAAATCATCCACAAAAAGTGATCCATCTATTGAATCATTTAAAACCTTGGATAAACAGTTTATCTTCATGCTAAACAGTTTGAGAGACAAAATACTGCCTTGAGGGACACCCTGAACATGATCAGACAGGGTAGAACCCACTCGGACTTGAATTTGTCTGTCTTGTACAAAGTTGGATATAAATTGAGGCAAACGGCCCCGTAATCCAAAATCATGTAAATCTCTTAAGATACCATGTTTCTACGTAGTATCGTATGCTTTTTCTAGATCGAAAAAGATCGACACTGCATGTTGTTTATTTATTATGGCATTTTTAACAAAAGATCCCAAACGCACTAAATGATCAATTGTACTTCTGTTTTTACGGAAACCACATTGTATATCAGTTATTAAGTTGTTGGTTTCTAAGTACCAAACTAATCGATTATTGATCATGCGTTCCATGGTTTTGCAAACGCAGCTAGTGAGTGAAATTGGTCGATAATTAGAAGGATCGGTATGATCACGTCCAGGTTTTGGAATTGGAACAATTATTGCATCACGCCATGAAGAAGGAAATTCACCAGACGTCCAAATACTATCAAAGATATGTAAAAGTGTCTCTTAACAGGATTCTGGTAAGTGCTTCAGGAGTTGATAATGTATGTTATCAGCTCCTGCAGCAGTATCGTGTTTGGTCAAGAGCTTTATGAAGCTCATGAATAGAAAATAAGTCATTATAGTCTTCCCCATTATCCGTGTTGAAATTAATAGGTTTCTTTTCTTGTTGCTGTTGATAGTTTTGAAATTTAGGTACATAGTTACAGGAGGAAGAGTGCTTAGCCAAAGTTTCACCTAGTTTATTTGCAATATCTGAAGTATCTGTTAATAATTCATTTCCATTTTTAAGATGGTGGATGCAAGTTTTAGAGCCTTTACCTTTGATTTTTTGTACCATATTCCATACCTTGGACATGGGCGTACGTGAATTGATGTTTGATACATAATTTGCCAGGATTGACGTTTACTTTGTTTAAAAGTACGACTAGCTTTGGCATTTAAGATCTTAAATTTATTGTTGTTGTTGTTGCGTTGGGCTTTACGTCACATCGGCATTATTCCAGCCATATAGTGACGAGAACAAGTCTGCATTAATATACATTGTAAGTACAAAGTGGTTTCGTTTCAAAGACACACAGTCATTACATTGTCATTTTGGAACAGAGAATGTCATAGCACTAAATTGAAAAGCAGGTAAATTCGTTAATGACATTACACAGTTACAATTTATGATATAGATCAACTTCCCTCAGGTAGTTCAGTATCAGATGAGCGCTCACGCTGGAGAACAGATCTTTCAGATTGGTTGCGTGATAATGCGAGTCCCTTGCAGATGTAAAGTCCACACAGTCAAGCAGAATATGCTTGACGGTGAAAGCCTCATCGCAGGAGAGACATATGGGGGGTCCATCCCCATCCGTTTTTAGCAGATAGTCATGTGTAAATCGACTGTGGCCAATACGACATCGTCGTAAAATTACTTCATCACGTCTTGACTGGCAACCCAAGTAGGTATAACCGATTGTTGGCTTCAATTCATGGAGTTTGTTTCTTCCTACTTGAGTGTCCCACCTTTTTTGCATGAGGTCCCGAGTATAGCTTTTGATAGTGGGTTTGAAATCACTGTACGGGATTAGCAGTGGAGATAGGGGCTTTTCAAGAGCTGCTTTTGCTGCAGCATCGACCTTAGTGTTACCTGCTATGCCGACGTGACCCGGCAACCAGCAGAGGACATTGGCCAGCAGAAAGGTCGGACGACAGTTCTATATTGTCCAGATGATTGGGTGACTTGAAGTCACGTTTGGAATGCTTGAAGGCAGGATATTGAATCTATAAAAACGATTAAGTTTTTGGAATGATTTTGCTGTTGAATGTAGGTCAAGGCTGAGAAGATAGCTTTGGCCTCGGCAGTGAAAATGGAACTGTTGTCGGGGATCCTAGAGGAGACAGTCTTGGCTCCAATGACTGTAGCGCTGGCAACTTGGCCATCGTCCTTGGATCCGTCTGTGAAAATGGATCTGTGAGTGTTATACTTCGAACGTAACTGGTTGTATTCCTGTTGGAACACCAAGGGATTTGTTTCAGACTTTTTGAGTTTGGTGAGGGTAAGATCGACCTGTGGTTTCACCATTTGCCATGGTGGTGAGGACAGAAGTCGGTATGGTGCAATGATGTTGAGATCAATTTTAGCTGCAGATATGTGTGGTTTGATCCTGATTCCAAGTGGTGGAACCAGCCTTGGCAGTTTAGGAAAGACGTTTTCATAGAGCGGGTTGAAAACACACTTGTATGCTGGATTGGACTCATTTGAACGTAATTTAGTGATATACTGCAGTGAGAGTTTCATGCGGCGTTGTTCAAGGGAAGGTTCATTGGCCTCCGCATATAGACTGTCTACCGGAGAGGTCCTAAAAGCTCCCAGGCAGCGCCTCAGCCCGAGGTGGTGGATAGAGTCTATTTTTTCTAAATTGCTTTTGCAGGCTCCACCATAAACAATGGAGCCATAATCTAGTTTACTGCGAACTAATGATCTGTACAGGTGAAGGAGGGTGGTCTGATCCCCTTCCCACTCTGTATTTGAGACTACTTTTAGCAAGTCTAGAGCCTTCAAGCATTTTGTTTTCAAATATTAGTAGGGGCGACTTAAAGAAGAAGTAGAACTAATGTAGATACAGACAACATAGGGCAACTTTTATTGGGACAAAATTGCTTTGTACTACATTGAATATTGTTTCTCTTTTGACGGTTAAGTTTTAAAGAATTATCTTTTCAATAAACAATATTCCCAGACAGTGAGTTCTGACTTAACACTGGTTTCCAGTAGGTCATAAAGTGAACGCATTATAAAGTGCTGATTGTTTGGGGCATGAAAATTGATTTATATATTAAAGCATAACGTATATGTATCACTGTCGGGAGTCAAACTTATTTTCTCAAGTGTATAAAACAAGAAAGTTTTTGAGAAATATGTTTACATTTTTTAATATTTTAACACATCTTAACACAATGATGTCTAGTTTAGGGGTTGTCCATTTTTGTTCCCACCATTGACACCTTCCTTTAGACAAACGGAAACTTTCCTCCTTTGTGGCATAATCCCATTATCACCCCTATACCAAAACCTGGCTGGGATCATACGTATCCCTCAAATTACCGTCCTATGTCAGTAAATAGCTGTGTTTGTAAAACCATGGAGCCATGGTCAACAATCGATTAATCTGGAACTTGGAGACCAATAACATCCCTAGTGAGCTCCAATGTGATTTCGAAAAGAACCAAAGTACCATTTTATCAAAATTTAACAAAAACTCCATTGTCAACAATAAACATACTGCATCTATCTTTATCGACTAAAAAGGCATATGAAACATGGTATCAACGTGGAAACATGGTATCAGCTATCTTTAGTGATTTTCATGGATTCGGATTGAAGACAGATTACCTCGGTTCGTATCTCAGACAATTTCAAGTACGGTCAGGGTCCACATTATTTGACTATGTCAACCAAGATGGAGGGCGTCCATCAAGGCAGCTTCCTGTCTGTCACACTTTATAGCATCGAAATTAACACCATCACTAACGTCTTGAACAGTTGTTTTGATGGGTCCCCTTTCGTGGACGATTTCAATATTTCATGTCGTGGTAAGAATATGCACGCAATAGAAAGGCAGCTACAACTCGGCCTTAATAAAATCCCAAAAATGGCGAATGAAGGTGGCTAAAAATCTCAAAATCCTATACAAATTGTAATCATTTTAGTCGTAAATAGAAACAACACAAGCATCCAGACCTATCTTTAGATGGTACTCCGACCACAGTAGAAGAAGAAGCCAAATTCCTGGGACTCATATTAGACTGTCACTTGACATTCTTACCACACATAAAATATTTGAAAACAAAGTGCTTGAAGGCTCTTGATTCGACTCCCAGGCTTTAGGCTATGTCTGTCTTTATATCACTAAATTACGTTCAATTCAGTCCAATCCTGCATACAGTTGTAAAACCCTCTCTATGAAAACCTGTTACCTAATCTGCCAAGCCTGGTTCCACCACCTGGAATCAGAATTCAACCACTCATATCTGCAATATCATTGCACCGTATCGACTCCTGTCTTTGTCACCCTGGCAGGTGGTGAAACCATAGGTCGATCTTACCCTCATGGAACTCAAAAAGTTAGAAACAAATCCTTTTGTGTTCCAACAGGAATACAAACAGTTAGGTTCCAAGTATAACACTCATAGATCAATTTGTACAGACGGATCAAAGGATGATTGCCAAGTTGCCAGTGTCAGAGTCATTGGATCCTAGATTGTCTCCTCTAGAATTCCTGTCAAAAGTTCCATTTTCACTGCTGAGGGCAAAGCTATCTTTACAGCTTTGACCTATATCAAACAGCAGAATGATTCCAAAAACGTCACTATCTTGCCTTCAGGCACTTCAAGATGTTAGTTCAAGTCACCCTTTCGTCCTAAACATTTTGAGATCGTTCTACTGGCCAATGCCATCGTCATCTGCTGTTTGCCGGGTCACGTCGGCATAGCAGGTAACACAAAGGCCGATGCTGCAGCTAAAGCAGCTCTTGACAAGCCCTTATCTCCACTGCTGATCCCGTACATATATTTCAAACCCACTATCAAAGTTTATACACGCGAGCTCATGCAAAAAAGGTGGGACACCAAAGTAGGAAGAAATAAACTTCACGAATTGAAGCCAACAATTAGTTACACCTACTTGGTTTGTCAGTCAAGACGTGATGAGGTAATTTCACGACTATGTCGTATTGGTCACAGTCGGATTATTCATGACTATCTGCTGACAATTGTTGGAAATGAGCCTCCCACGTGTCTCTTGCGATGAAATGTTCACCTTCAAGCATGGACTTTTCGACTGCAAAGCATTCACATTATGATGCAACAAATCTGAAAGATCTGTTTTCCTGCGTGAGCGGGCATCTCATTGTAAACTACCTGTGGGTAGTTGACCTGTATCATAAAATATATGTCATATAACACTTATTAAAGCAATGTTACAAATACACTTTTTCATGATGGACAGTAGAGTAATTAGATCGTAACAATTACTTTAAGAAAACATCATTATTTCAAAAAACACTTTTCATATTCAAATCGTTCAGTCTGATAGACACTGAACATTGTTGATCTTATACACATTCAGTCTGAAGGACACTGAACACTGTTGATTGTATACACATACCAGGATGCATCACTGACAGGGTCATGTGCCACGGCCAGCATCTCGCATCTGACCACGCCCATGGACGGTAACCCGAAGTTGAAGGCGTTGCAGGAAGCCTTTCTGAGACACCTGCTGGCACACTCGAATTTCCCGATGTTTTCATAGCTGGCGATGATGTAGTGAGACTCCCTTGCCATTGTAGTGTGACGACTGAACACGACGGATGAATCTGGAACATATCAAGTGATGTAAGTTCTAAAAGTAATAAATAAAGTTTGAGATATACACTTAAATGCCCAACAACATTTATCCCTTCCAATGTGTGTGTTTGTGGCTTGTTTCTTTCTACTTAGGAATCTTCTTCACGATGAACTAGGTTTTTTTCACTTAGTTACGCTCTTAACACGGTATGGGACGTATTGCAGTACAAGGTCTTCGGTTCTGTCCATTACGATTTCTTATATGAGGTATGATCATAATGCCAAAAAATGAAAGAGACAAACCTTACAATGCTTAATAACTTGCAAATAATAATCATAATCTTTGCTATTTTGAATGAACAAAACTGTCATTTCACGACTAGACGTCCCTAGTATAGTGATCTACCTTCAGTTGTTGGCGATCTATAGCCAGTTTTTATATTGCATTGTCCAAATAGTGCTATTAGTTTTAAAATTCCCATACTAGCTTTAGTTATAATTGTGATATTCTAGTTGTTTTACTGTCCTTCGTCGACAGGTTTTTATAACATATTCCATTTCAATGTCAATTATCTTCTCGTCACGATATGGCTGAAATATTGCCGATGTGACGTTAAAAAATAACTCACTCACTCACGACTAGACAGAGGAGTTGAGTTGTGTTGAGTTGAGTTGGGTTTTGCGTCACATCGGCATTATTCCAGCCATATATTGACGAGAACAAGTTTGCATTAATAAACATTGTAAGTACATAGTTGGAATGATTTTTTTTTCAAAAACATATCAAATTTAAAGGCAGGCAATTTCTTAGTCACATTTCACAGTTACAATTTATGATAGTTACATTTCACAGTTACAATTTATGGTACATATCAACTTCCCTCAGGTAGTTCACTATCATATGAGCGCTCAAGCGGGAGAAAAGATCTTTTAGGTTTGTTGCGTCATAATGTGAGTCCCTTGCAGACGATAAGTCCACGCATTCAAGCAGAATATGCTTGATAGTGAATACCTCATCGCAAGAGACACACATGGGGGGTCCATCCCCATCTGTTTCCAGCAGATAGTCATGAGTAAATCGAATGTGGCCAATACGACATCGTCGTAAAATTACCTCATCACGTCTTGACTGACAACCCAAGTAGGTATAACTAATTGTTGGTTTCAATTCATACAGTTTATCTCTTCCTACTTGAGTGTCCCATCGTTTTGGCATGAGGTCCCGAGTATAGCTTTTGATAGTGGGTTTGAAATCACTGTACGGGATCAGCAGTGGAGATAAGGGCTTGTCAAGAGCTGCTTTTGCTGCAGCATCGGCTTGTGTGTTACCTGCTATGCCGACGTGACCCGGCAACCAGCAGAGGACGATGTCACATTGGCCAGTAGAGAGGTCGTTGTAAAGTTCTAAAATGTCCAGAATGACTGGGTGACTTGAAGTAGCATTTTGAAGTGCTTGAAGGCAAGATAATGAATCTGTGAAAACGATGAAGTTTTTGGAATGATTCTGCTGTTTAATATAGGTCAAAGCTGAAAAGATAGCTTTGGCCTCGGCAGTGAAAAGGGAACTGTTGTCGGGAATCCTAGAGGACACAGTCTTAGATCGAATGACTGTAGCACTGGCAACTTGGCCCTCATCCTTGGATCCATCTGTGAAAATGGATCTATGGGTGTCATGCTTGGATCGTAACTGGATGTATTCCTGCTGGAACACCAAGGGATTTGTTTCAGACTTTTTGAATTTAGTGAGGGTAAGATCGACCTGTGGTTTCACCATCTTCCAGGGTGGTGAAGACAGGAGTCGGTAGGGTGCTATGCTATTGAGATCAATTTTAGCTGCTAATATGTGTGGTTGAATTCTGATTCCAAGTGGTGGGTCCAGCCTCTGCAGTTTAGGAAACACGTTTTCATAGAGAGGGTTGAAAACACACTTGTATGCTGGACTTGACTGATTTGAACGTAGTTTAGTGATATACTGCAGTGAAAGATTAATGCGGCGTTGTTCAAGGGAAGGTTCGTTAGCCTCTGCATATAGACTGTCTTCCGGAGAGGTCCTAAAAGCTCCCAGGCAGAGCCTCAGCCTTTGGTGGTGTATAGAATCTAATTTTTCTAAATTGCTTTTGCAGGCTCCACCATAAACAATGGAGCCGTAGTCTACTTTAGAGCAAACCAAATATCTGTACAAGTGAAGGACGGTAATCCGATCCCCTCCCCATTCTGTATTTGAAACGACTTTTAAGTCCAGAGCCTTCAAGCATTTGCTTTTCAAATATTTTATGTGTGGCAAGAATGTAAGGTGGCGGTCGAATATGAGTCCAAGGAATTTGGCCTCTTCTACTACCTTGATGGGAGTACCATCTAAAGTTAGGTCTGGATCCTTGTGTGGTTTGTATTTACGACAAAAGTGAATACAATTTGTTTTGGATTTTGAAAACTTAAAACCATTTTCATTGGCCCATTTTCGGATTTTGTTAAGGCAGAGTTGTAGCTGCCTTTCTATTGCGTGCATGTTCTTACCACGACATGAAATATTGAAGTCATCCACGAAAAGGGACCCATAAACACAACTGTTCAGGACGTTAGTGAGGCTGTTAAATTTGATTCTTAAAAGGGTGACAGACAGGATGCTGCCTTGAGGGGACGCCCTGATCTTGGTGGAAATAATCAGACAATGTGGAACCTACCCGTACTTGAAATTGCCTGTTGTTTAAAAACTGAGATATGAACTAAGGTAATCTGCCCCTCAATCCAAATTCATGTAAATCTTTTAAGGTACCATGTTTCAACGTTGTATCGTATGCTTTTTTCTAAATCGAAAAAGATAGATACAGCATGTTGTTTGTTGACGATGGAATTTTTGATGAAAGATTCGAGACGCACCAGATTGTCAATGGTACTTCGGAGGTCACTAAAGAGGTTATTGGTCTCGAGGTACCAGATTAATCGATTGTTGCCCACGCGCTCCATGGTTTTACAAACACAGCTAGTTAGTGATATAGGACGGTAGTTTGAGGGGCCAGTATGATCCCGACCAGGGTTTGGTATAGGGATGATAATGGCGTTGTGCCACGAAGGAGGAAAGTTGCCGGTTGTCCAAATGTCATCAAATATATTGAGTAGAGTTTCCAAACTTGAATCAGGAAAGTGTTTCAGAAGCTGATAATGAATATCATCAGCTCCTGCTGTAGTGTCGTCAGCCTGCCCCAGGGTAGTACGTAGTCCATGGAGAGAAACCGTTTCATTGTAATCCTCACCGTTATCAGAGTTTAAATTGACTGATTTCCTTTCTTGTTGGGTTTGATATTTCTGGAACTTGGGGTTATAGTTTGACGAGGAGGAGTGGTTTGCTAAAGTTTCGCCAAGTTTGTTTGCTATTTCAACTTTATTGGTTAAAAGGAGTCACCATCTTTGAGATGGCGAACACCAGATTTGGATCCTTTGCCCTTAATCTTTTGAATCATGTTCCACACCTTGGACATGGGTGTGCGGGAGTTGATTTTGGACACATATTTCCTCCATGACTGGCGTTTAGTTTGTTTAAATGTACATCTTGCCCTGGCATTTGTCATTTTTATGGCATTCAGGTTATGCACAGTAGGATGTTGACAGAAGTTTTTATCCGCGTTCTTCCTATTTTTCCTAGCTTGTTTGCAGTTTGTATCAAACCATGGTTTGCGTATGTGCGGGTTTGCAGAGGACTAAGGAATGGTTTCGTCTCAAATAGTATTTAAGATATCAGAAAATAGTTCCATGGGATTGGGAACATTCCTGAAGTTGTCTGGTATAAGCTTTTCAGAGCAGAGAATTTGGAATAATGGCCAATTGGCCTTAGTAAAATTCCATCTTGTTGAAGGTGGTTCATCCGTGGGAGTGATAGGAGTAAGAGTAGTTGGGAAGTGGTCGCTTCCACAAAGGTCATTGTGGACCGACCATTCAAACTCGTTTAAGAGATTAGAATCCGAAAGTGACAGATCAAATGCAGAGTATGTTCCAGTGGCAGGATGGAGATAGGTGTTTGATCCATCGTTGAAGATGCATAGATCATTATTGGAGAGAAAATCTTCAAGGACCTTTCCCTTATTATTGGTATCAGTACTCCCCCATAGAGGGTTATGGCCGTTCAGGTCGCCCATGATTATGCAGGGCTTTGGGAGTTGATTATACAAGTTCTGAATATCTGATAGGTGGACAGTTGAGGAGGGAGGAAGATAGAGTGAGCATAGTGTAAACCCTATGTTCAGAGTCATGCGGACAGCAACAGTTTGTAGGTTGGTGTTAAGTGGAACAGGGCTATGGAGGATGCCCTGCCTCACCAGGATAGAAGTGCCTCCTGTAGCTTTTACATCGGGAGGAGAAAAGGAGTTGTAGGAACTGTACCGACGAATGTCAAATGTATCAGTCCTTTTTAGGTAGGTTTCTCGGAGACAAAACGCGGATGGTTTGAAGTCTTGAATCATTAACTGTAATTCGTTATAATTATTGCAATTCCATTGGAAGATTCATGGTGCTTCCACTGGCGAATTCCATTGATGATCATTGGTGTTTGGAGATGGAGTTTCATGCTGCTTCCACTGGCGACATGTCACGTCTGGTGTTTGTGATTCAGAGGGTTTTGAGCGTTTGATGAACTCCTGATTGAATGAGTATCCATGGAGCCTAGAAGCTCAAAGCTGTCCAGCATGAAAAAATAGCAATTGAAAGCCAAGTATGATTCCAGCAAAAAGTCACTAACATCAAATCAACATCTACTGCAGTGAACTCACCACTGTGTCCCAGAAATGTCCATGTTTTAAAAACACGATACGCAAATCATATCTAGCCGAATGTGACTGTTGATGATACACCATAGATAAATACATTAAACAAATTAACACAACACAGTAGTTATAAGCCAGCTGCAGTCTGTATGACTGATCATTGTCGCTGTTCTACACCATTGTCTATCTCTCGTTTCAGTCTGTTAAACATTTAGAGACCTTCCACGGTCATTGGGAAGTACTGATACTCAATGTTGGCACATTCCAGAATTTTGTTTTATTCAGTTTTCAGTCATTCAAAATATTTTTCAAAGTTCACTCGGAAATGTAATTGTCCTTTTTGAAACAAATATGTTTTGGCTGCTTTCTCTTTTGTATTGGTCCTTAAATGTTAATTGTTTTTTTTCGTAATTTCCATGGACATAACAGCACTGCCACTTAGTATATTGTGCCCAGTCAAATCTATATCGTATCGTGGGAGGTGAAGAAACAAACTTTTCAAATGTAAACAGACATGTGTATAGGAAACCTGCAATCAAACATCACAATATATGACAATTCAGTTTTCCTTCCCCCTTATCCTACCTGTTTTTCAACAAGGCCAGAAATAACAATCAGCTGTGTACAAATGTTGTTGCTCCAATCTACCAGTGATTCAGGTAAAAATGAACTCAAAATATAACATCAAAGAATTTATTCCACCACCAAAGTGAGTTAAGATTTAAAGTCACATCGGCAATATTTCAGCCATATCGTGACTAGTTCTAAACTCATAACACATACATATAATATATAAAACCTTGTCAACGAAGGACAGTAAAATTACTCGACCACCAGAATAATTATATCGCAAGCAGTTATGTTAAGAGATAATAAGTATGTATTTCGTATTTGTATTATGCATGTTTTCTACGAACATATTTAAAATAATAATTAACATTGGCTCACCACTTATGTGGCTGGATACATTTTACGTATGAGAAAGTTTGACTAGTCACTGCTGACTTCCCACCGAGCATTACACTTTGATTGTTAAACAAAATGTTGACATATATTTCTGAAACATCAGTTATTAACGCTAGTCTAGGGGTCCATGGATGATGGAGGCGGTCATCAGTTCGTGATTGCTGAGAATAATGTGAAATTGCAGCTGTTGCGGTAGGCGTGAAAAGCAGATCCTCGTGAACATGGTAAGCGGAAGTGGTACGAGTATAGAATGAGGTGATGCCATTACACACAGGTTTTCTCTGAAGTTACTGTAAACAGATTTTCTGTGAATGAAAATGGGATTAAATTTAATCAAATAAAATCGAGGTAGATAGTTTTTTTAATGAGATTTTGCACCATACATTTTCGGATGGCATGTTTACTCGCGCTTTATAACGTGAGTGTTGCATCACAGCAAACATGGTAAGTACTCGGTTGATAGTATGTCTTTATGATAAAGTTGTCTTTTATAAGTTATTACCATGTTCCTCTGTTTGTCTGATTTGAAATTACTGGAAAAGAAACAGAACCAAGCTACTGATCTGGTATCTGCAGTCTTGCTGACTTTGTAAATAGACGGCTTGAGGCGATCTTAAACTTCATTTCAGCAATGAAATGCATAGATATTGATAAAATGATTCAATTTCTAGACGTTTTAGAAAAGGCTTTAAAAGGTTAATAAAATTACGGTAAGACCACCGACAATGCTGATTATTTGGATTGCAGTATGGTACACCGAACCTACCACTGTTCAGCTAATACCGCGATATACCGTTTCACCCCTACTGAGTGCCGCCAATCGAAACATCACCATATGCCGTCTAGAAGGTGGGGAGTCGCAGTCTGCTGTTGCCCGACATTTCAACGTTTATCAGAGCACCATATCTCGCCTTAAGCTTTAGGGTCGTTTCCAGTAGACCAATTCAGAGAAGCTGCCCTCCAAGAGTTACCACCCAAGCCCAGGACCGCTACTTTGGGCTGCTCACCCGCGTCATCATCTTGCCATAGCCGTGTACACTGCACAACGCATTCCTGGTCTAAAACGAATTTCCAACCAAACTGTGGGTATTCGATTGCATGAAGTGGAGATTCGACCAAGAAGACGTGTTGTCGAACCTGTTTTGAGAGACTTCCATAGGCAATTGCTTGCAAGTCCGGAACTGGAATCTGAGAAACTGGAGGCGAGTCTAGTTCAGTAATGAATCATGATTTCGTCTTCACTGGCGAGATGAAATACAGGTATAGAAATGAACGTTTCACTCCTAACTGCATTCGACAGGTGGACATATTCTGCGGAGGGGGTGTTATGGTAAGCGTTGCAATATGCAGCTCACAAAGTTCTGATTTGTAGTGGTTCAGGGGAAGTTGACAGCAACTCGGTACATCAACAGAGTCTTTGCATGTCACATGATTCCAATTATGGACCGACAGAGGGAGTTGTTCCAGCATGATAACACTACTTCACACAGAGCAGCCATCACCGTCCACTTCCTTGTCAATTCTAAGGCCAATGTCTTGCCATGGCCTTCCAGATAAAAATCCGATAGAACACATGGGGTGAACTCGATCGACGTGTACGTCAACGTCAAAACACGCCTCAGACACGTCCACACTGGCCATCTCATTGCAATTGGTGAGAATCCCGCAAGAGCATTTCCGTCATCTTACCCGGTCTTTGCGGAGAAGGTACGGAGCAGTGATTGCTGTCAATGGTGGCAATACAAAGTTTTGACGTTGACGCCATGTGGAGGATTCAAATAAACAGAAAAAACGTTGAAAAATGTTGTGCTGGCAGACTCATTGTATATAGCCGTCCGGATTTTCACTTGTCTGTCATTGACATATCATGAAATAACTGCTCTTAAACTAATGCAATATTTTTTTTTCTAAAATGGCTTACGTTTCTTTTTTGTTTGGAAGAGACTATGCTTTCCTCAACATAGGAGTTCACTTAGACGTTCTTACCTCCACATGTGTTGTGTAAAGGAGCTCCCCTCACCTCAACTTCACACAAAGTTAAAGGCATGTTACCGAAGCAGTACTTGACTATTCTCACGTAACGTCCAATAGTGTTGACGGCACAGTCCATGTCTACCGTCCGACCTTTGCCTACTGTGCCTTCATGCCAATAGCAGACTTGGAGGCCAGAGTCAGTGTTGGTCCTTGGATCACTAATATGGACCTCCACACTGAAGTTGGTTAACCTGGTGTCTGGGTAAAAAAGCGAAATATATGAAATTGATGTAGTCTAAATTCTAATACAAACGCGAGGTAAATGCATATTGAAAAGACATCTCAGCAGAATGAATGAACGAGGCAAGTACACCCGATATTGAATGAGTGAGTGAGTTAGAAAATTTCGTCACAAGGGCAATATTGCAGCTATAATGTGACCAGAAATTGAACATAAAAATAAGAAGCCTGTCATCGATGGGCAGTATAATAAGTAGAATAGCACATATATAATATAACTAGCTGATAGAAGTATAGAGAAACAGGAAATGTAAAACTTGGCTATAGTTCGACAGTAGCTAAGGTAAATCACCCTACTACGGACCATGGGGACTTACAGTACTTTTTCTACCTGTATGAACCCTATCTGCATTTCCGATATCCTCTCTGGAGACAAGTGGAAAGTTAAGCCAGAATTTAAAATCACGCATTGACAACCCGTTTTCCTCACTTCTCACCCAGTATAGTGACTTCGAGCCCACTATCCAAATTTATACTCAAGACCTCCAAAACAGGAGGGACACCCAACTAGGAAGAAATAAACTTCACGAAATGAAACCAACAATTGGTTATACCAATCCGCGTTTGTCAAGGGAAGGTTTATTAGAATCCGCATATAGACTCTCTACCGGAGAGGTCATGAAAGCTCCCAGGCAGAGCCTTAGGCCTTGGTGGTGGATAGAATCTATTTTTTTTCTAAATTGCTTTTGTAGGATCCACCATAGACAATGGAGACATCATCTAATTTAGAGCGAACCAAAGATCTGTACAAGTGAAGGACGGTAGTGTGATCCCCTCCCCACTCTGTATTTGAAACGACATTTAGCACGTCACTGAGCCTTCAAGCACTTTGTTTACAAATATTTTATGTGTGGTGAGAATGTCAAGTGAAGGTAGAATATGAGTTCAGGGATTTGTCCTCTTCTACTACCTTGATGGGGTGCCATCTAAAGATAGGTCTGGATCCTTTGGTGATTTGTACGTACGACAAAAGTGAAAATAATTTGTTTTGGATTTTGAACATCAGTTCTATATGATAGGGAAAAAATGCACTATGGTCTTGTTTTCTGCAGACATTATTAATATTTCGATGTACGCTCTTGTTCTTATGAGTATGTGTTGGAGCTTCAGAAACAAGGAAACATGACTCTGTTTTATAGTCAATGCACAACGTCTTCACAACGTGTATATACACAAAGAAAAAAGTTAATCACCCCCTGGTTTGGTCACAATGTCAATGGCCGGTAATGGCCCTAAATGCATGGACATTCAAATGTCATCTGGTAGAACAACCATCTAGCAAGATAGAAACGCAACATGTTATCACAGGTACTGTTTTTACCCGGAAGGAAAACCCCAAAAGTATGGAGCTGCAAGTCAATGAAATGGTGTTGACAATGATATTGTCACATAAAAATGTTCCTTGAAGACAATGGTGTTTGTGTTCAGTGAGACTAATCAGTACAGGTTGGACCCGCCACGTACCCGGATGACGCATCCCACCCTACGACTCATGCTTCCAGTCAGACGTTGGATCTGTTCTCGGGTCAATGACAACCACTCTGGATGCAGCTCGTCCTCTAAATGATGTAAATTCTATACTGGAGGGTTCCGTGCCTGGATTCGCCGCCGTATAATTTCCCACACATGCTCCAGAGGGTTCGGATCTGGGCTTAACGCTGGTTAGGGTAAAGTTTTGTCACTGCATTGGTCCTGATGTAATCAACTAGGGCACGTGATTGATGAGGCCTGGCGTTGTCGTCCATGTAAGTCCATCAGTAACATGCAGTAAGGAGCGGCTTTCGTCCGACCATTGGATTTCCACCAGGTCCTCAGATTCCAGTTTGGTCTGGCTAAGCGTCATGCCAAACATGGCCTTCAACCCTGTCGTTTTGAGACGATTTCCGACTGTTCTGGTACTGATCGGTCGATTGGGTAACCACAGTCTTTTCAACTTAAGACTTGTATTGAAGGGTTCTCGACGTGCATGTCGTATCAGTTGTCAGTCTTCACGTGGTGTAGTGACAGGAGGTCTTCCAGACCTTGGACAGTCCATTGCACTTCTGGACTGCGCCTGTGTCCGGATTAAAGGGTTAACAACGGTGTAATGGTAGCCCAGATTTCGTCCAATTGCCTTAAAGGACATTCCTGGGGTATGCATACCAATAATCTGATTCCTGGTGTCGAGTGACCATCGTCTCCGTGCCATGTTGAATGAATATGCTTGAATGGCCGTTTCAGCCAACGTTAAATACCTACAAATGCACCTGGGCCATGCTGCTTTGTGTGTTCCTCGGGAGTAGCATGTTGCACGTGCATGTCACAAGCGACACGAGCGCGATTCTCTCGCATCACTGGTTGTATTATCTCGCGCAAACTCTGCTTTTCGTATAATTTTACCTTGCCTCACTATTTCAAATAATGGGAGAAAAAAATCATGAAAAATATCAGGGGGCGCTTAACTTATTTCTTTGTGCATATGTAATGTTCAAGTAACGTTGTGATATAACGTTATAAAATGACATAATACCGATGTTATGAACGTTGTATGCTGATGTTACCAATGTACAACCTCTCCAAAACATCGTGTGTTAGCTAGGGGATTTACACTTACCCAGTAAAGAACCGATTCTAACGGGCATTGGGGTTGATTAACAAGAGTGACGTAATTGCCAGTACACAAAGTCAACGATCTGACCCACCACGGCCTCCACAAAAAGTGGAAGGCTGACCACTTGTCCCCATCATACAAAATTATCACGACTCAGAAATGTGTCGTGTATTCGTAGCACCTGAATGTAAACTGTTCATTCCAAATTTGCAACGGACGAATGACTTCCTACGTCCCAATATTTCCAAATGTTGACTACAGTGAGTTACACATAAATATATACAGTCCCCGGATCTTGGTTAGTTGTTTCTAGATCCAAACTGTGAATGTATGCTCTCAATAAAGTAACGTTTGTTGAAAAATGAATATGGTGATTTGGTAGAATCGGTATAATGACGAAGCCTAAAGAATAAGATACACTCAGTTTCATATGGTATTACAGCTAAAAGTTCTGCTGAAAACTCTCTTTTTTTAAAATTACTTACGGCAACAGTCTCCCCTGTTGGTAACCGACACCGTTAGGAACAAGATGGTCTGTTGAAGATCTACCTGCCACCACTGTTTGGACGATAGACAGCTATTACTGGTGTGAGTACAACTTTCGGCATGGACATCGGTGTTCTTCCTCCGTCAACAGCCAGGTCAGATGTACGGCTACTGTCTGTTGAGATCTGGTCTGTGGGCTTGTTCAACGCAAGGTTTGGAAGATCCACACCTGGACAAAGAGAATGTGGTTGTTTACATTACGTCTAACATGCCTTGCGGGACATTAATGGAAATAACCAGACAGTGTGGACGCCACTTTTACATGAAATTGTCTGTTGTTTTTACTCATTAACGTCGAGAGACACATATGTGCGACAATTAATTAGCCCCTTTAGAGTATGCAGATAGTGTTTTGATAGCAATTGCTAATTATTATCATAGGCTTATACGGGGTTTGGTAAATGAACACATGTCGGGGAGAAAGGGCATTATGACATGTTTTTACAGAGGTAAGTGCCCGGTACTCTTCATTTGGAATGGATACTAAAATATTTTTTATGCACATTGGTTGAATTAGATGTAATGGTTTAGAGGTTACTGAAGATTATATTTTCTCCAACTACCTAATAAATACAAAACAATATACGAAATTTCAAGGATATACAAAGAATTCAAATATATGCATGTCAGTGTTATTACACTGGGATCTTTAACCGCATTTGTTACAAAACACAGTTGGTAATTCAAACAATTCTTAGACATAGACAGAAGTAATATCATAAGCTATTACATGTAGACCATACAAAGGTATTTCAAACATGCAGTAATGCATAAAACGGACATTACATGCCAGGGGGAATATATACGACGTCTTGTCCGTCTATCAGTCCGTCTGTCCATCCGTATTCATTTTGTTTCTGGAGCATAACTCAAAAACCGTTCTATATTTTTCAGAAAAAATTGATAGTATTAAACAGAACGTAAGGTGGTGCCGTTTGCTATTTACAACGTTTTGTCATTTATATTTTTCTCGGTTTCCATGGAAACGTTTTGGACTTAGTCTTAAAGGGATGGGTGGGCTTCGTTTCCGGAGCATAACTAAAAAAAACATTCAATATATTTCTACAAAACTTGGTAGATATATCGAACAGATCTTGAAGTAGTGCCTTTGGTATTTGCACATGTTTACATTTTTCATGATTCCCATGGAAAAATTAAGATGGACTTTAAGTAACTGCCAGATGATTCGTTCTTCCAAATTGATGGCGGCCGTTTTTTTGTCATGTTCTGATGACTCTTGTTGTTCAAGCTGTTGAAAGTTTCAGGTTGATTTGAATGGTCAGTTTCCCATGCAAGTTACATGAGCATTGTGCAAAAACTTGGTATTTGATCTCTGCATTTATGTCCATGGTCCCTAGTATGGTGATCTACCTTCAGTTGTTGGCGATCTATAGCCTGTTTTTACATTTTATTGTCCAAATGGTGCTACCAGTTTTAACTTTCCACAGTAGTTTTAGTTGTAATTGTGATATTCTAGTTGTTTTACTGTCCTTCGTCGACAGATGTCTTTCAGTGGCATTTAGAAGTTGTACATTGATGTCCAAGATATTTTTATGGATTAAACTTCTTTTTTAATTTCTCTCACGACGTTTTGAGACGATTCCAGGTCCCTTCATCAGGTGAACTGGCAGTTAGGACTATGACGTCGTCACTATGACGTCATAACTGAGTTATGACGTCACAATGCAAGTGACATCACAGTACACTAGGGAGAGTACTGTATAAGTGAGTTTGAAGAGTTAATTACATAATGATGAAAATTCATGCTAAATAATAGAGTTGAAAGTTGAATTGTCAATACACAACAACTGCTAAACACACAAAGGTTACTTGATAGCAGGCTTTCCAAAAAGAATAGTAGACTCGTTTTTTCTTTTATCTAAAGTTCATCAAAAGTTAATCAAGAGGTCCCACGCACTTGGCAGGTATACACCTTGATCACGATTAATTGCTGGTTTATGTCTCCTTATCTCGACAGCTTCCTGTGGAATGATATTAGGGTGATTTCGAGAAATAACAACGACTGGCGTCGGAGAAAACTACTAGTAAAATTCCATCTTGTTGATGGTGGTTCATCCGTGGTGTTGATAGGAGTAAGAATTGTTGGGAAGTGGTCGCTTCCACAAAGGTCGTCATGGACCGACCATTCAAACTCATTTAAAAGATTAGAATCTGTAAGTGATAGATCGAGAGCAGAGTATGATCCAGTGGCAGGATGGAGGTAGGTGTTTGATCCGCCAAACACAAAACCAAATGCCACCTCTCCTTCAGAGGTCCCCGTCGAGGTCCATAACCCCTTTGGCCCTCTGGATATGGAGGTAACTCCATCTCCACCAGACACCAATAGGAGTTCATCAAACGCTTTCTCACGTTCATGTGACATGTCACCAGTGGAAGCACCACGAATCCACAAAACATGATCCAATGGAATTGCAGAGGACGTAAGAATAATTATAATGAATTACAGTTATTGATTCAAGACTTCAAACCATCCGCGTTTTGTCTCCAAGAAACCTACCTAAAAAGGACTGATAAATTTGACATCCGTCGGTACAGTTCCTACCACTCCTTTTCTCCTCCCGGTGTAAAAAGCTACAGGAGGCACTTCTATCCTGGTGAGGCAGGGCATCCTCCATAGCCCTGTTCCACTTAACACCAACCTACAAACTGTTGCTGTCCGCATGACTCTGAACATAGGGTTTACACTATGCTCACTCTATCTTCCTCCCTCCTCAACTGTCCACCTATCAGATATTCAGAACTTGTATAATCAACTCCCAAAGCCCTACATAATCATGGGCGACCTGAACGGCCATAACCCTCTTTTGGGGAGTACTGATACCAATAATAAGGGAAAGGTCCTTGAAGATTTTCTCTCCAATAATGATCTATGCATCTTCAACGATGGATCTCCATCCTGCCACTGGAACATACTCTGCACTTGATCTATCACTTACGGATTCTAATCTCTTAAACGAGTTTGAATGGTCGGTCCACGATGACCTTTGTGGAAGTGACCACTTCCCAACTATTCTTACTCCTATCACTCCCGCGGATGAACCACCTTCAACAAGATGGAATTTTACTAAGGCCAATTGGCCATTATTCCAAACTCTCTGCTCTGAAAAGCCTATACCGGACAATTCAGGAATGTTCCTGATGCCATCGAACTATTTTCTGATATCTTAAATACTATTGGAGACGAAACCATTCCTAAGTCCTCTGCAAACCCGCACATACGCAAACCATGGTTTGATACAAACTGCAAACAAGCTAGGAAAAACAGGAAGAAGGCGGAAAAATACTTCCGTCAACATCCTACTGTGCATAACCTGAATGCCGTTAAAATGACAAATGCCAGGGCAAGACGTACATTTAAACAAACTAAACGCCAGTCATGGAGGAAATATGTGTCCGAAGTCAACTCCCGCACACCCATGTCCAAGGTGCGGAACATGATTCAAAAGATTAAGGGCAAAGGATCCAAAACTGGTGTTCGCCATCTCACAGATGGTGATTCCCTTTAACCAATAAAGTTGAAATAGCAAACAAAGCTGGCGTAACCTTTGGCAAACAATCCACATCATCCCTCAGTTCCATAAATATCAAACCCAACAAGAAAGGAAATCAGTCAATTTTAACTCTGATAATGGCGAGGATTACAATGAAACGTTTTCTCTCCATGAATTATGTACTGACCTCTGGCAGGCTCACGACACTGCGGCAGGAGCTTATGATATTCATTATCAGCTTCTGAAACATCTCCCTGATTCAAGTTTGGAAACACTACTCAATATATTTCATGGCATTTGGACAACCGGCAACTTTCCTCCTTCGTGGCCCAATGCCATTATTATCCCTATACCTGACCTCCAATATGTGTTCCGAAAGAACCGAAGTGTGTCTGGTGTGTCTGGAATCATTTATCAAAAATTCCATTGTCAACAAACAACATATTGTATCTGATACAACGTGGAAACATGTATTTTAAGAGATTTGCATGAAGTTGGATTGAGGGGTAGACTACCTCATTTCATTTCTCAGTTTTTAAACAACAGCTACAATTCTGCCTTAACAAAATCCAAAAGGGCCAATGAAAATGACCTGAAGTTTTCAAAATTCAAAACAAATTGTATTCACATTTCTCGTAAATACAAACCACTCAATGATCCAGACCTATATTTAGATGGTACTCACATCAAGGTAGTAGAAGAGGCCAAATTCCTTGGACTCATATTCAACCATCACTTGACATTCTGACCACTTACTAAAAGTCGTTTCAAATACAGAGTGGGGAGGGGACCAGACTATCCTCCTTCACTTCTGCAGATCATTGGTTCACTCTAAACTAAACTACGGCTCCATTGTCTATAGTGGAGCCTGCAAAAGCAATTTAGGAAAAATAGATTCTATCCACCACCAAGGCCTGAGGCTCTTGCCTGGGGAGGTTTTAGGACCTCTCCGGTAGACAACCTATATGCAGAGGCTAACGTATCCTCCCTTGAACAACACCCATTAAACTATCTGTGCAGTATATCACTAAATTATGTTCAAATTAGTCCAATCCAGCATGTAATAGTGTTTTCAACCCTCTCTATGAAAACCTGTTTCCTAATCTGCCAAGCCTGGTTCCACCACCTGGAATCAGAATTCAACCACTCATATCTGCAATATCATAGCACCGTATCGACTCCTGTCTTTGTCACCCTGGCAGGTGGTGAAACCACAGGCCGATCTTACCCTCACGGAACTCAAAAAGTCAGAAACAAATCCTTTTGTGTTCCAACAGGAATACAAACAGTTACGTTCCAAGTATAACCCACATAGGTCCATTCACTACAAAAATGACTTGGTTTCCTGAAACCATCCGTATACTGGGTAATTTGGGAATCCAGTTGGTTTCCATTCACTGAAACTGAGTAACTGAGTTTCCAACTAGATTCCATTTTGGATTCTTTGATTTTTCATTTCTGTAAATGGAAACCAACAAGAAACTAAGGGTAGAGGTTTCTTGTTGGTTTCCATTCTGGAATTTGCAAATGAAGTTTCATTAAATGGAAACCAACATAAAACCAGAATATGTAGTTTCAGGTTGGTTTCCTGTGCACTGTTTTGAACTGAGTAACTTAGAATTTGCAAGTATTTGGCATGAAGTTGAGCATCCTGGCTTTTCAAATAATGGGGAATTTTGAAAATCTAAATAGATGGATGATATTCTACGATGAGTAACAATTTTCACTGTAGTAATGAAAAATCTTCAAAGTCAAAAAGTGAAATTTAAGGGAAAAATCGGTTAATTATGTTTGCTTTAGAATGTGAAAGAGTATAAGCATTTAGGAAGTTTAGTATAATGTAAATCAAACAATTGTCAATCCGGTACATACATTACGGATTTCTCAAAAACTAGAATATCAGGGAATTGTACTATGAATAGAGGCTGTGAGTAATGTTTATAATTAAAAGCATTTAAAGTTAGTGTGCTTTGACAGTGAGTTCAAGTACTTGACAAACAATCAGTGTCATGTCATTTGTATGTCGGGGTCTGTGTGTCGGCTTCCTTGGGGTTGTCTCGTCTTAACGGGTACCTATTATCAAGCTTAAATTGCTGAAGAAGTAATGAGTCGGTAATCCATGGGCAGGCGCGAACTCGTGACATTTTATAAAAGCAATGGTTTTATGTACTGAAGTGGTCATTTTTGTCTGTTATGTCTTCAAATCACAACCAAATTGGGTCAGATATTGTTTTCATATCTGCCAATCGAAAAGGGATTAGGTATTTGTTAGTACCCACAATGCCCCTACACACAATTGCCGCCATTTGTCACTTGATCTCATGAGAAGTTGTTTTGAAAGTGGGCCAAAGTGTCTCCCGTTATTAACACAACAAGGAACCCAGCACAATGAATTGTTCCTTCGCTTGTCCATGTTATCTGAATCAAGAAAATGGCAATGCCAGTTACACTAGAAGCTTTGGAGGCTCGGGTACGTGAAAACTTGAAGACGGGAGCAGTCGTCGATCGCGGAGCGAGAAAGGGAACATTCCACGACCATGTCAGGTACAGTGCAAATTTCTTGAATTAATCAATAGCTCATGTTATGTGTAACGTTTAATGTACATAAGTATCAAGGACAATAAATATGAAATAACAATTTTAGACTTGTTGGAACTCGATAAGCAATGCGTGTCGAAATGTTGGCAAGAGATATGGCTTCCTTTACTTTGTCAACTCAAGAACTCGATTGTGATTTGGATCAGGTCACATACGACTAAATGGTTCATTATCGTAATGTATGAAATATTATGTTTGCAAGAACAATATGAACCACAGATATATCCAGCAATGTCACGACTCAAGATAACTTCCAAACGTATTTAGAAGTATTCGAATATTATTGCAAGAAATCCAATGATTGGAAGTTCTATTTTAAAGTTTGTTATTGAAAATTGCCTTTGATATTTGTACCACTGAAAAGAATACAGTGGGGGATAGTGAGTCAGTTTGTATTTATAGGAATTCTCTGACCAGATTTGGTGCATGGTTAGAGTGAAGTTTCAAAAGTCTTTGTCTAGTTATTAGAGTTACAAGACAGCCTATGACCCAAAAAAATCGACAATATTTTTCAGCCAACTTTTAAGACGATATTTATCATGAAAGTATTGATAATACTGTTATAATGCTGTTGAGTGGATAAATTGTCAACACAATATTTTTGGAAACTGTTTTTTTAAAAGATTTTCAAGTCAGTATAGGATAGATTACTGATGTATGAGGTAATTTAAGTTAATCATCTGATGTAAACAATTTTACACTTAGAATGTCAAGATATTTAACTCCGAATGAAGAGATGTGGATTTTGTTAGATCCACAAAAGAAGTTTGTAAAGAAAGTTGGATATATAGAACGTTTAATAGGATATGTTGGGTATACATTGATGTACATTGCCAACCTAAAATTATATGAACTTGTTAATTTTGCTTCTTTTGATATTAGCATATCTACACCTTGCAAATTGATATTTATTCTTCTATTGTCATGCCTTATTGTTATCAAGAGTACAATATCACTTAGAAAGTTCCTGATTTTTCCTTAATTTCTACATTTCCAGCATTCCATTGGGGCAGTGTTGGAAAAAATGAAGATGACTAACTGATCTTGACCTGCAACAGGTATGTGTAATCCAAACCATTCAGTAAATGATGTACATAAAATTATCCAAATAGCGTAAATCCTATGAATCAGAAAAATACATGAAAATTACACAACCACTATTTTCGTAACTTCCAACTGGAAATATTTTCCACTTATACACATCTCCTTTCGGAAGCAGTTTGGCGGTTTCGGGTTCGTTCACCTAGAAGAGGGAAAGCAGAGGCATTTGTCCGCAAAGAACAACAAAAGATTCAGATGTGTAAGTAAATTCTAATCGTTCTCAATTCTAATGTTACACAGGTTAAAATTGAAGAAAAACCTTATTTGAAAAAAAATCAAGTTAATATAATTTCTGGAAAATGTACACTGATATTCGAAAGAACTTTCAAAATAAACACTGTTTAATACGTGCAATGTATAATTAGATATATGCAGCTAAAAGAGTCTTAAATAGAACATAGTAAAGCGCCATTGACATTATGTTTTGGTCTGGACATATTTCACCTTGCACACATCAATTAACAATTTATTAACAACACCCCACTAAATAGTACTTTAGTAGCTGCAAACACGTTGTCAATAGCAGTATGAGATATTAGTTATGGAGGTCCGCCTATGACCCCATTCAATTGCTTGTCTGCCAGAATGACCCAACATTATTTTTTAAACCCAAAATTTATTTTCACATTATTTTCAAAATAATGGATAATTCGTAGTTCTATACATATAATATCAAAGCATAATGTATGTAACATTCAGAAAATAAGTTATAGCTTTCACATGAGAATTTTTCGGAAAAAGAGGCAATGATAGTATGAATTTAGTGTGCATTCCTAAGACATGTTATTAATTCAATGTCAATTTGTTTTCTATAAGTCACAACTGTTATTTAGTGAAACAAAATCTTTTTTGTCAGTCATTAAATGTCCAACCCAAGCTAAGGAAATATGTCCTTCTCTCGCTTGTCTCTCTACTCTTACAAATTTCACTAAGTTCTTCGTCCCTAGTATGGTGATCTACCTTCAGTTGTTGGCAATCTATAGCCGGTTTTTATATTGTATTGTCATTTAAAAGCAACATATTTTAGATTTAATTACTAGTCTTAAATTCATCACTGTGATAATCTAGTTGTTTTACTGTCCTTCGTCGACAGGTGTTTTATAATGTAATTGTGTTTATTGTTAATTTATAACTTATTAAGTCACAATATGGCTGAAATATTGCAGATGTGACTATAAATTTTAACTCACTCACTCACTCACTCACTAAGTTCTTCTGCGATTGAGACTGTTATCACTTTTCAGATCAAATGATCAGTTTTGATTTATTGAACTTTGTGCTTATTGGACAGTGGTTACAGTTTATTTTACCTCAAGCTTAATGAACATTGGACAGTTTTCCTTTCTCCAGCTAGCGATATTTTTGATGAATGCTTGTTTGTTCTGATTGTTAATTGTTTTCTAACTTTCAGAAGCTGGAAAGCAGGAAGGAGGTCCTGACAACGATTGACTGGCCGGAGAAGAAGAAGCAGAAAGTTCTTCCTCTCTTGGGGAAAGAGTTAACATTTCTCAAATTGGAAAAAACCAAATAATATGGAATCATCTACATTAACGAGTTTAGGAAAACATTTAATACTCACTGCTATTTATTCCCTGATTGCTTTTAATTTTTTATGCATTTTATTAATGTGAACATTCCAAATATCACGTGTTTATCAGCAAATTGTTGAATGTAAATAAACCTATCATGACTTTGTGTTTTATTCTGTTATTTGTCATCCTGACGGTTTTACCTTTGTGCAATTGTATAAAATACCTGATTTGGTATGTGTGTTGCATGAAAGATAACCTCTTTTCTGGAGGAGCGGGTAAGGGGCCGGCACAACGGGTTCAGTTTCACGGAAACCAGGTTATAAGCTGGGAGCTAGGTTGGAAACAACAATAAACTAAGCACCAGCAGGAGCCTCCATGAACGAATGGGCAAAGTCCCGACATGGATACCATCCAGATCCTGGTGCAAAATGCAGTTTCAGTTTTAATGGAAACTAGGTTATAACTTGGGAACTAGGTTGAAACCTACAACAAACTAAAACATGGAAACCAGGTTAAAACCTACAACAAACTAAAACATAGAAACCAGGTTGAAACCTACAATAAGTGAGTGAGTGAGTTATTATTGAACGTCACATCGGCAATATTTCAGCCATATCGTGACGAAAACTATTTATGCAATAAAAAGAGAAATGAGAACATTTGACTTTGAAATGGAATATATGTACGTTATAAAAAACCTGTCGACGAAGGACAGTAAAACAACTAGAATATCACAAGTACAACTAAAACTAGTATGGAGAGTTAAAACTGATAGCACTATTTGGACAATACGATATAAAAACAAGCTATAGATCGCCAACACCAGAAGGTAGATCACCATACCAGGGACAATGGGGAGAACCCTACAATAAACGGAAACATGGAAACCAGGTTGAAAATTACAATAAACGAAAACATTGAAACCAGGTTGAAACCAACAATAAACGAAAAAAACGGAAACCAGGTTGAAACATACAATAAACGAAACCAGCTGGATCTTGCTTGGAGGAGTGGGTAATGAATCGCACTGGAAACCAGCCGGAAATGGTTCAAGATTCAGTTTCAGTTTTCACGGAAACCACAATGAAACTTTTGGAAACTACATGGAAACCAACTGGAAATGGTGGTTTCCATGTCGTTTCTTCTCAGTTTCAGTGTTCCGGAAACCAACTTATTTTTGTAGTGATTTTTTACGAGTCGGATCCAAAGGATGATGGCCAAGTTGCCAGTGCTACAGTCCTTGGATCCAAATTGTCACCTCTAAAATTCCCCACAAAAGTCCCATTTTCACTGCTGAGGCCAAGGCTATCTTTGTAGATTACCCCCGAACTAGAAACTGTCCGTCTTTAAGAAAACCCTGCGACATTTAAGACGTCTGGAAATTGTTCCATGGGATCAGGTCTAAGTTTTTCAGAGCATAGGGTTTGGAATAATGGCCTAAGTAAAATTCGGCTTTTTTGAAAGCGGGTCATACGAGAGATGGATAGGAGTAAGAATTTTTGGGAAGTGGTCACTTCCCAAAAGGTTACCGTGGACCAACCTTTCGAACTCGTTTACAAGATTCGAATCTGTAAATGATAGCTGAAATGCTGAGTATGTTCCAATTGAAGGATGGAGATAAGTGTTTGATCCATCGTTGAAAATGCGTAGATCATCTGAGAGAAAGTATTTAATGACCTTCTTAAAAGTCTAAATGAACTCCGCCAAAGGGGGTTATGGCCGTTTAAGTCGCCAAAATTTAATGCAGGGTTTCGGGATATGATCATACAAGTTCTGAAAATCTGATAGGCGTACAGTTGAGGAAGGAGGAAGATAGCATGAACATAGTGTAAACCCTATGTTCAAAGTCGTGCAGACAGCAACATATTGTAGGATTGACTGCTTTTTCGGTGGAAACTGGCCAGAGGAATAAATGTATTTTAATTAAAACGTAACCTCTAACAGGCAGACTTCTGTTTGAGAAATAGTTTTGGGAACACCTGGTGTTATCACAGATTTTCAGTGATCCATTCATATTATTTTCGCAGATATTTTTCCTTTCACGCCAAATGGAATTGTTTCTGAGGATAGGCAGCACGGGGAATTCTTCCGCACTGATATTCTCTATTTACTGCTAAAAAGAGCTATATGAACAGAAACAAGTGGTAGATGTTAACCATTGCAATAAACACACTGTAAAATATGAAAGAGAAACAAACCTGTGACACCGACCAACGTAGCAGCCAAAACACACACCACTGCATTAGCCATCGCACGACTAAAAGAACAACTTCACTGTGTTTCCCGGATATCATCCAATCTCCAGCGTTACTATGGCGAACCTGAACGCAGCATCAAACATTAACGAATGTGAACCACAACAATGCAATATTATAATAAAACACAACTCATATCTACTATGCTCTTGCTATATGAGTAGCTAATTGCAAGTATATCTGTTACTTTTATATTGATTTGTATGTAGAGTTTTTTTAGAAGCTTCGCCAGAAGGTCAGAGCTGCCGACAATGCTGTGTGAGTGTGAGAGTTAAAATCATACATCGACATTCTTTCAGCCATATGTCAACGAGATCAAGGCTGCCATTGTGTTATCAGTGATTTTACCAAACATGGCTGGGCAATCAACAGAAGACGATGTCATATTGTCCAGTAGCAAGATCATTTTGTGACTCTAGGATTTCAATCATTGCAGATGTTTATTTAACATATTTCTAATTGCCTGAAGGCAAGGAAGAGACACTGAATATATATGTACTGTTTATATGTAGCTTAAGATGATAAAGGGGTGTTTAATGCAGCTGTATAGATGGAGCTGTTGTTTGGCAATCTCGAAGACCGAGCCACAATCTTATGCCAGAAGGCGGTGTCTCATGTGTCAATCTGTTGATGTTGACCTGTAAATTTAACATTAGTCCAATTTCCTAGTCATTGGCAGACCTAACCTGACATATTATTGTTTACACAAATGTTGCCGTTTGTGTCGTAGGAGTATACAAACCGCATCCCAAGTGTTTGCATGAAGAATATCAAATGTAAAATAAGGTATTTTTGTCACTCCATGGCGGGTGGGGAGCAGCGTTGCTGAACACATTTGCTTTCCAGGGCTCACATTGGTTCAACACGTAGACATCTGGAATCAAGTTCATCTGATGGGGCTACTACACATTTTGATTCCTCTAATCTGTAAGACAAGAGTTTCTGGCTGTTGATTAAAATAATACCCTCAAGTAGATATCAGTACCATGTTTCCTGATTATTACTACAAAGTCAAATGTGCCATAAAAACAATCAGGTTGGTGAATGAATCTTCAGTAGCCCATGCTTGTCGTAAGAGGCGACTAACGGGATCGGTTGACACATGTCCTTGGTTCCCAATTGCGCAGATCGATGTCCATGCTGTTGATCCCTGGATTGTCTGGTCCAGACTCGTTTATTTACAGACCGCCGCAATATAGATGGCATATTGCTGAGTCCGGAGTAAAACTAAACTTCACTCACCCACTCACCGCGGTTTTGCTTTTTGGTTTAATTATTTTTGGCATCTATTTGAGAAAATCCATTAAACGAAAATTCAAATGTAACACGAGGGAAAACGAAAACATGATACAATTGGTCGAAACTAGTTATTCTGGCTTCCCTAAACCTTGAAATAACCATGATGATAATGAGGTCATTTTTCAGAAAAAACAACAAACACAATTGCAATTTATTCTTCGCGTAAATGTTCTTTGTAATAACAAACATATTGACTTTATAAAGTTTTGCATCTTGCTAGAATTTTACTGCAACCTACCTACCTCTTCCTGTAGCCAACTACCCCCACTATAGCATTGACAACACTGACAACAGATACATCAGTGACGAGGAACTCAACGAGATAGTGAGTGAGTACATGTACATCAAATTTTGAAATCATCACAATAACATTTATTTTAGTTATACCTAGATAAAGAACACTGAAACGTCTCATTTAGTAAAGCCTTCATTTATGTCCGATACAGAAATTTCTTAACTTTAGTGAGTGAGTGAGTGAGTTAAAAATAAAAGTCACATCGGCAATATTTCAGCCATATCGTGACTATAACTAGTTCTAAAGTCATAATACATACACATAATACATAAAACCCCGATAACGAAGGACAGTGAAACCACTAGATTATCACAAAGTGAGCTAAAAGTAGCTAGTATATAACTGTTTAAAGGAGAAAACTATTTTTGGACAATACAATGTTAAAAAGGGTTATAGATGAATGAGCAAGGGACCATTTTTCTTAACTTTAATTCTGTTCAAATATAAACAATTACCAATGACAATGAATTTATGCAATGCAGTGAATTTCAATATTTCAGGCGGTAGAGGGTGGTATGCTGTACAATTCTTAAAGCCTCATTCTCCGGCGAGATGCTTATATTTTTGGCAAGTCTTTGCTGGACGTACAAAATCTTAAAATATCTGTGATATATTAGTTATTACAGCTTTAACAGATATTTCACCCTTGTTTAAATTTAAATTTACCAAACTCAAATTTTCAAACATAATATACAAAATTGGGACGATTAGGAAGCACATCACAATGGAAAGTGCCCACACTCTTGTGAGATGCCTTGTAACATCCAGATTGGATTACTGTTATAGCCTTCTATACGGACTCACCAACGGACATCTCAATAAACTAAAAAAAGTCCAAAATACAGCAGCAGGTATTATATCCCTTACCACTAAACGAGACCATATCACCCCTGTACTCTCATCATTACACTGGCTTCCAATCAAGTTCCGGATTGACTTCAAACTTCTTTGCATTGTGCATAAATGTTTGCATAATCAAGCTCTTTCATATCTCTCTGAACTTCTCACTGTGTACTCCCCTACCAGAACTCTCAGATCTCAAGACCAATGTATTATCTCCGTTCCCAAAGTTCTCCTTTCTTCTTTTGGCAAGAGGTCTTTCCAGTACGCTGGTCCTACTCTGTGGACTTCTTTCCCTCTCCACATAAAGCAGTCTCCCACATTGGAAACTTTCAAAATTAAGTTGAAGACTTTCTTTTTTTCCAAAGCCTATCCCTAAAATCAATCATTCTGTGATCAATTTCAATGTATACTTATTTTGCTATTTTATCCTCTGTATGCATTGTATGTATGCTTTTATGTAGCGCCTTGAGCATGTATCAGTGGGTGGAAAATGGCGCGCTAAAAATATCCATTTTTATTATTATTAAAATCAATGTGGAATGTCAAAAAAAAATCATTGTGAAACTGAATACATATCTACTACAGGTGTATTGCTGAGCTGTGGCAGATTGTGAGAACGAAAATTTTCAAGAACCTTCACGAACTTCACTGCCAGAGTAATAGAGAGAATGAGGGGCGGGGTGCGTCTGACAATGATTATATATACTTAATTAACTCTTTTACAATTCCACACAAATTCTTCGCTCTCCCGTCCCATGGTCAACCATCTCTCCGGACCGAAATGTAAACAAGCACATTTTACGCGCGCATCAAAATGTTGCATCGAAACACGCCGTCGTCTGAAATCTCGAAGTGGTCAAATGTAGCTGGCACATCACTGGACTATGGTAGAAGATGAGAATTGAAAGTTTCAAAAAGACTTCACAAGCTTCAGTGCCAGAGTATTACTGGAAGAGAGAAAGACGAACGGGGTGCATCCGACAGTGATCATATATTTGTTGTCATTTCTCTGGCTGGTGCAATCTGTACACACTTCGTGAGTGGTAAGAGCAAAGCTTCTGATGTCCTGTGGTGTCTCCCAGTGTGTCGTGTCAGTTTCAACCAATGATGTGGCTTGGAGTTGCAATTTAACGTCGGGCTGCCATTGTTACAGCCATATTGCGACGAGACCAAGTTTACACAAATCTATAATTACACAAAGTTACACATTTCAACATCTCGATATTATGTATTCTACCATGACCACGTGAAATTCTTGAATTTGATTGGACAATCAATAAAAATTGACACAATCAATTTCCATTGAAAATGTGTATGATATTATCACCGCTAATGTATTACAATGCACTAATTCCGCTTGACAATCAACATGGCGGATGCCAACACAACAGACGCGATGGATTTCGGATTTGTTTTCAATGGGCAGTTTTACCGGACCTGGGCGAATTCAGCGATGATGAGTTTGACTCAGTCCTGACCAACCTAAACAGTTCAGGTGAATTGAGCCCAGAAACTTTAGCGTCTTACAGGCAGATCCTGCAAAAGTTAGACATTTTCTTTTAAACGTTAAATACGCATTACTTCAGATCAGACCTGACCCACAACGAACCACCTGATACATGTTGTCTCACCTTACGCAAGCGAGTTTGTTCAAAATTGCCTCTGTTCACCCATGGGTACCCGGTGGGATGTGACTTTTACCTTCTAGCGCATAACAGGCAGCTTGGGTTATCGGGGGTAATAATGTTGTGTGTTTGTGCGCGCTTCGAGCATGCCTCTTTGTGGTGTGGAGTATTGGGCGCTTCGAGCATGCCCCTTTGTGGTGTGGAGTATTGGGCCCTTCGAGTATGCCCCTTTGTGGTGTGGAGTATTGGGCGCTTCGAGTATGCCCCTTTGTGGTGTGGAGTATTGCGCGCTTCGAGCATGCCCCTTTGTGGTGTGGAGTATTGGGCGCTTTGGGCTTGCCCCTTTGTGGTGTGGAGTATTGCACGCTTTGAGCATTACCCTTTGTGGTGTGGAGTATTGAGCGCTTCAAACATGCCCCTTTGTGGCGTAGAGTATTGCCCGCTTCGAGCATGCCCATTTGTGGTGTGGAGTATTGGGCACTTCGAGCATGCCCCTTTGTGGTGTAGAGTATTGGGCAGTATAAGTACCCTCATTATTATATGTTTTAAGTAGCTTAATGCTCAAACCCGTGTCTTCATTAAACAAGTTTCGGTCCAGTGAATTATTTTGTGGGCTTGTAACTTCCATGCGTAGCTAGCCCGTCTGGCTGACAAAATTTGGAAACTATTTCTCACACTGGATAGCAGTTTGATATGTTTATTTAGTAACCCACCCAGATATGTTAGTTATCTGATAACACACCATGAACCTGAGGAAATCTAGACTTGCTCTATTTTCGGCTTAAGCATTGCCGTACAAGGGTTGGGCTGGGAAGTGAAAAGTATGTGGTTCAGGCGACTGACACAGACTACACTCAATCAACTAAATTAAAAACATCATGTATATGTCGGAATTGTAGGTCTGACATAATATATTCGACCATACTTGATATATTTCATTTCACCTTACCTAAATTGTAAGTTCCAAGGTCATTAGAATTTACAAAACCTGGGTACACACAGACGAGTTGCTTGAGTACCGACTGAGTGAGTTAAGATTTCTAGTCACATCGGCAGTATTTCAGCCATATATTGACCAAAACAAGTTATACATGGCAGTGTAAGATGACGTGAATATACTTTTCATTTCTGAGACTGGTTGTCTTAAAATACAGACAGACTATTTTATATTTACCAACGTTTTTCAATCACTCTCATTTTATTCATATCTAAATTTACAACATTCTTAGTCACGATATGGCTGAAATACTGCCGATGTGACATTAAAGTTTAACTCACTCACTAACTTGACATAAAGACTTCCCGAGTATAAAGAGCTGAACTTCTGCCGTCCTGACGCGAGTCCCGTGTGTCGTGTCAGTTTCAACCACTTGAAGTCCGTGCACTACAGTTCCACCGACACACAGTGGACGAGCAGCCTATTGTGAAGCGGCCCTTAGCCAGGTTATAAAACTTGGACAGACTGTACCTGAACCTGTGTGGCAGTGATGCCCATGTGGCTCTGATATGTTGCTGAACAATTCGGCGATTGTATTGCGGGGGTGTTTAAGTTAATGACATCACAGCTTTGGTGTACACGGAAATTTCCATCTTTCTGTTGCTACATCGCAGGAACCGTCAGTTTCAGATCACAACAACTTTGTTCAATAGTTTTCAAATAAACACTAGTTATTTTATTGTAGAAAAAAACCCATGTGTTACGTAGCTAAAACTTCAGTGTATAAGTGTCGGTAAATACAAGTTGATGACATTTTTCAGAAAATAACACTTTGTGCGATAACCCCCTTAAAAAGTGAGTGAGAAAGTTAATAATGAACGTCGCGTCGGTTTTATTTCAGCCCTATTGGTACAAAAGTCTGAGGACGTTCTGCAGCTTTAGTATCACGTTATGGTATTGACGGGTGAACGAGTTGAAATCATTACATCACACTGGCAATATTTCAGCCATAAAGCTAGGAGAACAAGTTAGATTTTATTTAAAACCTGTCAACAAACGCCTTGAAAACAAAACGATATATATCATAGTTTTAATCTCGAATCAAACCATGTCAATATGAAAAAGACAATTTTAGTTCAAATAAAACTAATCTTTTGACCAGTAGCAACAAAAAAAACACCCCGCCTTAATAGGGACTGCCTGAAATATTGCCGAGGTGATGTTAAATTGTAATTCACTCACTCACTTAAACGGGGCGGTGGGGTAACCTAGTGGTTCAAGCGTTCGCTCGTCTCGCCGATGACCCGGGTTCGATTCCCCACACGGGTACAATGTGTGAAGCCCCTTTTCTGGTGTCCCCCGCCGCGATATTGCTGGAATAAAGCTAAAGCGGCGTAAAACCATACTCACCCACTCACTCACTTAAACTATCAGGCAGTCTCCCAAGCTGGTGAGGTAAAGTTTAACGTGACCTTGGCAAATATTTCAGCAATATAGTGGCGAAAGGTTTTAATGAATATACTCTATAATCTCTCACTGTTAAATATACGGTAGTTCACTGTAATATGTTCACAGTGCTCCGCCGTAATATCTAAATACCGTAAAGTACCGTCATTATGACGTTGGTACCGTAAACAGATGTCATATGGGATCGTTTGATGAAAGCCGCCATTGTTTGAGGTTCGGGACAGGCTGACTAGGGATCTGACTACCACATCTGAACTGATAGATCACAGTTTCCTGGTATGGATACGAGTATCACAGGCGTAGTATGTTAGTTTCTGCTGTATTTATTTGAAGTTTAGTCTCCTGTCTTTGCCAGGGAATATACGTTGTTCGTCTAGAGTTTTCACAGTTGTGTACAAGGATTATGTTTGGTTGCAGACGTTCTAGTTTTGAAACGTCCACACTTAGGCACTATGTTGACCATTGGGAATCTAGACGAATACTCTGTACCAGTAGTTCCTCTGTGACAAGTAGGCGGGGCAGGGAATGTAGACGAATACTCTGTACCAGTAGTTTCTCTGTGACAGGTAGGCGGGGCAGGGAATGTAGACGAATACTGTGTACCAGTAGTTTCCCTGTGACAAGTAGGCGGGGCAGGGAATGTAGACGAATACTCTGTACCAGTAGTTTCTCTGTGACGAGTAGGCGGGGCAGGGAATGTAGACGAATACTCTGTACCAGTAGTGTCTCTGTGAGAAGTAGGCGGAGCAGGGAATGTAGACGAATACTCTGTACCAGTAGTTTCTCTGTGACAAGTAGGCGGGGCAGGGAATGTAGACGAATACTCTGTACCAGTAGTTTCCCTGTGACAAGTAGGCGGGGCAGGGAATGTAGACGAATACTCTGTACCAGTAGTTTCTCTGTGACAAGTAGGCGGGGCAGGGAATGTAGACAAATACTCTGTACCAGTAGTTTCCCTGTGACAAGTAGGCGGAGCAGGGAATGTAGACGAATACTCTGTACCAGTAGTTTCTCTGTGACAAGTAGGCAGGGCAGGGAATGTAGACGAATACTCTGTACCAGTAGTTTCTCTGTGACAAGAAGGCATGGCAGGGAATGTAGACGAATACTGTGTACCAGTAGTTTCTCTGTGACAAGAAGGCATGGCAGGGAATGTAGACGAATACTGTGTACCAGTAGTTTCTCTGTGACAAGTAGGCGGGGCAGGGAATCTAGACGAATACTCTGTACCAGTAGTTTCTCTGTGACAAGTAGGCGGGGCAGGGAATCTAGACGAATACTCTGTACCAGTAGTTTCTGTGTGACAGGTAGGCGGGGCAGGGAATCTAGACGAATACTCTGTACCAGTAGTTTCTGTGTGACAAGTAGGCGGGGCAGGGAATGTAGACGAATACTCTGTACCAGTAGTTTCTCTGTGACAAGTAGGCGGAGCAGGGAATGTAGACGAATACTCTGTACCAGTAGTTTCTCTTTGACAAGTAGGCGGGGCAGGGAATGTAGACGAATACTCTGTACCAGTAGTTTCTCTGTGACAAGTAGGCGGGGCAGGGAATATAGACGATTACTCTGTACCAGTAGTTTCTCTGTGACAAGTAGGTGGGGCAGGGAATATAGACGAATACACTTGGTTGCTACAGGTAGACTGGCGATACGCACGTGCAATACATGCTGACCATGGCATGAACTCAATACCGCTTCTATTTAACACGTGTCTCGTAGAGCGATTTAGTTCAGCAAGACACCATCTCGACACGAGTCAATTTTTGAATGTTTGCAGATTTTAATTAATTTAACATGTCCAAGTTAGCGAAGCACGGGAAACTTGTTCATTCTCAGGCTCAATTATACTTTGTGTTACTATTTTAAATAATGGGGGAAAAATCATCAAAAATATCGGGGGTGCTAAACTTTTTTCTTTGTGTATACATGAATCATTATCAACACCCCGGGTCTTGGTTATTTTGATTTCCAGTGTATCACAGCCTCACAGGCCACCGCACCTGTGCACAGTCTCTCCAAGTTTTATAACCTGGCTAAGGACGCTTCACCACCAGCTTGTCGTCCGCCGTAAGTCGGAGCGACGGTAGTGCACGGACTTCATGTAGTTGAAACTGACACGACACACTGGGAGACACAACAAGACGGCAGAAGCTTTGCTCTTATCACTCACGAAGTGTCTATATATTACAGGCCTGTACTATATATAAGTAATACATGAAAAATATGATGCAGGGTCTTACCTAAACAATAACAAAATATGACCAACAAGTCTGACTGCAGTTCAAGAGTGAAGCTATGCGAACGAACGAAATTAATGGTTTAACGTCGGCTTTTAGCATAGTCAATGTCTCCGACGGGGTAGGTGGGGTTGAAATAAATTAACTAATAGTGTGTTAATAGCGTGTAAACCACCATACCCCCCATACCCCCCAAAAATGTAAATTTTGGGGCATTAAACTTAACTGATTTTTAAATAAAACAGTTATAAATATAATATAAATAAAATAAAAGCCGAAATTATAAAGAGAGGGAGAAAAATAAAGCAGTTGTTAATAATAAGAAGAGTTGAAATGAGTATATAGTAGATAAAGTTGCGGTGGGGATGAGGGTGGGTGGGGTGTGTGGGTAGAGAGTAATTGTACAGCATATTGGGGTTTAATTTGTAATAGTGCAGTGAAGCTGAACTGTTAGCAATAAGGGACCTAATAGAGAAAGAAAAACAGGTTTGTAAGGGGGGTGGGGGTTGGGGGTTAGGAGCAAAGAAGGCGGTAAGTGATGCCGAGGGAGGCTGTATATGGTGGATATAGGGCGATAGATGCTTAGTTGAGATAGAGGTGTGAGATGAATAAGGTTTGGGTTTGGGGAGAGGTGGACGGTAGGAAAGTTTGTTGTATATATTGGTTGAGGTATGGGTTGTGGGGGTAGTAGGCTGGTTTGAGTGAGTGGGTAGAAGGGGTGTTATGTAATGTTTACGGTTGCGGTGTTGACTGTGAGCGGAGAGGGACGACGACTTTGATGATTTTACGTCGGCTTCTGGCGGGTGCCAATTTCGCCGACGGGGCAGGTGGGTTTTAACAGTAAATATGAATAGTTGGTAATAAGGAATAATACACCATGCCCGACAAAATGTAAATGTAGGGACGTTAACCTAAATGAATTTATAATAAAAACGTTAAAACATAAGATAAAATAACGAAAAGCCGAATTTATAAAGGGAAAGGAAGCGAAAACAAAGGTAGAGCGGAGTGGGTTGAGCGTGCTTGCTATGTGTAGGAGAGGTAGACCTGATCGAAATGAGAGGGACTGGCGCTCGGACGTCGGAGAAGACGGCCGCGCTGGGAGATGTGAATTTGGATCCCTTTTCTAGATAGTGGTGGGTAAGGTGAAATATTTGATTAGGTTATGTTTATATAGAATTTGTTTGGAGTTAGTGAGAAAGGTGGCTATAGCTTTGAAAACGTTGGGTGGGTTGTGTGGGCTGAGTAGGAGGTGTATGTTGTTGTGATATTTGCTAGGTATGGAGTTATGTAACTGATTGATGTTTGTTTGTTGCAGGTGGCAGTGTGTAAATATATGTTCAATTGTTTCGGGGTAGTTTGCATTGTGTGCATAGTCCATCTGGGTGTCTATTTTGTTTGTATAATGCGTGGTTTAAGTTTGTTATGCCGGTGATTAGTCTAGTGATAAGTATGTCTATGTGTTTGTTGTTTGAGTAGGTGAGGGTTTTTGTGTTAGGTTTGGTTATGATGGCTTTAACCCAGATGGATTTGTTTGTATTGAAGTTGTGTTGGTAGTTTTGGTGGAGTATGTGAGATTTAATGAGTTGCTTGATTTCTGTTTTGGATGTGTGGAATTGAATGGCTGGAGAGTTTTGTGTGGTGGCTAGTTTGGCTGCTGTGTCTGCTGTATTATTTTCTTGGTTGTGAGTGTGAGCTGGTATCCACATTAATGTTATGTTTATATTTAATTGATGTAATGAGTGAATCTGTATAATTATGTTGTGTATTAGGTCGTTACGTGATTTTGAGTGCTTATGTTGGAGTTGTTTGACGGCGCTGAGGGAATCTGTGAGTATTAAGATGTGTAACAGAGTTGCACGGGCAGAACAAGAACACAAGCACAGCAAAGGAAGGTGATCAGGTTTTATTCAGAGCTGCAGGAAGGCGTGGCAGACAGCAGGGCTCGAGGGGGGTCAGGAACATCAGCAGAGCGTAGAGCACAGGGCGGCTGGCTGGCTAGATGCTGCTCCTAGAGGGAGATGTACTCCTTGAGGCGGTCGAGGCGAGTCTCTCTTGACCACTGCACAGTGGGTCCTTATAAGCAGATTTCTGTCCGTCCATCATGCCACCAGTGGACAGGGGAAGGTGCCATTGTCCCTTGTTAAGTCTGAGTTACTGCTGTTTTTGAACCGTCTATGCTACCTCCAGTGGACAGGCGAGTCATTACTATGAGATATTACCCTGTTTGTGGCAGGGCGGCATTGTACAGTTGGTCAGCCTGGGGTCACAGTTGTCTGGAGCTCAGCTCGTTAATCCGTGATACTGTCCTGGCGTGACCATATGCCAGTTTCATACACAGAGCGCGACAGCTAGCAGTGCTGAGAGAGGTAAGTTAATTATTTATTTGTTCTTGGCCGAAAATTCCAGGTTGTTTTATAGCTTTGTTTGTTTGTTATAGTTTCTCGGTCCCCTGAGAATAATATGGTGATATTATTCTATGCACACTAATAGTGTAACACTCGCCCCACACTTTTAAAATCATTGGGGAACCAATTATTTAGGCGTGAAATGTTCGTCTAGAGGATGTCCCATGCGTTGTGATTTCAGTTCCTGGTTTAATAGTCCAATTCCTGTTCACCCAAAATATACGATATATAGTTCCCATTACCAACATAGTATCATGTATAGTCAGAGCTGTGACCTGGGTTATCGGGCGCTCGTCGTGGAGGCAACACCAGGCGTTAATGCTCATGGACGTTACTAGTAAAAACACACCAACATAACACACACATACACTGGTATTGTTGTTTTGTTATACAAGGAGCAGGTCGACATATTGCCTCCTCTTCCAGGATCCGTTGACAGGGGGAAGGGTCCCAGTTATAATGATGACACAGTTACACACATGCTGAATATTTACACACAAAACTGAGTCCGAGGATTCCAAGGCGTGTGAACGCGCATCACTTGGCTCAGTTGTGATTGGCCTACCACAGCTCGTAGGGCACTGTTACCGATAACAACAGTAACACACAGTGGAGGAATTTACATTTCAAAAGATAGGTCCATTAGACTTTAGGGCGTTATAGGCTACGCGTACCGCCAGGCCTACCTTCACCAGGGCTGCAAAGCACCCAGAGTTTTATAACGTTAGATACATCTTCATACACACATTAGGATGCTAGTAATATGTACACACCAAGAATAAGTCCGAAGGTTTTGGAAAGCATGAGAGTCAAGCAACACTTGGCTTATTTCGGTCGGGCCTTCTAGCACGCAGGGTCCTTTTTAACATCAGTATCATGTTCATCTCAGTAACCTGTGGCTGTCATCCGTTCGTCCCTGGATGGATGTCCTTATTGCCCCCGTGGAGGAGTCGAGTCCAGGATAGAGATGGACGGATAACCGGCGCCGTTGTAGACCGCCGGGGTCCTCTGCTTCTCTCCATCCGGTAGAGTGGCGCATGCATATACCGCTGTCTGAAAGTGTTACTCGCACCTTCCGTGTTGACCGGTACCATCTCCATATCGGATGTAACGTCAGGTTGTGTTCTACCACCTACTAGTTTGGCAAGCCAGGTTCGAGAAATTTTCTATACATTACTATTCCTCCTAGTATTGCTCACGATAATCACTATTACTGCCAGAAAATATTCCCAATGTGTTACAGGCCCTGTATCCATCTCGACCATAGTGGTATCTATATCCCGTAACTGTTGTACCAGGTGGTTCATAGGAATGTATTTAACGTCCTTAAGCGGCGCAGAGCACTTTAGCGAAAGTCAAATTATTAAAATGTATACATAAAGGTTCCAGCATTAGTATTTCGGAGATATTAAGCGTTATTGATTAAATTCTGAAAATTATCATTTACTGCATGGTACGTTTCACGGTGATAATAGGGTAATAACGTTAGATGATTATTGGAGGCAGAACATGTTTCATTTAATCTTATTAGGCCTAATGGGGGCTTTACAGTGAGGGTTCTAGTTTGTCTTACATCTTCCTTACACACAACTGTAAATACTGAAACATCTGTACTGGCAATAGCCCATTGACCCTTGGCTATATAGGTTGCCTGTGGCAACAAGGCCCGAGGTCGGACGTCTGTATCACAAAATAGTTTTACTTTGGCGCATTTTGGGCAAACAAGGCAACAACGCACAATTGACTCAAATTGATGGGGTATACCGGACTTCGATAAAACAATATTTAGACATAGGGTGTGTGCAAGTATTGCTTTCTGATTCTTTTAGCAGTAAGTACTGGGTACGTTTAGCGTTTACGGCGATCAATGTTGTTTCTAATCTATACTGGGATAACATATTGTGAACTGAATTTGTTGCCTGCTTATTGATCTCGTTAATAGTGATTGGGACGGGTAGATTGTGAACTCTGTAAATTTCGAAATGTCCATTAATATCCAAAAGGGGTACATTAACAAGGACCAATATTTTGTCGTCGTAAAGAATAGTGCTACATTTTAAATGTTTATAGTAATCCCAAAGGGCTTCGTTAGGCTCGTCTGGAAGTTTGAATCGTGGGGTAGATGTACTTTAACGTCGTTCAGGATGGTCAATAATGATGTTGGGGTAATAGTACTTGGGGACATGTGTCCTAACGATAACATATTTAGTTGTAATTGGATATGCTCTAGATAACCTGTTAGAAGATGAACAGTGTCCCTTATTTCTTGGATTGCTAATTCAATTTGGAGATACGTGGCTGTGGCCCATTCTAAATTTATGATACGTATATTTAACATATGCGTTACATTGCTTATCTGTCTGTCCACAGAGCGTAATTTTCGAGAATTTCATTTATCTTATTCCTGTTTCCAGCTATTTCTACCCGGAGGTATTTAGAATAGTGAGACTTTCACGTCTACTACATGAGATAAGCGTTCTTGGTTATTTGCTAAGTTTTGAACATTTCGTTTTATGCCAGACAAATCGGCTTCTGAAACCGTACCAAATAAAAACTTAAAGCTCTTCCCACAAAAGGTAACACTGATCGTTTGGGTCTGGTCAGTCGCTGATATTCGTTAAAATTGTTACCTAATGCTGTCAGGGTATTGTTGAGACTAACTGCATCTGCGTCTAATTTAGTAAACAAGTGAATTATTTTTGGTGCCTTGACACCCAAATGTTTCTGAATCAAATCACGTAGAACAAAGGTCACAGTTCCAATGTCATTACGACATTTTTTTTCATGAAGGCATAGTATGGTTCTAAGTCAATTACCAAAGTAAGTGTCCACTTTGATCGTGTAGTCGTGATATCATTAAGCTTTGGAAAATCACGTTCTCATACATCATAGTACTGCTGGCTATGCCAAACAATAATAGTAGGAGAACACTCATGTTGTGTTCTGCAATGAAGCAACAAAAAATATATATAGATATATTGTCATAATTACATAATTCCCAGTCGTCGCCCTATTCTGATCTAATCCAAGTCCGTAATGTCGCCAGGTCAGTTGAGAGAGATTTAATAGTCCGTGTCCGTGATTACTTCGTCACATAGCCAGTCCCTACTTAATTCAAGTAAGTTAATGCCGTAGGGTCATAGTTTGCAATCATTATTATCTGTCCGTCTTGTCGTATCGTCCTTATATAATGCCTGTGGTCAACTATTACCTTAGTAATGAGAAAGAACTTGGACCTGGGGATGGAATAGGACGTTACACATACCTGAGTCAATAATTAGGTAATGGTAAAATAAACAAACAGACCATATATGATTATGCACAAGTTAACCTGTCTCCAGTCTTATTACGAAGCCCTATAATAAGCTGGCTACGGCTTTCAGAAGGGTCTTGACCTTCAGGTCTCTTTCAGACTCATTAGTCTGAACACTGTTCACCGTGTTCACGATGTCCATTGGTTCGTCACTAGGTGGGGTCATGTCAGATTGTTCGTCAGGAGGGTGGTCAGAGGGGGTGTCAGAGTTACTATTGTAATTATCTTGGTTACTGTTTCTCAATCTTTTAGCTAATTCGGCTAAGGGGATATTATCTTCATCCTCTGAATCTGATCTCTCCCTACGATAGCGTTTAGCAATTCGTTTCAAGGGGTCACGTGGTTGTGGGTGGTCTTCGTCAGAGCTAGAATGGGATGGAAACTACATAAGTGCTTTTTCTTGGTTCGCCCATCTTTAGTCTTAGGGGGATGCCATTCATCAATGTCAGCTATGCGTAGGTGTTCAGCATGTGCCTTGGTGGTGGTCCCGTCAAGCTGGTTTCGGATGATGTACGTTACTGGTGACGTTTGATCGATGACACGGTAGAATGGTTTCCATCTGTTCTGTAGCTTGCTCTTGCGCTGATGAAACCTATAATATACTGGGTCTCCAACCTTGATGCGGATTGGCTTGCTGTTCCTATCTGCATACTTGGCTTGTCGACGCTTGGCTTTCTTCATGTTCCTGTGGACCAGAACAAACGACTTGTGTTGTTGTTGTAGGGCCATCTTGTGTTCGTCTTCTCCTGGTACTTTCGCCTGGGTTGCAATAAATTGTCTAGTGGCAACACCACATCTCGGTTGTACAGGAGGAAGAAAGGTGAACACTTGGTGGATTCGCTGATGTTGAATCTGATGGCAGCTAGCGTTTGGTTCAAGTGAAGATCCCAAGTTGTCAGATTGTCATCTATTTCTTGGCTAGCACATCATGAAGTGTTCTATGGAAACGTTCGACTCGGCTATTGGATTGAGGATGGTAATAGGATGTGGTCACATGATGAATGCCTAGGGCTGTTAGTGTTTCTCTTACCACACGGTTGCAGTTCACCGAGCCGTTGTCTGTCAGGAGCTGCAGCACGGACCCATAGCGAAAGATTTCCTCGATGAGCAGATGGGCCACCGTTTCCGCAGTCTTGTCGGTACTGGGAATGCTTCTGGCCATCCGCTGAAGTGGTCCACAAAGCTGATTATGTAACGGTTTCGAGAGCGTGGTGGGGTAAGGACCGCTAAGATCCATGCTGAGCTTGGCAAAGGGGTATGGCGGCGTATCCGCTTCCTGTAGGGGTGGCTTCTGCTTCTTCATGGTGCGTGCTTGGCAAGTGACACATCTGGATACATAGGAGTACAGACCTTTGTATAAGTTCGGCCAGTAGTACCGCACCTTGATGGCATCAAATGTCTTGTCAATGCCCATGTGTCCATTTCATCATGATATTGCTTGACCACCATTGGCTGCAGATGTTCAGGAATATACAACCTCGGGTTAGGCTCGCTTCGTCCACTTCACTGATGAAGTATAGTAGTCCGTCTATCAACATGTATCTCTTCAAAGAGGCCTTGTCACCTTGTCCTTGGTTCAGCTGTTCCTTGATCCCTTGAATTGATTGGTCCTTGGCTTGTTCAGTTTTCATGTCGAGGGTACCATATGAAGTGGCGGGCTTGTGGTTATCCTTAGACTCTGGAGGCTCACAACTGGCATAGTCTTTGAGGGATCCATGGCTTGAATCAATCACGTTGACCTCCAAAGCGTTCTTAGGTCCGTCAAGTTCAATCTCTGTCTCTGTCTCTTCTTCAGCTTGCTCTTGTGTCAAGTTGTTTCTGTCCGGGACTCTGGATAATAGGTCAGCGACGGTGTTGGTTGTCCCAGCGATGTATTCTATCTGACAGTTGTATCCTGCTATGTTCAAGGCCCAGAGCTGCACCTTCCTGTTCTGCATTGGTGACTCCAACAGGTACTTCAGTGGTTTGTGGTCCGTCTTGATGACGAAGTTGGCATTGTGGAGGTAGTGGTCCAGTTTCTGCAGGGCGTAGTGGATGGGCTGGCTTCCTTCTCAATTGTCGAATAACGGCTTTGGGTGTCGGACAGTTTGTGGGACAGGAAGTGGACTGGCTTCTCTACCTCGGTGCTTCCATCGTCAGCCGGGTGAAGTTGGTGAGACAGGTACGCCAACACAGTTGTCGCTGGCATCAGTGTAGAGTACATAGGGTCGGTTGGTGTTTCGGTATGTCAGTAATGGTACAGCTGTCGGGCTCTGCTTCAAAACCTAAACGCTTGTTCACACTTGTCAGACCACACAAACCTGGCATACTTCCTTGTGAGTTGAATCATGGGCTCGGCGATCTTGGAGAAGTTGGGAATAAAACGCCGGTAGTAGCTGCACATACCAATGAAACTTCTGACCTCCTTCACTGAAGTTGGGGAACTCATCTCTCGGATCGCCTTGACCTTGTCTCCATCCGGCTTGATCCCTTGATCGCTGATCACGAATCCCAGGTACTTGGTCTCCTGTTTGGCAAAGCTACACTTGGACAGTTTTAGTTTCAAGGAATGTTGCCTGATCCTGTCAAATACCGCCTGAATATGTTGAATATGTTCACCCGGTCTTTGAAAAATTAGAATGTCATCTAAGTACGCTAGGGCAAATGCTTCCATGTCTTCTAGTACAATGTTCATCAATTCTACGAAGATCGAGGGCGTTGCATTAATCCAAACGGCATTACAAAGAATTCAAAGAGTCCCCTATGGCACGCAAAAGCAGTCTTCTCTCTATCCTTCTCATCCATCAAAACTTGCCAATATCCTGACTTTAAATCCAGAGTCGTGAAGTACCCGCGTCAGCCTAATTGAACTAGAATATCGTCGATTAACGGTAGAGGGATGCTCACAGGACGGTAATCTTATTCAACGCTTCTAAAGTCCACACAGAATCTATTTCCACCATCTTTCTTTTGAATAACTACTATCGGAAAGGAATAGGGAGATCGAGATCTTTGAATGATGCCAGCGTCTAACATTTCATTGATGGCCTTGTCTACAATGGGACGTTTGGTCAGGGGAGTTCGGTAGGGTCTCTTTTTTGATTGGGGGTGGTCGCCGGTGTCTATCTTCATGCGAACCGTATCAGTATGCCCTAAGTCCATGTCATTTGTGGCGAATAAGTCCAAATTGCTGTCAATGAGTTTCTGAATGTCAACCTGATTCTCTGAGGCTAAGTCAATGTCTTCTTTGTTTGTCAACGGGAATTTTGTCATTATCTAACAAGTCCGGGTCAGGCTAACTACATTTTCAGATGCTTGGCTTACTATCTTACCAAGTAGACAGCCTCTTTTAAGCCTAATATGTCGGTTGGTATTGTTCACTATCATAACAGGGAGGTCTTGTTTCTTGTCAACCTTAACTACGCCTATTACTAACCAAAAGTCCTGATTCATTACTTACATATCCTCTTTCTAGTGCGGTAAACTGATACTCTTGGCTTGTTCCTACATTATCTCTGTTCTTGACCTTTGCCCTTACTACATACCTACTCTGAGGGCCAAGGTCACTCTAGCTGCTGCTCTAACAAGTGATGAGATATGGATGTCTTCTTCTAAAGGGATGTAAGTTTTGCCTATTCTCATACTACCTAGGTCGAAATATATCCTAACACCAGCTTCTGTCAACCAATCATGTCCAAGGATAACATTGCGATTCATGTTGCTGACGACATAAAATTTGTGTTCAAGGGACAGACCTCGGAGTTTAAACTGAAGGAATTTTAGCACTTCCGTCTACTATCAATGAATTCCCATTTACCCCTTGCAAGGCTACTTTCTTTTTCTAACCTTGACCCCTTTTAATGACTCAAATACTCTTCTATGTATGATCGATACTTCGCGCCTGAATCCACTAAACATCTAAACTTCTGCTTTCCTATCTTTATGCTACAAGAATTTGGTCTACCAGCTAGATTGATTGAAAACGTTTCAGGGTCAGTTTCTTCCTCAATGGCTTCTCGTTGAGGAAGAGGGTCTAGTTTAAAGAATTCTCCGTACTAGTGTTTGTGAATCTGACTCTACGCTGAGGTTTGGGACTAGGGCGGCGTGTCCTACGGAGTGTTGGACAGTCTGCTCTGATATGACCTTGTAAATTACAGTGCCAACACGTGATCTGTCTGGATCTGGAGGGGGAGACATAGCTTGTTGGGAGACACCATTTACAATCCTACGCTGACGACATTCCCTAGCTTTATGACCTGGTTTATTACAGTTATGACAACGAGGTTGTGGCCTGAAATGACTGACATCCATTGCTTCTTCCTGTCTATTGTGATTGTTGCCCCAATGCCTATTTGGTGATACAGAGTCACTACGCCTCACGGGGATGGTTCTGTCCCACGAAAGAGGTTCTGTCCTACCCTGTTTGCTCTAGCCTAAGGTCAAAACGGGCCCTAAGATTTTGTTCCTGTGTTGCCGACGCGTTACAGCAATGCTGCCAAATTGTTTGGATTTTCTCTCATAATCTTTTTCTTGAGGTAATCATCACGCTAACCCGTCAGTAAAAAATCCTACTAGTTGCCTTTCTACTGCCGCCCCATTCCCAGCCTGGCCTAATCCTGCATAAGCTTCCTCAGCTAAATTGAGTAGGCGTTCTGCAAACATTTGCACACTTTCTCCTGACATCTGTCTGATAGATCTAAGTAACATGAAAGCATGCTGAGCATCCGTAATTTCAGCGAATCTTGAGCTAATTCTGTTTTTAATGCTGCCCAAGTGGCTTGATCATGATCATTCATATACCTTTGTATGAAATCGCTAACGGTCCCTGAACTACTTTGGAAAGCAATTAGTTTGCGTTGGTTATCATTAGCATTAGTCAGAATAGCCCATTTTTCTATTGACCTAACCCATTGACGGAAGGAGGATGGTTCTCCTTGGAAATTTGGTACAGCACTAGCAATGCCCTGAGCTCCTAACGCTGCTGACAAATTTGAAAGTTGCCCCGTGATTTGCCCTGCAATTCCCTGTAAAAATTCTCCTAATTCCGGAGCTGCCATTTCGTAGTGAAGATACAAACAACCTTAGTTACTCACCGATGCTGCACGAACTCCTGGTCTTCAGATCCGGGTCACGGCACCAAATCAAGTGTCTCGTCCCTTCGTGTAACAGAGTTGCACGGGCAGAACAAGAACACAAGCACAGCAAAGGAAGGTGATCAGGTTTTATTCAGAGCTGCAGGAAGGCGTGGCAGACAGCAGGGCTCGAGGGGGGTCAGGAACATCAGCAGAGCGTAGAGCACAGGGCGGCTGGCTGGCTAGATGCTGCTCCTAGAGGGAGATGTACTCCTTGAGGCGGTCGAGGCGAGTCTCTCTTGACCACTGCACAGTGGGTCCTTATAAGCAGATTTCTGTCCGTCCATCATGCCACCAGTGGACAGGGGAAGGTGCCATTGTCCCTTGTTAAGTCTGAGTTACTGCTGTTTTTGAACCGTCTATGCTACCTCCAGTGGACAGGCGAGTCATTACTATGAGATATTACCCTGTTTGTGGCAGGGCGGCATTGTACAGTTGGTCAGCCTGGGGTCACAGTTGTCTGGAGCTCAGCTCGTTAATCCGTGATACTGTCCGGCGTGACCATATGCCAGTTTCATACACAGAGCGCGACAGCTAGCAGTGCTGAGAGAGGTAAGTTAATTATTTATTTGTTCTTGGCCGAAAATTCCAGGTTGTTTTATAGCTTTGTTTGTTTGTTATAGTTTCTCGGTCCCCTGAGAATAATATGGTGATATTATTCTATGCACACCCAATAGTGTAACAGATGTTGGTGTGGTGCATAGTGGGGATTAGGTGGAGTGCAGTTAAGATGGCTGTTAATTCTGCTGTGTTAATGTTTGTGTGGTTTGTATAGTGGAGGTTTGTTGTTAAGGGGGGTGTTTGTTGTACGTGGATGCCTATGCCTGTGCGATTGTTTGTACCGATTGATGCGTCTGTATATATGTGGGTGTGGTTGGGGTTGGGGTAGTTTAGGTTGATGTGGGTTTGGATGAGGTTTGTTTTGGTGTGAATGTCAGTGTTTTTAGGGAGATTTTGAAGTGTTTCTGCTAGGGTAGTATCTCTAGAGGGTGGAGGTTTGTCATGAATGTAGCTTGTTATGGGAGGTGTGTGCTGGATGGTGTTTAGGTGTTGTGAATGAAGCAGATTGTTGAGGTGAGTGAGTAGAGGGGCTTTGTTTGGGTTGGTTTTAAATTTTTGATAATGGATTTTTTAGTGTTGGTGTATTTAGTTGAAATAAGTTTGTATATTGGGTTGTGTTGGGCCCCAGCCCAGTAATTGAGTGCAGTTTGGTTGATTCGTGTTTTGATTGAAGGGATGCCTGTAAGTAGGAGAAGAGTGTTATGGGAGGTGCCAGTCCCAGCGCCTAGGGCTTGCTTAAGGGCTTTATATTGGATAGAGTTGAGTTTTTGTAGGTTGGAGTGGAGGACCGGAGCAGCGTAGTCCAGTCTAGACTGTATAAGAGTTTTGTATATGTTAATAAGTGTTTGTTTGTCGGCTCCCCAGTTGGTACCACTGATAGCTCGCATGAGATTTAAGTCTTTTTGACATGAGCTGACCAAATACTTAATGTGGGGTGTCCTTGTCATGTGTTGGTCAAAAGTTACACCTAGGAATTTTGCCTCTTTTCCGAACTTGATTTCCTGGTTATTAAGGTGTAGTTTGGGTGAAAAATGTTCGGAAAAATGTCGATTATCATAATGTTAGGGATATTATGCTCCCCTTTGGGGTTCCATTTTCTAGTGGAAAAGGGTCCGAGATGGTGTTGTGTGATTTGACGATTATTTATCTATTGTTAAGGAATGCATGTATGAAATTTAGAATACGCCCGTGTATGTCATTTTCCTGTAATTTTTGGATAAGGCCGTTGTGCTAAACCATGTCGAAAGCTTTGCTAAAGTTAAGTCAATAAAAATGGCCAGCGTGTATTGTTTTTGTGCCTGTGCTACCTTTATATCATGCTCCAACTGTAAAATATGATCTAAAGTTTGTCTATTTGGAGTGAAGCCACTCTGGTCCTGCTTGATTAAGTTATGGATTAGAATTTGGTGTTTTAGTCTATTGTTTACTATAGACTCAAGTGTTTTACATAGATGTGAAGTGAGTGATATAGGCCGAAATGAATCTGGGGAGTTGATGGGTCTCCCTGGCTTTAAGATTGGCACCACTTTAGCTGTTTTCCAAGAAGATGGGGTGTTTCCTGTGGTCCAGAATTGGTTAAATAATGTCAGTGTTAAGTTGAGCATGTTTGGTGGTAGTTTGTTTAGTATGGTGTATGTGATGTTGTCTGGACCAGGGGCTGAGGCTGTGTTTTTATGATTAAGGGCTGCCTTGAGTTCGTGTATATTTATGTTTTTGTTTATGGGTAGGTGTGAGTGAGGTGGTTCGGGTGAGTAGGGTGGTTGGTTTTTGATGATGTTTTGGAAATTTGCTGTGTAGTTGATGGAGCTGCTAGTTTTCGAAAAGTGGGCAGCAACTGTATTAGCTTTTTCTTTATTTGTGGGGAGGTTCGGAAGGTTTGGGTGAATTATAGTTTTGGAATTTCCCTGAATAGCTTTAAATTTTTTCCACATTTTCCTGGAGTTGTGTTGGTTTAGCCTCAGGGTTGAGCAAAAAAATTTCCAATGTTCCTTTTTTGCTGCCTTGATTAGTTGTTTTGTGCCGTTTCTGAGTCTTCTGGCCAAATATAATTTTGAACGGTCCCTCTTTGATTTGTTGAGGGCCTTTTTTCGTACCTTTCTGGCATTGATAATATCTGGGCTCCACCATGGGACTGTTTTCTGTGCTTGTGTGGTCCGAGAGGTGGGTATGCATTTATTTGTTATGTCAGTAATGGTGTTGGTGAGATGTGTGTTAACAGTTTCTGTATCGGTGTTAATAATGTTAGATGAGTCTACTTGTTTGCATAGTTTAGTGAATTTGTTCCAATCTGCTTTGTGTATGTTGTATTTGATTTCTGTGTTGGGGGTGGGGGTAGTATTAGGGTTTGTTTGTGGTTCTGGTGCAAGTAATGTGGATATGGTAATTTTGTTGGGGCAGTGGAGAGAGGAGATGGAGGATGTAGGGGGTGGGAGGGTGTTGCAGTTTTGGAGCGTTGGGTGGATGGGGGGCTGGTAGTAGTGTTTTTAGTGGGTTGGGAGTTGGGGGTATTTGGGATTGGGTTGGAACTTGGGTTTGGTTGGTTTGGGACAGGGGGGTAGGGTGGGGTGGGTGGTTGATTGGTTGGGGAAGGGAGGGGTTGGGAGTGAGGTAGGGATGGAGGTGGGCGGGATTTGGAGGGGCGAGTGGGGGGATGGTTGGGGGTGTTGGAGGAGGAGGAGATGTTTGAAGGGGTAGAGGATGATAGCGAGAGGAGAGAATAGTTGGTTCTGTGGTTGTAGGCTGTGGTTGAGTGTCAATACTAGATACGCCCGAGAGTGATCAGGTGCTAGGTATAAGTCTAGAACATGGCAGTAGTATTACCTACGTCATTGGCACAAGATTACCTTCCACAAATGTCCTGGATAGTGTTTATATCGACCAACTCCATTATGTGATGAACCTATATGATATATATTCACAGTATGGTCAAACCATACTCACTGGAGACTTTAATACAGACATTAGGCACTTTGTTGCCAAGAGGACTCGATCTCACTGTCTCCAGAGAGTACTTGACGAATGCGACCTGTATTCAGTCGTGCCCTTAGACGATAAATGTAAATATACGTTCTCAACCAAAAGTGCAAGTACGAGAACAATGATAGACTATGTATTTATAAACAATGACTATATCCACAACGTTATAGGCTACACCATTGATACCAACATATCATACAATGTGTCTGATCACTTACCCATTCATGTATGTGTTAAAATTGATTATCCATGCGTGTCTTATGGTGGGTCTAGGCTCAGCTGGAGAAAGGCATCTGATGTCGACCGTATGATCTATCGTTACGAAACTGAAAACTACTTTCGTTACGATATACACGACCTTCCTCACTCCTCGTCCCATGCCGAGTATATTGAAATGTACAATCAGCACATAACTGATATTCTACATGCATGTGCGTCTATAAGTATCCCGTCATCAAGGTTTCAACCATTTCTGAAACCATATTGGAAAGCAGAAAATCTAAATAAACTGCCTGATGATATGCGCAATAGAAGGAAATTCTGGGTCGAGAATGGGAAAGTACATGACAGAAATAATGTGTACTACGCTAGATACAAAGAAGCTAAACGTATCTTTAGAAAAAGACACCGTCAGTGTAAGCAAAGTCTCATAGATGTTAGACTGAAAGAAATCCATCAAGCAGCGGAAATAGACGTACATGAATATTTTAAGCTTACAAAAAGGTATAAACGAGCTACAGGTCTAGTAACGAGTATAGTATACAAAAATCATGCAGGCAATAATGCAGAAAATATCTGTAACGCTTTTGATCAGTACTTCAAGGATCTATCTGTACCAAACTTGGAAAGTAGCTTTGATAATCACTTTGCTGGAGAAATCGAGCGGTCAATATCAAATTTTGAATGTTTTGAGAAAAGTAAAAATAAATGTGAAAGAGACATGTATTCACCGCTGAATGAACTATTCAATCTCAGCGAGATTATAGCTGTCGTCCAAAGGCTAAAAAGTAACAAAGCTCCAGGGCCCGATGGACTCGCTAATGAACATGTCAAGTATGCAGGTAGATCCCTCATAAAGCATATCATGACATTGTTCAACAATATCATCATATACGAGTACATCCCACAAACTTTTAATGTTGGCCATATTCTGCCCCTGCATAATGGCCACGGTAAAAGTAAAACTGACCTCTCCAACTACAGGGGAATAACATTAACGTCGATTCTCCGCAAACTGTTTGAAAGATTGCTCCTTAACAGAATTGAAAAGTAGACAGCTGAGAATATAACGGTTCCCCACAACGTCTAGTTTGGCTTTAGAAAAGACTTTAGTGCTGAGACAGCAGCTCTCACTCTTGTAGAAAGTATTGCATACTATAACGAAAAGGATTCACCCGTCTACTGTGCTTTCCTTGATAACGAGAAAGCATTTGACCGTGTTTGGCTTGACGGTCTATTCTACAAACTCTACAATCTTGGAATTACTGGGAAGCTCTGGAGGATACTACGCCTATCCTATAGTTCAATGCATTCATGTGTAAGTTTTGCTGGTTTTAAGTCCGATCTATTTCACATTAGACAAGGCGTGAGGACACAACGTTGCTCACCAATAATCCAACTGATCTCCAAAGACTGTTGAAGGTGACTGAACTATATGCAAATAAGTGGCAGCTAAAATACAATGTTGGTAAAAGCGCTGCCGTAACATTTGGACGTAGCAATGCATCCGTACCTGCTAACCTGTATCTTGGAGAAATTAATCTCCCTATTAAATGGTCTGTAGTTTATGCTGGAGTCCATATCAGCACTACTAAGTGCTCTACGGAGAGAACAAAACTTGTCTGTGAAAAGCTACGAAAATTGATTAATATGAACTATGACTCTGGCCTCTACTTTGACGTTATGAATCCTCTAGTGGCTGTACGTATTTGGAATCGTGTGATTCTACCTTGTGGTTTGTATGGATGTACAGCTTGGGGCAAACTGTCCCTTAAAGAATATGAAATGCTAGAAATCATCCAGCGCTACTTCTGTAAGAAAGTCCAAGGCTTTAATAAGTACATGCCAAATGAAATTGTAAGAGATACAGTCGGGATAACATCCCTACAAGGATCTATAGATCAACAAAGCCTCTTACTCCTTGGTAAACTCTGTAATGCCAGCACAAGATACAGCTTTAAACAAATGTTTTTAGCCCGCCTTGGCCAATACCACTGTAAAGAACCACTGATATACAAGAATAAGTTTGATATGAAATCACCTGTTTTTAACATGTTACGGCTTGTTTCCAAATACAATCTGCTTAGTGAAATCCGTAACAACATTTGTGATTCTAAGTTTATGAAGAAAAATGCTTGGTCGCAACTAGTCAAAGATAAGGTAATTACATATGATCAAATGCAGTTGGTAAATGTACTACAGACAAGGTTGTCTCTCTCCAGATATCTAACAATAAGATCAGGACGACAACATAGACTATGGATACTCGCTTTAGAACGACCTCAGAACTTCACTGACATTGCGAGAATTATAAGGCTTGGTGCAACTCCAATAGAATCAAAGGAATGTTTATGTGGTACAGTTGCTCACGACATTATGAAACATGTTTTTATGTCATGCCAGTATAACTTAGTAGAAAGGAATTCTTTATTTGAAAGAATCTGTGATACTCTTGACATAGACATTTTTGTTAAAATGTGGATGGAAGACGATGATGTATTCCTGTTAATCCTCCTCGGAGGTATACCTGACCACTGTAAGGATATACTGGATTATAATGTTTGGTCTCTCTGTTCGCAGTTGGGAGAGCATACTCCGGCAATGCTCATCAATACCTTCAGTTCTTTCACAAATGAATATTACTGTATAATATAAGTACTAATAATTAGAAGGTTTTCTGTACTGTTGTTTACCAAACAAATGTAATCTTCATTTTATGGAGGAAATAAAGAATATCTATCTATATATCTATCTATCTGTGGTTGTATTGAAAACAGTTTTTGCATTGGGTGGGTTTTTTGCGAAGTGGGTGTACTTTGTAGTTGAGTGCTCCGAATGTGATGAAGTTAGGTAGTGTAGTGGACTGAAACGTGAGAAAAGTGATTTGGGTGTTTGGTTTGGTTGCGGATGGCTGCTTTGTGTTAATAGTTTTAAAATCAATGATTTTGGGTTGGGTGCTGATGTTGTTGGCAATGTGGATATATTCCTGTATGTCTGCTGGTGTTTCCCTGTTATCTATATGTATTACGCCCTGTGTTTGTGTAGACAATGTATGTTGTTGTTGTTGTTGAGTTAGATGCTTTGGAGGTCGCCTTCGCCGGTTGGCATGTCGGCAGACCTATCCCTCCTTGGGATGCGTGGGGTGTCCCTCCTTGGGACTCTTGGGGCTGGACCGGGTTGTCTTCGTGGCGTTGGGTCTGGGCGTCTCTCCTTGGGCGCTTGGGTCGGAGTGTCCCTCCTTGGGACTCTTGGGCCTGGACTGGAGTGTCCCTCCTTGGGACTCTTGGGCCTGGACTGGAGTGTCCCTCCATGGGTGAGTGAGTGAGTGAGTTAATATTTAACGTCACATCGGCAATATTTCAGCCATATCGTGACGAGAACAATTAATGTTATGCATAGTAAGCAATGGTGTCCCTCCATGGGACGCTTGGGGCTGGTTTGGTGTGTCCCACCTCGGGACGCATGGCTGGACATTGGCTAGAGGTCTGTACATTGTAAGGTGCTCTGTGGGAGGCAGCAGCTGCGTGGCTGTCAATGTACCTAGCCCTGTGTTTGCCTGGTTGTGTCAAACCGTTGGCAATCCAGCATAATGTGAGGGACCGTAGCTTTGGTGTGGCATGTTTGACAGTTCTTATATGAGGCTTTGGTGGTACCTAGTCTTAGGCGGGTGATCATGATGTCGACTCGCCTGTTTTGTGAGGGAGTAGTTCGCTTCCCTTTCACACTGGGTCGGAGTCCATGATACCATCTGCCTTTGTCTGAGGTGTCCCAGTGCCTCTGCCACTTGCTAGTTATCGAACCTTGGATCATCAAATTTCGCTTTTCGAGTAAGGATGATCCAGTGACACGTCCAATTCTAGCGCCTGTTTAGCTAGTTTGTCAGCTCTCTCATTACCGTGAATGTCTATGTGAGATGGTATCCAGCACAGTGTGATCTCTTTCTCATATTCCCTTCTTAGTTTCTGAATGAGAACCAAAATGTCTCGGATGGTGTCAGGTCTACTGCTCGAATGCTTAGTTGCCAGTGACTGTAGTGCACTAAGAGAGTCAGAGAGGATGACCACTCTTTTCTCTCTAAGGTTTCCGTATCCTTAGTGCATGGTGTATGGCTTCTAGCTCCGCTGTGTAGACTGACTGTCCGTCAGGGAGGCGGACCGAAATTGTTTGGTTTGTAGAGGCTGTGTATATCTGGATACCATAGGCGGTTATATTTCTCACAGGATCCTTGAATCCGTCAGTATATATGTGAGCTGAGTCTTCGTAAAGTGAGTCAATCCTACTAAGCGCAATGCTTCGTAGCAACATTGGGTTCTCACTTTTAGGCACTTCTTTTGTGAGAGCGGTATCGACATTGGCTGATTTTAATTCCCATGGGGGACATTGCACTGTCATTTGACATGTTGGAGGCTCTACCCGGTCGCATCCGTGTTCTCGCCTAAGCTGAATGACTCGGAGCCCGCCTGGTGTTGTGTCAGGTCTTTTTTGGAGCCATGCTTTCATGCGTCCAGGTAGAGTTTCTCTTCCCATAGTCTAGTGACAAGTGCATTGGAGCAGCGACTCCAATAGTTCAATGTCATCTTCTCCCGCCTGAGTTTGAGTGGTAGCTCCCCAGTTTCCACTAGTAGGGCCTGGTGGGTGGTATGGGCCGCCGCGCCCGTAACCAGTTTAAGAGCACGATATTGAATCGTTCTAAGCCGGTTTAGAACCGCTTTGGAGGCGGTGTGGTATGCTTCACACCCATAGTCTATTTTGCTTCTGATGAGGGTCTTATATAGGGTCAGGAGCGTCTCGCTGTTAGCTCCCCAAGAGCTCCCGGATGCAGCTCTTATTGCATTGAGGTCTTTCTGACACCTATGGGCTATGCTGTCTATGTGTTTTGCCCATGTGAGGTGTTGGTCGAAAGTAACCCCGAGAAACTTAGCTGATTTCTCAAATTTGACCGTTTTGCCCTTCAGTTTGAGACTGGGTGTGTTGCATATTCTGCTACCCTTCCGCTTGAATACCACTCCAATTGTTTTCTCAGGTGAGATGGTAAATCCCCATTTGTCGCACCATTTTTCCACACCATCGAGGGTTTTCTGGATCAGAGCCTGGATTTTGAGAACCTCTCGATGTCTAACCCAAACCGCCCCATCGTCAGCGAACTTAGAGGTGTTGATGTTATCGTCCTTTCGTACATGTTCAAATAGGTCGTCAATCATGATGTTGAAGAGCGTGGGACTGATGATGCTTCCTTGCGGCGTGCCATTATCTAACCTGTGTCGCTCAGACAGGTGGTCTCCAACTAAGACTGATATTGACCTTTCTTGCAGTAAACTTTGAACATAATTTGCCAATTTCCCTTGTACACCAACATTCTTTAGTTTTTGGAGGAGTCCATCGTGCCATACCATGTCAAAGGCTTTGCCGAAGTCTAAAAAGACAACAGCTAGGTACTGTTTCTTGACCTGGGCGGAAAATGTGGTCAAGACATGAGCGGTTTGTTCTGAAACCGCTCTGGTCATGAGATAAGAGTGCGTTTGTCTCAAGGTGGTGCTTTAAGCGTATGTTCACCATTGCCTCCATACTCTTGCGCAGATTTGATGTGAGGGATATTGGACGATATGAGTTGGCCGATGCCTCCTCCTTCCCTGGTTTGAGCAGAGGTATTACTGCTGCATGCTTCCATGCTGCAGGTGCCTCCCCCTGATCCCAAATCAAATCGTACAATTGTATGACGATGCTGGCGATGCTGTCTGGCAACCTTTTGAGCATCTCGTAGCTAACCATGTCCTCCCCTGGACAAGTACCCTTTTTGTTGGGTATAGCAGTTCTGAACTCCTCCACACTGAAACCATGGTTGTATGCGTGCTGATTGCACAGGGGCTGTTTGGGTCGTGGTGGCAATTTTTCTGTCTTTTTAAACTCTTCACAAGAATTGTTGTTGCTACTGACAGAGGCAAAGTGGGTGGCTAAGATACTGGCTTTATCCGTGATTTTGGTAGACCCTGTTAGTTAAGGAATGCGAGCGGACTTGCGTTTCCCCAGGATAGCATGTCTCTTTTGCCAGACTGCTTTACTGTTTGTTTTGTGGTTGAGGGATCCACAGAACTCTTGCCATGAGTCAGACCTGGACTGATCGATGAGATCTTTCACTTGTTTCCTAGCTACACGAACTTCTCCTATGACAGACTTGTCTCGTTTTAACCTGTTTAATGCCTTTTTCCTGATGCGTCGTGCTTTGGCTATTCCCTCGTTCCACCATGAGACGGCTCGGGCGCCGACCTTTGCTTTGGTGAGTGGGATTGAGGCCAGTGCTGCCTTGTGTATGGCCGACGTTAGGTTTAGGCAAAAGGTATCAACGTCGTCAGAGACGATTTCAGACGGTTCGATTTTATTGCATTCCGTTCTGAATTTTGACCAGTCTGCCTTGGAGAAGTTCCACCGCTCTCTAGGGTTTGAGATTTCATCGCATAGAGGTGGGATACCGAGAAAAGTGAAGCACGGAGAGTGATCACTTCCCCAACTGTCATCATGAACCTGCCACTGACAATCATGGGCTAGGTTTTTGGTGGCAATAGCAAGATCTATGCTGGTCCATACTCCTCGGGTAGGACAATGTCTTGTAGGAGAGCCATCATTTAGTATAACGAACCCCTGTGACTCTACCCAATCCTCCACCATCCTGCCTGGGCAGTCAGAGTGGTTGGTTTCCTCACCCCACAGCGGGCTGTGGGCGTTGAAGTCGCCAAGGATAAGGCCTGAATGCCCGACCAAGTCGCTGAGTGTGTTAAGCTCCTCGATGTTCACATTGCAGATTCACTCAAAGATGCTAGGGGGAACATTACTGAAGAAACTGTGGCCCGTCATAGTCAGGTTGTGGGGACTTTGTCCACAAAAATAGACGGAATAAACGGCACTTTAACAGGCAGCCACGCCCCTTCAGCCAGTAAGAGACACAAGGAAAAACTGTCAAGACAGGATCTGGTGACATTCACTAGGATTTTCCGGGACCATGATTTCTTCAATCTTACACCTGGCCAGGAGTTTCCAGCTTTCCCAAAATTTAAATTTCAGTGTTCATCGAAAAACCTTAGCAGACTGAAGTTTAAATTAGCGTCTCTGTCGAAACGTCTGGATTCATTCCGCCGAAAGGTTGGCCCTTTGCTGTCAAGTATACATGTGGGCCTTTTTGTCTTAATATATGTATCCTTTAAAAGGAGACGACTTGTACAGAGAGGTATATCACCATTGTTTGTTTATGATTTATTGTCTTTGTTTACATTTTAATACTATTTTTGGAGGTTACTGATTAGTGAGTGAGGGAGTAAGTGAGTTAAAATTTAAAGTCACATTGGCAATATTTCAGCCATATCGTGACTAAAACTAGTTCTAAATTTATAATACATACAGATAATATATAAAACCCTGTAAACGAAGGACAGTAAAACCACTAGATTATCACAAAATGAGTTAAAACTAGGTAGCATGTAACTTTAAAAGTAGAAAACTATTTTTGGACAATACAATGTAAAAATGGGCCAGTGATCGCCAACAACTGAAGGTAGATCACCATACTAGCTTGTCTACTTACAGTGCCTTTGCTACCTGCATGGACACTAGCTGGATTTACACCATCCCTTCAGCCATTGGCGTTTATACTGAGATTTAGCCATACATTAACAACACAAAAATACTACGATTTAAAACCTGGTACACTTAAATTGACTAAATGTTTTGGGACTTACGTACCCTCTCAGGAGGACAATAATTTTAGCTACTTCAACCCCTTTGAGGGTACAGCCACTAACAATCTCAGTTACTAATTTAAATTACCAATAATAAAATATTTATCTATTTACAAATCAGTTAACAAATCTAATTCTTTTAAAAATGCAATAATTAAATGAGAACTTATATTACTAGAAAGATCCGTCATAGTTCGGGATTTGAAATAGATATCCCTTGTGATGGAATATTCAACACAGTCAAGCAGGACATGCTTGACAGTGATTCTTTAATCAGAAGGGATACAAAATGGAGGATCCTCACCTTTTAACAGATATTCATGAGTATATCTGGTATGACCAATACGACATCGTCGCATGATGACCTCTTCAAATCTGGACTGACAACCCAAGTAAGTGTAGCCAATATAGGGTTTTATTTCATGTAACACTTCTGCATCAGATCACGGATGTAAGTTCTAATGCTGGCTTTGTAATCAGAGTATGGAATAAGAAGTGGTGTCACAGATTTGTTGAGTGCTGCCTTAGCAGCAAGATCGGCCAAAGTATTCCCAGAATACCAACGTGGCTGGGTAACCAACAGAGGACGATGTCGTATTTACCAGTGGCAAGATCATTATATAATTCTATAATTTCTATTAAAAGTGGATGTTTTCAAGAAATATTTTTAATCGCCTGAAGGCAAGAAAGAAAGTCTGAAAATATTATATATTGTTTATATTTAGGGTGTCTATTTATATATTTAAGAGCTGTTAGTATTGCGTTTGCTTCTGCTGTGAAAATTGAACTGTCATTGGGTAATCTGGAAGATATTGTTTTGGACCCAATGACAGTGGCACAAGCAACCGCGCCACCATCCTTGGACCCATCTGTAAATAAGGATTTATATGTATTATATTTACTTTTTAATTGATTATATCATTGTTTATATAGTAAGTCATTAGTTTCTGATTTTTTAAATTTAGTGAGTGTTAGGTCGACCTGTGGCCTAACCAGTTGCCAAGGAGGAGAAGAAAGAAGACTGGAAGGAGATATATTTTCCAGCTCAATGCCGGCAGCAGTAAAGAATGGGTTAATCCTGAGCCCAAGAGGCGGAACAAGAGAAGATTTCTTTTGTACAAATCCTCAGAAAGAGGATTAAAGATGCAGTGAAATGCAGGATTAAACTCGTTAGAATATACTGTAAACGTATTATATTTCGCGGAGGTTTTATTTTCGCGCTTTTCGCGCAAAACATTTTAGCGCGAAAAATACACCGCGAATAAACCTGTATTTCAATCAGTCTAGCCACGCTCGCCCCTGAGTTGTTACCATAACACATCAAGTTTGAAGACAGAAATCTACGGGAATATTAAAACGACGACTGATAGTGTCATAAAGAATCATACTTAACTGTCGCTGTAATGGATTTCCCAAAACATTAAATAATGAGCCAAATCCCATCGTCGAATTAGCGAAAACAGCAATGTGTGTTGTGGCCGCCATGGAAATTGGTCACATGTTCTATTTCGACCAATCGTAGTGACAGATGGTTTGATACAAAACAGATTACCATGAAACGACTCGGAAAGAAATAATACAGCAGTATTTTATTTATTCATTAAGGTTTTATTTACCAGTACATCATGAAGCGAATAGTCACTTAACACTCAATCATCTCATTCACAACAACCGGGCTTGTTTGAAACCGCTCTGGATGAGGTCCTTCCTCTTTGAGATGGTGTCAAAGGCCTTGATTGTCCATTGTCCGTGAAGTGGCTTAATGACGCTGGTCCTGGTGTCAACTGAGATTGCAGACACTGCATCATCATTCCCTGCATCCTCTTGCTCGTCCAGTTGTCGCACAACCTCACTGGAATACCACTCGTGGAAGCACTGTTTGATTTCGCCCTTAAAGTTCTTGTTGAGAGCCAGGTCAAGTGGTTGCAGCTTGTCAGTACAGGCGGCTGGGACATACCGGAAACAAATGTTCTTCTCTTGTAGGAGCTCACGCAACCTGTCCGTACGATGAGCTCTATAGACATCAAAGATGCATAATGCCTTGTGGTCGGGATCTAATCCCATTTCGTTACGTGTTGCTAAAACGTAGGGGTCGATGACTTTCTCCACAAATCTGAGCATGGATTCCTCGGTGCTCCAATGTGATTCTGTATGTGTGATGTCCCAGTCAGCAGGAAAGTTGAGGGATGGATGACATCGGTCTGATTTTCCAGCGTAGATCAGCTGAGGGGGCAGCAAATCACCAGACTTTGCCATTGAAAGTAGACCTGTGATCTGTCGCTTATCATCCATGCCTGAGATGGTCACTTGTTTCGTCCCACGTTCTTCCATTGTCCAGTCACCACCAGGAAGGAGAGAGAGGCCAGTCTGGTCCCAGTTGATGACTAGTTTGTCGGGGATGACATTCTGGTCGATGACACTCTGTACTCGATTCAGGAACTCTGTCTTGATGACGGCGAAATCAGACGGCAGCTTCTTCACACCTTTAGTTCCCTTGCGTTTAACAAACTCCATTCGTCTTAGAAGCGATCTAGCCCAGGAATCAGTCAACTCAACATGACCACCAAATTCTTTCAACACAGATTTGTGACGTTTTCGCATGATTCCATCAGTTGCTGCAAGCAATGTTCTTGTGTTGACAGCACCACCAGACAATCTTGTTTTTTTCACCCAGTTCTTAATCTCGTCTTCGTATTGATCCAGCTTTGGCCTCTGACCTCGGACAGCCTTAACCAATCGGCGTGGAGATTCTGCCGTTTTACTTGTACTTTGCTGTTTCAAGAAACTTGCTTTCATACTACGGACAGTAGATTCGTTGACTTTCTTCTTCAGTTCACAAGAGTACTTACGGGCTGCCTTCATAACACCATGTTCAATCGCATACACAGCAATTTTCGCCCGTACTTCTGCATCATAATTACGGTATTCCCCATGTTTCCTTTTACGGAATGATGGGTCACGTGACGTGTCACTTGTCGCCATTTCTTCCTGGAGTAGATCTACTGCAGCATTTGCAGCGATTACAACTTCGACCTCAGTGTCATCTTTACAGTCATTTGGATCTGAATTTAGCGTCTTGTGGATTGATACGACAATCTCAGTATTGGCACAATGATGAGCCTTGAGGAGATTTTGAGACTGTTGTCTCCTTGCGCATTCCACAAGAAGAGAATCAGACCGGAGACGTGTAACATTTTTAACAGCTCCACAAATGCCTTCAATGGATTTTGAAATAATGAAAGGATTGATTTTGAGGGGTGTGCCATCAATTCCATCGACAACAAGAAATCGTGGCCAAGAATCAATATTGTTTAAGGATTCCTCATCAGAAGATGTTGCAGAATCAGTATCAATGTGCCTTCTTTTCGTTTTTGATCTGGAACCAGTGGGTAGTTGGGTAGCCATAATGAAAGATATATTCAACACCCTTGCTCCCCACCCACCATTGAATGTCAACAAGGACGGAATTGCAGCGGAAGCCAACTACAACACCAGGGTAACAAGGATGCTATACTCCAGCAAGAAAGACACAGGTAGCTATAATAGTCAAACAGAGTAAAAGGTCCGGCCCCAGACAGTTACCTGATGACCAATAGAACCCGGAGGTCATTAAAGCCAGATTGGCCCATGAGCCACCGCCTTCTGGCCTAGGTCTCAAGACAAATAAATTTATGAACAATTTGTATTCTAGAAATTTACCAATACCCAATAATAGAAGTGTGCCAAAAATTTCTATGCACAGGGCACGGCGTGACCAGCCGATTGATTGAATCGGGCCTATTCAACCACCCGTCTAGGTGAAGTAAGGGTCGAAGTGGTGTGTTGGGCAAAGGAACACTGTTCCTGAAGCCAGTGCCCTCAACCACCAGACTCCCTTCCTTCACCGACACAGGGGCCCAACCCGCGGCAAACGGGTTGGTGGACCAAATATAGCTCCGAGTCCACAACGGGGGGTCGAAGAGCGTTTAGCGTTACCCAGCACCCACCACGAGGAGGTGGCTCTTCATGGGTGCCTTATGGTGTTCAACCCGGCCCATTTCATTATCAAGAGAACGATGACTAAAGTATGAAGTGAAGGACATATGAGTGAGTGAGTGAGTTATTATTTAACGTCACATCGGCAATATTTCAGCCATATCGTGACGAGAACATTTGATATTTGAAATAAAATATATGTATATTATAAAACACCTGCCGACGAAGGACAGTAAAACAACTAGAGTATCACAGATATACATGTAAAACTAGTAATTGAATCTAAACCATTTTAACTATAGGGGACAACACAATATAAAAATTGGCTATAGATCGCCACCAAATGAAGGTAGATCACCATGCTAGAAGCCATGGGGACTTACATTACTTTTGCTACCTGCATGGATCCTAGATGGATTTACACCATCCCTTCAGCCGCTGGCGATTGCGCGGAACATTTAGCCAACAGTTAAAAAATAACAAAATACTACGTTTAAAATGTGATAATTAATATTTTACTTTGAAAGTTTTGGGACTTACGTACCCTCTCAGGAGGACAATAATTTTACCCTACGTCAACCCTCTTTGAGGGTACAGCCACTAACAATCTCAGTGACTAATTTAAATTATCAATAATAAAATATTTATCTATTTACAAATCAGTTAACAAATCTAATTCTTTTAAAAATTCAACTATTAAATGATAATTAACATTATAAAAAAGATCCTTCAATGTTTTGACATTAAAATACTTATCCCTTGTGATGGAATATTCAACACAGTCAAGCAGGACATGCTTGACCGTGATTCTTTCATCACAAGGGATACAAAACGGAGGATCCTCACCTTTCAATAGGTACTCATGAGTATATCTTGTGTGGCCAATACGACATCGTCGTATGATGACCTCTTCAAATCTGGACTGACAACCCAAGTAGGTGTAACCGATAGTTGGTTTGATTGCATGTATTTTATTGATACCTACTTGGGCATCCCACTTCTTCTGCATCAGATCGCGGATGTATGTTCTAATGCTGGCTTTATAATCAGAGTATGGGATAAGAAGTGGTGTCACAGATTTGTTGAGTGCTGCCTTGGCAGCAAAATCGGCCATTATATTCCCAGAAATGCCAACGTGGCTGGGTAACCAACAGAGGACGATGTCGTATTGGCCAGTTGCAAGATCATTATATATTTCTATAATTTCTATTAAAAGGGGACGTTTACAAGAAATATTTTTAATCGCCTGAAGGCAAGACAGAGAGTCAGAAAAGATGATATATTGTTTATATTTAGGGTGTCTATTTATATATTTGAGAGCTGTTAGGATTGCGTTTGCTTCAGCTGTGAAAATGGAACTGTCATTGGGTAATCTGGAAGATATTGTTTTGGACCCAATGACAGTGGCACAAGCAACCGCACCACCATCCTTGGACCCATCTGTAAATAAGGATTTATATGTATTATATTTACTTTTTAATTGATTATATTCTTGTTTATATTGTAAGTCATTAGTTTCTGATTTTTTAATTTTAGTGAGTGTTAGGTCGACTTGTGGCCTAACCAAATGCCAAGGAGGAGAAGAAAGAAGACGGGAAGGAGCTATATTTTCCAGCTCAATGCCGGCAGCAGACAGGAATGGCTTAATTCTGTGCCCAAGAGGCGGAACAAGAGAAGGTTTTTTGTTGTATAAATCCTCATAGAGGGGATTGAAAACACAGCTAAATGCAGGGTTAGACTCGCTAGAATATAGTTTAGTAATGTATTGTAAAGACAATTTTATATGACGTTGTGTAGAAGGACATATGTACATGAGATGTTTATGCAATAGATAGGGAGAGGCGTAAATGGAGAAGTTTGTACAATGGACGATTTAAGTTTATCACAGATCAAGTAGGTTGATTAGAGGGCAGTTAATGGGACGTAGATAAGTTGTATACATAAGGGATTAAATGTGTTAAGCAGCCATGGGAGTGTTTACATAGATGAGTACGTGCTTTTAAGGAAGCCAGTAGACAAATGATACAAATTCTTAGACAATGTAATTATAAAGTAAGTAGGAAGAAATAGTATAAAGATACTTATTCAGTATGAGGTACTTATACTTTACCTAAGCCAATATGGGTAGTAAACTGTAAACAAACGAGATTGTGTTCTATTGCACTGTGTATGATTGCACGAGTTTAATTATATAAATATCTAAACAGCAACATGCGTAATGAGTTTACGCCAGACTCTCTGATGCTTATAATACTGCTTTTATACAGATTACTGACACTGACACATTTGCCGTTTTATTTACGTTCTTGGAAAAAGGAGATATACATCTACATCTTATTTAAACATACATTTTCATCTTCCTGTGCTTATAATGCACGAAACTTCAACAAACGAGTAAAAAACTCTTTACAATGTACAATTGCATACACATGTCTATTACATAACACACTTTCTATTTCTTTTAACTATTGGGCGTGGCTTAACATGGCATGATTTGTCTATTTTTCGGGACATCGCCCTGCCAGATTCATAACACTAATTAATTGGCTAAAACAAATGGGGTTGTGTATTCAAGAGAGAATTTCATTGGCCTCCAGAAAGAAAAGATCTGATTGGCTGTCCGTAATCAATATAAGTCAGGGTTTGACTGGTATCGGTACCTTGCATCTGGAACAACGACTGCGAACACCTTTGAAACCATTCAGCTTTTCGACGATGGCATCAACATCCACAAACAAGACCCCCCCTAAGGTATGTCATTCTTGAAATTGTTTCAAAATTGAACTGCTGTTGTGTGATGCATTATTGAATACGTGGCAGGACAGATATCATATTGCTGCTTATGTCTGGAAATATATGGTATTTTGATACAAACTATAAGCACTGTGTACTTAGTAATTAGGTTTGCATTAACATTAACATTGCGTGTCAATAATACAATTTACCAACACAGTAATTAATGTTTTTGTTTCTAATTGTTATAGAAACAAAGTACGCAGAACGTGGCATTCTTCGCTTTTTCTTAAGTGATTTGAAATGAGAAGCAAGTTTGGAGTATTCAAAGGAACGGAAGTTATATTGAAGTCCAAACCCAACGCCCTGACGGTGGTGAGGATGCCGATGGATTTTGGGGAAGTGAAGCCAGGCTTTCACATGGCCACAGATGTCATTTTGAAAGAGGATGGCGTATTAAGGCTGTTTAACAATTCGAAGGTAAACAATAGACTTTTCAATGGGTAAGAATGGGGAAGTGAAAATAAAATACTTGTAAATGTTAAATGATTCTTAGAATAACATTAATTTTAAAATAAAACCCCCTTAAATTCACTTTTTGATATGGTGCTATTTCAGTTGCAAGTTTTTTCTTAATTCTTCTTCATATTTCACCAACAAACCACGTGAAGAACTTTTTGTGCAAAAGAAAAATACATGTACGTTGTATAATCCCATCATTTAAACTGCCATGCCATCATATCGTATATGCACTTCACAATACTTAAAGCCAAATTAATTGTTACTATAAATAATATTTCATTTTAGTATGTAATATACTCATGTGTGATGATTTTTCTACATTTGCTTTCTTACAGATTCTTTCATGCAGGCCGTTTGCCTACAATGAAGGGCTGATTGAGACTTTTAGAAACCCTCCAGTAAAAACCGTAAAAGAAGCTCTGGGCACGCCGTTAGGGACCAAGATCACTGTCGTTGGGAAAGTTTAACAAGTTAGTACTTTTAGGGAATCAGTAATTCTAATCATTTTAACGTTATTTGATAATTTCCCTCAAAACAGTAACAGATTTTACATTGCAAACTAAACAAAACAAGAAAAATATTTTCGTTTACAAAATAACAATTTAAATATAAGTTCCCATTTGTGTCATTTAATTAATGTATTCCTTTCTATCAAGGTGTCACGGGCACATGAGACTGATTTGAAGACAGTCACACTAGCAGAGGAACACCACAACATGGCCGTGAAACTCTGGGGCAAGAAATCATTTTTGGATACCTCAATGAACCAGCTGGTTCAGATTTCTCATGTTTGTACGAAAGAATACAAATATAAAAAAGATTTGAATTCAACAAGTTTAACAACGGTTGAGGTGAGCAACAGATGATTTTTAATACCCTAGTAAATGACATCTATGAACACTCATTACTTAAAAAACAATTTACTTAATTTTTACCATCTGCGTCATTCAGGAAATATATCTTAAAAGCTCTATTGTAACATATCCTTAAGGAAGTATATTGTAACATTTTGAAAACACAGAACAATTGTGTGATGAGTAACCTTCATTTCTAGACTCATCATATTCTCTTGTAGGTAGTCGAACAAGAAATGGAGACGATAGAAGGAGAGGTAGATGCAATTGGATTTGGCGAGTAAGTAAATGATTAAGTTCATATTCACACCATCGCTGAATACCATGTAGTTACCTTTTATCTGCCACCCAGCCACCCACCCACCCCTCCCCACTCTAATAAGCGAAAGCGCATAAAATGGAATGGAAATTGAATTCCCTATATAATGTATAGATTATCTCATTACAGCGAAGCACCAATGATTGTCATCAATGGATCTGTATATCATTGCAACAGACATACTATCAACAAAGCTTTCCCAAACGAGACGATTCCATGTGGGACGATCAAATGCATTGTGAAAGGAGATTCCGTGATGTCCATGTGAGTATAACATTTGTATTTGTATTGGTATTTATTGCAGGAATTACACCGCAATTACCATGATTCTGATAGATATAGTTAATTTGTAAACGGATAAATAGGAAAGAGTTATATATTAGGTTCCTATGGAACTCATCTGACTTTTCAAATCATATGCTAAAAGTTTGGCCATTTAATACATACAATGTGCATATGACATAAGTATGTATTTATTATTCTTCACAATAAATATTCTTCATAATCATCGTACAATTTTGTTTCAGTTCCCAGGAGAAAGAGAAGGAGGGGGAGAAGGAAGAGGAAGAGGAACAGGAGGAGGAGGCGAAGGAGGAAGAGGAAACAGAAAAACTGAAAAAACATCAAATAGATGAAAACAAGGTTTGTTAATATCATCCATTAAAATTCTGTACTGCTCATTATGAAATAAGTTACATTCACATAAAACCGCTAGT